>NW_028289202.1:342156-684313 GCF_059628265.1 Tinamus guttatus | reverse complement strand
TTTCTTTCCTTCCTTCCATCCTTTCTTTCTTTCTTCCATCCTTTCTTTCTTTCTTTCTTTCTTTCTTTCTTTCTTTCTTTCTTTCTTTCTTTCTTTCTTTCTTTCTTTCTTTCTTTCTTTCCTTCTTTCCTTCTTTCCTTCTTTCCTTCTTTCCTTCTTTTTCTTTTCTTTCCTTCCTTCCATCCTTTCTTTCTTTCTTCCATCCTTTCTTTCTTTCTTTCTTTCTTTCTTTCTTTCTTTCTTTCTTTCTTTCTTTCTTTCTTTCTTTCTTTCTTTCTTTCTTTCTTTCTTTCTTTCTTTCTTTCTTTCTTTCTTTCTTTCTTTCTTTCTTTCTTTCTTTCTTTCTTTCTTTCCCTTTCTTTCTTTCCCTTTCTTTCTTTCTTTCTTTCTTTCTTTCTTCCTTTCTTTCTTTCTTTCCTTCCTTCCTTCCTTCCTTCCTTCCTTCCTTCCTTCCTTCCTTCCTTCCTTCCTTCCTTCCTTCCTTCCTTCCTTCCTTCCTTCCTTCCTTCCTTCCTTCCTTCCTTCCTTCCTTCCTTCCTTCCTTCCTTCCTTCCTTCCTTCTTTCTTTCCTTCTTTCTTTCCTTCTTTCTTTCCTTCTTTCTTTCCTTCTTTCCTTCTTTCCTTCCTTCTTTCCTTCTTTCCTTCTTTCCTTCTTTTTTTTCTTTCCTTCTTTCTTTCCTTCTTCTTTTTTTTTTCTTTTTAATAATGAAATAATGAAGTAATTACCAGCTTTATGGAATAATATGTAACAGCAAGAATCCACTTCCAGGACACAGGTTTGCCAAGTGACAAGCACTTTCCCTTATATCTTGATAAATGTTTTTTCTTCATCAGTGAAAAGGTGTGTTTTTTGATTTAAGGAAATATTAAGCTTTTATGTTCCTTAAACCTATTTGTTTTTTCCAATTTGTGCAAACATATTTTTACACTGGGACTAGTTAGAAAGAAACCAGCGCTTAACAAATCCATTCATCTTCTAAGAATCTGTTCTGATGGTGCTACCATAAACTATACTATTGCATTGTAAACACTGACAGACTATCATGCTTTTTTGCCTAATATTCAATTTTTGATTATGATTAGAAATTAAAATGTGGTGAAGTGATTCACTGTTTCAGTAGTTCCTCTCTGTTCTACTAAATCTCAGTTCCCTGAAACTGGTTACAAATTTTCATTTAGCATGCCAGAAAGAGAAGCAGTGCACAAATGTCACAGTTTAAACCACAAAGTAGAAAGCTAAGAAACTTTGAACAAAGGAAGAAAGAGAGGAGTTAATTAAAAGTGAACCAGGGTGACATTTAGAGTGTTTTTATTTGTTTTTCTTGCTCTATTAGTGAAGAATATGGCTAAGCACACAAGCTGCTTATCTAGTCAATAAAAAATAAGTAGCCTGATATCTTAAAAAGTTTAGCATCTTCTCAAAGAAACAAGCTAATTACAAAAGGAAGATACCAAGAAATTGTAACTGCAGAACTTACTGAGAGCTGCCGGTATTGAAATGTTATAGCAAATTCACAGTATGTTGTTATTTAATTTTGAAAAAGTGGACTGTGTGTATAAACATACAAATGTATACAGAGAAGGAAGATGTCAAATGATTTATTCCATGCCATGACGGTGTGAAGTGTAATCCAAATAGGCTGTCATGATCAGGATAGATGTTTGTTTGGCATACGGAAGATGAAGAAGACAGTGGTGAAAGAAATAAATTAAAATATAGAGCTTAGTACTGCTAGCAAGTTACAGAGAATTTAATTGAAAAGAGTATAGGATCAGGAGAAAGGAAGAAAGGCCCGGAGCACAAAACGAAGACAATTGATAACCTGGAAGTGAAAGCAATTTTGATGAGTTACAGTATCAGTCATTGCTCTTAGTTTCTTTCATTTTCCTACATTTAAAAAGAATATTTTCTTGTGTTTAGTGCCAAGCATAGTTTATGTAATAAGTTTATGTAATAACATTGCAATAATTGGGAGGAGGGAAAAAATATTATTCCATCTATTTTTGAAAAAAAAAAGCAGAAAAATAGATGATTAAAGAAAAAGGGCAACACAGATTGCAGCCGTGAAAAAAAAAAAGGTATTTACAGGTTTGTTCTTTAAATTTTATTGAAGAAATTGGAATATCCTTGTAATCTTTTTATTTTCTTTGCAATTAGCAGAACAAAAGAGCTCCAAATAGAATTGTATGATATGAATTGTATTGGAGGACAAACAATCTTGAAAACCATAATTTTTTGGTTTAATAATTTAGCAGATGTTTTGGTGGCATTAGTTAATTGATAAAAGCATTTTTCATTCAATAGAAGCACTGCAATAGTAAAGCAAGAACTTGGCTTTGCTCTGAAATCCTGGAACATTACTTTCCTCTGTCACTATTTCTATTCACCTGACAAACTGCTCTGTAGTTACTCAATTAAATCTTTTTAATTTGTTCTTTACTGGTTCACTGCATTTACTTTAGCTCTTATGCTTCCTATCTGGGCTGTTACCTCACTGGAGAAAATCAGTTCAAAAACATTCTGTTACAGCTGCTGTTGTGGTCTTAAATAATAACTGGGAAAGTATTTTGAAGAGATAATTGAAATGACATATTGCTCAGTTCATGCCAACATTATAAACATCTATTTAGCATATCGGTCCTATTGCTAAGGTTCAAAAGAATTATGGCCTCTGGTTTCAAGGAGAACTCACAGACTTTTTCATAAATCAAACAATGCAAATCAATACTCACAAAAAAAAAAAAAACACTACAACTAAATAAAACTGCACTAACAATATAAACAAGCTTCAAGCAGTTCAAGTCTTCAAGCAGTTTTTTGACATTAACTGAATATAGGTGTGTGCCTGTTTCTTGGTCAAAAAATTTAATAAATAAACCAGTCTTTTAGACCTTTTCACATATATGATACATTTAATCATAAAATGATGCTGAAAAAGAAAGTGTGTCATGGAGTAGTGTTTTTGCTACCTTAAAATAAATACATTTAAATTTCGTGCATGTCTGGTTGTAAAGGTTAACATTTTAAGAAGTAGTTTTAGGAATCCTGTAGTGTTAGTAACTCTGATTGATAGGCAAGACTACTCAGTAAATGTATTGGCCAGCTTAACATTTTTGTGGGTTTTTTTGTACCTTGAGGTGCTTCATTTTTCTCAAACTTAATAAAATATGCTGCATATTTTTTGATTAAATCCATTATTTTCATCTCAGTTTGCAAACTTACTTTCAAATTATTTAGTTTAAAAATATTTCTTGAAACATATATTTACTTTAAATAGGAGTTAGTTTAGTAACTTAATAGTTATAGATATTTTTAAAAATTAGAAGCTTGCAGATATTTAAAGTATGCGGTAGTTATTAAATGATAGGTACATATCCTTTAATGTCATAATTAGAAAGTATAACCTTGTTTGCAGATATTATCTTGCCAAATTATGGATACTATTTTTCATTCAATGTCCACACTACAAGGGGTACAGCAACTCATTTCAGTAAGAGCTCTTTAATTTCACCTCCTAAATCACATACGGTGACTGTAATTATATACAATTTCTATTGCCCTCCTCTTCCCTTTTGAAATAAATCATCTAGGATAATGAATATTTCCTCCCTTTTGAGTGTCAGGAGTTAGTAAGGTTGGTAGCAGTCTGCAGAGCACTCTTCACACATATTTAGCATCACCTGATTTGTTATGTGTTGCCAAAAATGTGTTCCTTGCTCTGAGACCACCTTTTTTTTTTTTTTTTTTTTACCTGTTGCAAAAAGGTTGAGCTGTAATGCAGCACATTAGAGAGCATTTTGAGAAGAATTATGCTGGGACATTAAACCTTAAGGGGAGTGCTAGCTGAACAGAAGCAAAGCCCAAGCTGTGGAACTGGGGGCAGGTATCAATCAGGTAGTGTTCTTGAGAGTAGGATACAGCTCAGACAAAAACATGGTTTTGGGAGCACTGAGTAAGAGGCTCTCTGGGGATAATAACCGCAAGAAAGTCTGCTGTTCTTGGAGTTTCCACCTGAAATTCCTGCACAGGTTTACAGTGTGTTTATACCAGCAAAATCACAAGAAAGGGCAAAAGTTCAACTGAATTACGGGCTCAACCACAGTCCTACAGTTCAGTCCACTTGTTTATCAGGAGCTTCCCAGGCATGTTTTGGAAGCGCTATGTCTCTGAGGCACCACTATCGTACAAATTTAGAACATTATGGGCCAGGAAAATTTCAATCGTCAATACAAAAATAAACAAGCAAACAAACAAACAAAACAAAACAAAACAAAACAAAAAAAGCAAACATTTTCCCTGTTTCAGAGGGAGAGAGTGAGGGGAAAAAAGAAGAAAGTTCAGCAATACTGGCAGTAACCACACTACGCAGTTTGTGTCAGGACCAAAGAGTGGCTCCCAGTTCATTTCGTTGACTAATATATAAATCAAGGACGTTCAATGACAAATATGGGTGGGAAGCTGTGGGAAAAAGTTGGTGAAGAACTCAAGAAGTACTACGAGACTGGAAAAGCTTCCTTGACCAGAGCAGAACTAGAAAAGATAGAAATTGAAATCTTGGAACAGAAGTAATATGAACACAAGCCCCAAGAGAGGGGATTTGGAGCTGAGAGAGGAAGGAAGATTTATTTATAAAGACAGAATTAATTAGATTCCCAAGAAGGAGAATTCTTCTTTTAGTCTTCTGTACTGTGAACATGTGTACGAAAAAACACTAGAAGTCATAAAAGACATCCAGAATGTTATTTGTGACAGAAAGGTTTGGCAGAAATGATTTAATGTGGAAAAGTCAAGATATGTTCCAAAGTCTGATGAAGGGAAACTTCCTATATTCACCAGAAGGTCTTAACTTATTCCTTAAACAGAAGGTCTTAGCTTATTCCTTAAACAAACAAGTTTTTATATTGACCTAAAATTTGCATTTGTGAACTTTATATGGGCTTCACTAATAGTAATGTTTATTCTATTTCTGATTCTGAGGTAATTTAGTATAAGAGGCATCATGTTTGGAGAAATAATTTCAGTTGGTGAAAAATTTCTGCATTTAATTTGGGGACATAATGTGGAAAAGAATTAACTATCATGGGAAAAAGGCAGTGTTTGCCAAGTGCATTCAACATATATATGTGAAAGATTCAGAATAACAATATTATACAGATTTACAAAAATATTTTGGCCTGCAGAGGGACTACTCATAAACTAAATTTGATTTAGGAGTAATCTGATTTGGTTTACTCCCTAAGTTCTCACCCTTACAACATTTATGTGTCTCCCTCTCCTCAGACGGCTTTGGAATTAATTGTTAGTACATGCTTAGAGAAGACAGATGTTAAAGATGCATACGATGTTATCTTTAGGTGTATTCATATTTTGTTTCAATATTACCAATATTATGAATTCTTAGAAAAAATAACTTCTCAGTATGCTGCTAAGAGTCCCCTCAGGAACTAAACTCATGTTTCAACATTACTCAGAAGGTTGTAATTTAGAAGTTTATAAGTTCTATTTACATTAATGATGCAGTTTGGTGGTCTGCAGATCATAAAAGATCATTTATACTTTAAATGAATGCAGCTCTGGGAGAATAACAAGTTAATTTCTTTATTTGCAGGATTTCTTATTGACTTAATTTATTCACCAAATTAAAATTGAAT
The DNA here is from genome assembly GCF_059628265.1 of Tinamus guttatus. Lineage (NCBI taxonomy): Eukaryota > Metazoa > Chordata > Aves > Tinamiformes > Tinamidae > Tinamus > Tinamus guttatus. The sequence goes on along the minus strand of NW_028289202.1, from coordinate 678,661 downwards.
AATCTTGATATGGAAAATTAATTAACTATAGTAGAAACTTCCTTTTTTTTTTTTTTTTTTTTTTTTTTTTTTTGTTCTTTTACAGAGCGTAAACAGTTTGATTGGATTGAATGGGATCACCATGTTTGCAAAATCAGTTCCTTCCCAGCATGGGAGTTTGGAAGAGATTTAGAGATCCTACAAGGTTTTAAATAACAATGTCTTTTTCCTCAAGAGGACAATTGTTTATTTTTTTAAATCTTTTTTATGAAACTGACAAGGCTAACATTGCTACATAATAGTTTTCTGCAGCAGTTACCAACTTTCTTTTAAGAATAAGAAATTTAATGGATGAGACCCTTCATTCCTTGCATTCCTCCAAACAGATCAGTACAGACTAATATTGTTTGCAACTGTCCAATTTTGTTTTCTCTGAGAAAAAGAAATGTTGATCTAGGAGTTCAGCTTGCAACTGCAAATGTGGAAGAGCACCGTCTGGGTTTGATTTGTCCTGTAAACTATGAACTAAACAATGAAATTAGTATGCCTGGTGAGTCAGAAAAAGTGTGATATAGAATCAATGAGCATATGAGTGCAGTACTATTTCATACACTGACGTTCTGAATGAATCTCACTACCACTTACACAAGTGGTACAAGGGGTTTCACTAGTATGAAAAAAAAAAAAAAATTACTTGGTCACACTTCTAGATAGATAGATGGATTGTCATCACACAAAAATGTAGAAATAGTTACACCAGAAAGTAGATCCATGAGGACTTGCATACTGTCTCCAGTTACGCCTGTTCTTCTCTCTCCTTTTTGTTTATGATCCTCTGTCCATGACCTCAACAACTACAGGGGCTTTTTTAACAATCTTGCACTAACAAGTAACCCGCTCTGTAAGGAAGAGGTAGCATAAGGTAGCTTGCTTCTGTTTCCTTGTCCTTTCACATGGCTAGGTATACAAGCACCATGTGGATGATCAGGGTGCTCCATCACCTTTTCCTCATTTTTTACTTTTTTAATCCTTTTGACACCTTTCTCTCCCTCCTCATTTTTTTTTCATTTGTTGTTTCCCAAAATCATTCAGTTTCTCTCCAGATTCTTTTCCTGTAATCCTTGCTTCTTTTCTAAGCTGAACTAACAGTAGTGGCTCCCAGAGAAAAAAAAAGCCAACTGCTCCATTTACTACACTGTAGGGAAGAATTTTTGGCCTCAAGACCAAAGGCCTTTCTTGAGCCAGAAGGAGAATAAGAAGACAGAGACCACTACAACAATCATTGATCATGACCATCATTAAAATGCTCATCACCACCGTCATAACCATGATTGAAATAAAACAGTGAAGTATTGAACTAGGACTTAGAATTCTTGATTCTCATCTTTGTTAATGAACATCTTGTGACCTTGAGTATGTCACTTCCACTTTGTAGGTTTCATACATTTAGTAAGAAGTTTAATTGTCTCATACAAACTAGTGAAATATTAAACACGTGCCTGGTTTTAAGATGCAATTTACTTAAAAGCAAACAAACAAGCAAGCAAGAAGGAAAAATCTTTGCCTAGGTTTAAAGCATTTAACTAATTCTGTTAGTTTTACCACTGGTTTATAAAAACTGAAACATTGAAATGATAATGCAGTAATTCAAGCATTTCTAGTGGAAAGACAAACAGTTTAGATTTAGTTAAATATATAAAAGTTCTCATTGCCATATGACTTGATATCCCACAATTCTAAACCATATCCAGATGATTCTTATCTCTTTGCTACCACAAACAGTTTTTTCTATAATAACATATAGCACAAAACTGTCTGGGAATATTTTAATTATCATAAATATAAAGCTATTTTTATAGAGTAGATGATACTTCAATCTGGAAGTATACTTGGATGAAAGACAAGAATCTTCAAATGGCTTTTTTTTTTAGAGATTATGGTGATGTTTTCCTCCGCTACTTCCAAAATACAACTCAAGAGAATTTTACAACATATGCAATAAAATGTAGAGAAAACCACAGCATATCTCCTATCATGATCTGCAAGTAGAAGTTTAAGCTTCCAATCCATTAAAAATATTCATAATACTTTATTTGAAATATACCATAGAGTATGAACCATGTTTCCATGCTTGCAGAAGTCAACAAAAAGAAATACCACAGCTGGCTTTAACTTGAGGCTGTATGTGAAATCAGTGGGCCTACAGCTTTGTATATGAATATGAGTTTCAGATTTCTCCAGGCATTCTACATATGGTGCATAGTCATTTTCTCTTCAATTTTATACAGAAGTATGCTGTAAAACCTCAGTGAATTTTTTTCTGTGTTTTTTAATCAAATATTTTCTTTTAGCAGGTAGAATTAAAAAGACTTATAAATCACAAGGAAAAATATTTTCCAGGTAGTACCTTTTTTATCTTAATTATATATAATATACTATTTTCCAATATGACATTTTTGTTTCTGTCAAATCACAGTAGTGCTGACCAACATTTTTTTTTAATATACATACATATCCTCATATATATGTATGTATGTATATTTCCTCCAAACAGCAGCAGGGAATAAATATTATTTGAAATAAGAAACCAGAATTTAGATGTACTCTTGTGGTATCTTGTGTAACTAGTTAGATTGTCTTGTTTAATAGCTAATCCCAACCACATTTTGTCAAATGTGCTGGCAACGAACACAAACGAAATAGAAACAAAAATACTTCTGGGGCAATTTTCAGATCTTCCAGACTGGGGCAACTAAGAGGTCAGACAACTGACATAAAGGTCTCTCCTCTCTCTGTAAACTTCTGAACACAAATACTAAGCCAATCTTTTGTCTGTCTTTGCCTGTAAGAGATCTGGGAAAAGGGATTTAGAGGAGAGATTTAGATGACATAATGCCAAGCATTGCAACACCACTGAACTTGTAAGAACCTGGCTTGAAGGACCCTGGGACATGCACCTGCTCTTCTCTAACTTGTGGATCTCAAACAACCCTATGCACAGCATGAGGAGTGGCTTGGTGTTATGTACGTAGGTAATTTTTGGGGAGAACAGCATGACCTGCTCCTTTAACAGATACTTAGAAATACAATTGTGGTTTTAGAACTTATCCTGAAGACATCCTCTGATACTCTTTCCTTTACAAACAAAGAAAAAAAAATTATTTTCCTTTACTATGCGGTACTTGGCAGACAAAGCACTTGCCTAACTCTTCAGGGCCTCAGATGGGGACTTGTCAGGCTTGCTGTGTATAGATTTGTTGTGGCCTGTTGGAAGCTCTTTTCAGCTTGTTTAGCTGTAACAGCAGTTGTGAAACAGCCAGATGATGATTACCTAATTTGTCTTAGATTTAGCTTAGCTTTGTAAATCTGTATGTTATAATGCCTATTGTGGCAATGAGTTTGATGTATGTCTGTAACTAATAGATGCCAATAATAGTCTCTGTGGAATTAGTCACACCAGGATAAAATGCAGTGTAGAGAAGTGCAGTCCGTTAATAGGAGGCTTTTAAAATATGCATATGGGATGGCAGCAGAAACTATAAACAGCTCACCAATAGTCACTTGTTGGTCTTCAAAGGAATATGACTTTGGGAACTGAGCAAAACTACTTTTAGAGGTAACAACATGAAAAGTACCCAGCATATATAAAATGCATCATACATAGTAAAATTGAATCCTATGTGGAAAACCAATGAAAAAAAAAAAAAAAAAAAGAAAGCTCAGAGCACTTTTGAAAATGCATGAAAGTAGCTTCCAATAGATCCTGGAGAGGAAGAAATTCCCTCATCAACATCTTACTCTCCCCTGTAAATAAATTGGGATCCTCTGCAACTCCCACCCACAGCTGTTTTAGCAAAGATTGATGCCTTTGACCCTAAGGCTCAGGGAGACATGAAAGGATGAGCCTAACTCTGGTGAAAAGGGGAAGGAAAAAATGGACTGTGTGTGCGTGAGAATATAACAATGTTAACTTTATTATTACTGAAGTTTTATTTCCATTCTTTGAATGAAATAATTTGGACTGGAATGGAATAATGGATAATTTGGACACAAAATGTTAATATTACTGTGATTGAACTAACATTCAGTTAAACTAACAATAGGCTTTTGTTTTCACACTGAAATCCAAGTAGCTTGAATAGCTTAATGAAACATCTTCTTTCTGACCCTTCTTATCTACCTCAACACTTAAAAGTATATATAAAATAAAGACTCCTACTCATGTTTCTGATGCACTTGTGCCACTTGCTATGTTGAATAATTCAGAATAATTGAAATATTAAAAAATGCAAATAGCCTCATTTAACTTGACTAAAAGTTAAAAAAATAATTGCTACATGAGAAAAAATCAAAACTTGTGCTTATTTTGATCTGTGTGCTCACATTCCTATACAAGCAAATGAAGAGGAAAGTTCTGTGTTTTTAAGTATTTCTTAAGGAATACCTCGTTCTAAGAGATTGAGTGAGAACAGCTCTTGGGAGGGTTCAGCAGCTGAAGATGTATTACCCTGTGCTGGACTGAGATATTTAGAATCCAAGATGAATTATTAAATTAAAAATAATTTTCTTCTTACATCCTTTCACAACATGCTAAAAAAGTAATTTATTTTAATGGTCATCCTAATCATTTGAATCTATCACCTATTCATAGTAATTGAGCAATTTAATCATCTGAGTCTACTGACTTTTTCTTTGAGTAGTTCATTGTTCCATCTCAATTAACTGAATAAAATTATTTCAGATGATCTTAGTAATACCTGCTTAATATATATTTGTCTTTTCTTGATACCCTTTTCTTAATAAATTTATAAAATACGTATGGAAATTTCTTGCTTCATAAAATTGCAGAAGGAAAAGTTAAATACAGATAAAATACTGAAAAATATCTATCAACACACAAGCATCCCAAAAGGAACTGCATATTCAAATATCATGTTACAAAATTAAAAACATTCAGTCAGAGAAAAGAAAGAGAGAGAGGTGTTTTGCACTAGACAACCTGTTTTCAGCTACTGTTTTGATACCTTTTTGTGCAGGTGCTGGAGAACCCCGGTTGGAGTAGGTTGATATGCCAGGAATAGAAAACTTTTGAGCCACAGTTTAAGGAGTGTGTTGGACCTAGAGCCATATTGCACCAGATAAGATTATGAATATTGACTTTTATTTAAAGTTTCTTCTCAGAATACAATATCTGCCCTGTTCTTTTTAGGGCCAAAATCCAGGCAACTTTGCTAACCCAGCCACTGTTCCTAGAAAGACATTTCATCTGTAGTTCACTTAATAATTCATTTGATAAATAAAATGTTTCCAAAGCATAAGAAGCAAAAATCAGAAGCTGATCTTATATCTAGTGGAACTATATGAAGTAACTAAAGTCAGTTTCTAAAGACTGACTCTTGGACTCTTGAACTTGCAAGGTTTATCCAGGCCATTTCATTACATTGGCCTTTTCAGGGTAACAAAAGTTTTAAATCAGTCCACTGATTCACTGAACTAGATGAGCTTTTTCTCTCAGTCAGATATTTTAGAAGAAATAACGTTGAAAATACTTTGTTAAGAAGTTTAGAGCAAAATAGCTAAGTATAATTTTACAAGTAACTGTTATGCAATCTACTGCCATTTTTTGCAGTCTTTAAGTTCATCTGATTATAAAATATTAATTCGACCACCTGTAGGGAAAGTCTATATTGCTCATGTCTCATGTAAAAGTATAGCTCCATTTGTCAGTAATGGCGGTAAAAAGAAATAGAGAATGACAGTAAAACAAGGTATCATTATAGAGAATATATGTGACAAAGTCACAAAATCCATTTGACATTTATCATTCATATTTTGAGAAATATCCCACACTTTTTCTTATAGGAGAAGCTGTAATAGTCTTTTTTTTCTTTTTTTTTTCTTTTTTTTTTTGTGTGTGGGTAAATGATTTCCCTTTTTATAGTAGAGAATCAAAGTTATAACTTTATATTAAAACTTCTTATTTAGTTGGTGAGGAGATCTTCTAGTCATAAGTCTGACAGTTAATTACAATAATTCAATGGGAATTGGACTGTGCTGATAAAATGGTTCTGTCAATACCAAGCCCTCAGTATTTTCCTGTGGATTATTTGGGATGTGTGTAAGTAATCCTGCTCTTTCTTATCATATGTCAGCCAAATATGTCATATTTGTTTAGATAGCTTTTATTCTTTGTTTAGAAGGTGGAACAATAATATGACAAAGTGGAAAATGCAAATAATATCAGCTTCTCTCTCTCCTAGGCTGAAGTGATTGCTCTCATTCAAGTAGAAAGCAAGAAAGGCCAAAAATTGCTTAAAATAATTCATCAGAACAGAAACCATTGAAACTCCTATAGATATTCTGCAACTGATGTTTTTTTTTTTTTTTTTTTTTTTTTTTTTTTTTTTTTTGCTTGTCAGAAATGTTGGTAAAAGGAAAGCACTAAACACCTAGGAGAAATACAGCCAGACTGCTTTGTTTGTTAGTTCTAAGCTAAAGTGCCTGTGAACACATATTCAAGGATTTAACACTCCTCCAAACCACTTCTCGCACTCTTGATTTTTGCATTTGAGCTTAGTCAAGAGTATCTGGTTTAGCCAACCTCGCCTCCTGGCGTACCTGCCTGGGGTGGACAGCCCTCGTGCCTCCAGGATGCTGTCTGTGACAAACAGCTTTCCTGGTTCTTCTGCTGGGGGAGCCTCAGGAGCCTTACACAAGGTTCTACCTACCACTTGCCTGAACAAGTTGAAGTCTGTTTTACTGAAATCTGGGGTGTGTGTGTGTGTGTTATTCTTCTACTTGCCTTTATTACACTCCATAGGATCTTAATCTCTATTCTTTCAGGGTCACTTCAGCCAAGGATGCCACTGACTGCCACATCTGGTGCCCAGTGGTCCCTTACTCATCAGTCTTCAGCACCAGACCCGAGCCAGTATATTCATCACCCCTTCATCAAAAAGTTGCCCTCAATGCACTCAGGAAATTTCCTGCACTCTTTGAGCTCTGCCATACCAGTGTCATTAATAATTTTTTTTAATTGTACAACTTGTCAAAATCAGTTTTTTTTCCCCTATAAATTTGTGAATTTTTTTTATTAATTATACTTTTAATTTCCATTGAATGAGAAGACTTACAGAAATAATTATGAAGGCAAAAATGCACCCCATCCTGTTGCACTGCTGAGGTTCTACATTTTTTATCAGCTCTGAAGGACATGTGGCCATAATTCTGCAAAGTAAGATCTAGTTAGTTAGATATTCAGAAAATAATAAAGAAGTGTAAGAAGAGATCAAATACTGTTTTTCAGTCTTAACTGTCCTAAACAGTTCTTATCTTTAATTCTATCCCTGCTCCCCCCACTAACCCACTCCCCTGTCCCCGCCTCAAAAAAAAAAAAAAAAAAAAAAGAAAAGAAAAAAGCTCAGAAGAGGACTGAGAAAGAGAGCAGAGAAGCAGTCAAGCTATTTACTGCTATAGCAGTAAAAGTATGAGAGTAATGGGAGAGGAAATAAGACTAAAAAGTAAATAGGAGAATCATAAATAATGGCAAGATAGGAGAGAAAACTATCCCTCCTATATTCAGAACATAAAGTGCTTTGTTGGTCATCTAAACCCAATTTCACCTGTATCAAATTTACATTCTTATTTACATTCTTCTAAGTGTCATCTAATTATACATTGCAGATTCATCTCTAGATTTTTCTAATCAATTCATTTTCCATCTATTTTTTTTTCAAGTACAAATGTAAGGTTTATTTTTTTTTTTTTTTCCAGCTAGAGTTTTAGATCTTGTTTGAACTACACTAAAAGTCACAAGTGTATGCAAGTCTGGAAATAATCTGTTTGTAAGGTTATAGTATTATACTTTCATGTTTTGTAGTCATCTGAACGAATAAAAAGTAGCCTGAGTATGTCTGGATTGAGCGTATGTTAGAGTTCCTGCTTAGCAGCATGGAAAAAAAAATGGAGGGAATGATTACTCTCTTTATAAAGAATAGGAGAACAGACAGAACAGGTAACTATTGTTTTAGTTTACCAATATGATGTCAAGGTGGATTTCATATGACAAAGTATAGATGTCTAATTTTCTGTTGCAATTAGTTTTACCCTCATGTTGACATCTTACAGAGGTCATGTGATTCATACCCTAGAAAGTGCACATATATTTCCGTTGGAGTTAGATGAGTTAGATGAATTTAGGTGACTTGTGTAAATGTGCATATGTGTAACGTGTATACAGATAAATAAATCTAAACAAATCAAATACAAATATAAAACTAAAGTTAGTTGAAGTGAATCTATAGAGTTCTTTAAAGATCTTTTCCCCCCATGCTTGTGTTTAAAATCATTCCCAAAAATTAATATGGTAAAATAATAGCAATGTGCATACTTGATCCTTATTGTGTCTATCTTCTGTGAAGGAATATTTTTTTCATTTCAAGGACTACATTTCTTTCCCGCCTCCTCTTCCCTTTCTCCTCCCCACTCCTCCCGCCTTTTTTTTTCCCCTTTTTCTCTTAATTCTGTGTATTGTCCACCTAAATGTTTAGGTGAATTTTATCATGTCTTTTGTTCAGTGCTCTAAGATTGGAACTAAAATTTCTAAAGGAAGTGGCATTAATAATGAATTAATAATGAATTAATAGTTAATTAATAAACCGTCTTGAACAAAAAAAAAAAAGAAAAAAGTTACATTTGACCAATGCTTTTATTAGTTATGAATTTCCAACAAATCCTCTTGAAAGACTGCATTTTTGTTATTGAGATTTTGGAACAATTCAAGTGGCAGCATCCAGCTCAGATATGTTTGCTAGCCTTTAGCTACTGAATAAGTAACAGGTTTTATTTATAGCCTTAGCTTACAGCTATTACTGTCTTTTTTTCACTCCTCTACCCACAGAAGTGGTTCATAGCTAGAATAGTGCAAACCCTGACTTAATATTTGCACTGTCAGTGTAGTGCAGCGTCAGCACAGCTGCTCCTTTGCCTGGATCTTACACCTATTGTGATGAATAAAGAGAGTTCACAAAATAATTCCCGATACCCTGACTTTGATATTACCTGCAACTAATTTGTTATGACAGGCGGCTCTTGTAAGGGAAACCAAAAACAATACTGACACTGTGGACTGATCTTTATAACTTAGAAGGTAAAGAATAAAAACTTCTTTTTTTCACAGTTTCCTCTTTCAGAAGTAATGACAAGATGGGAAAATAAGTTTTCAGTCTTAGTCCAGACTCTAGCATCTTTATCCGTACAACTTCTACAGACTAATAAATTACTTCACCCGTTATAGAATGCGTCTTCTTCTAGGCGCCATTCAGCACCTAAATAAGTAGGGTTATGTAGAGATCTCATTTAAAGCTCTCTAGAATTATTGGATATAAATTTAATGATTTTGCAAGTTTGTATTCCTATGGCTATATGTCAGTTAAGTTCACATGGTGCTAATGATATAATTAATTTAAGCAAAAGCGTCTTTAAGTGCGAAGAAAGTCTGGTACAACGGCCTTCTCTTTTCTTTCTTTCTCCTTTCTTTCTTTCTTTCTTTCTTTCTTTCTTTCTTTCTTTCTTTCTTTCTTTCTTTCTTTCTTTCTTTCTTTCTTTCTTTCTTTCTTTCTTTCTTTCTTTCTTTCTTTCCTTCTTTCCTTCTTTCCTTCTTTCCTTCTTTCCTTCTTTCCTTCTTTCCTTCTTTCTTTCCCTCTTTCCCTCTTTCTTTCCTTCTTTCTTTCCTTCTTTCTTTCCTTCTTTCTTTCCTTCTTTCCTTCTTTCTTTCCTTCTTTCCTTCTTTATGAAGGAAAATGAACAGTAGTAGCCTATTGAGAACTACTTTTACAGATTCATCCATGGTCATGCAAACTATATAATGGGACAGAGGAAGCATCCTGATTAATTAGAAGTTTAGTCATCGCACATGCATCTACAACAGGATGTCATTCTGGATCAGGAGTGAGTTCTGAAATTAATCTTCAGTTATCCTTGATGGTGCGCTTTCATTTGCGTCATGAAGTGACACCAACATTCCTTTCAGATGAAGCTAAATGGAAAAATGTGATCTAAGGCTATTACTGAATACTGTAATTGTGCATTCAGCAAGTGAGACTGTACTAAAACTTGTTTGACGAAAAACAAAAACTATAATAATAAGGATCTGCATATTGAAGTGGAATCTTAGAATATTTTTATAGGACTCTAGATGCACCTTCCCTACTACAATTGTTCTATTTTTGACTTGATATCTAGATGATCTATCTATTATTTTTTGTTTCTCCGTCTCCTTCCCTTTTTCTACTGTCAATAGTAAAACTTCCATTGTTGTCACCAGATCACTCTTTTATAGTGTGAATATCTACCATAACTTGAGGAATACAAGACCATGCTTTATATCAAAGTATACTTTAGCAACATGAAATGACAAGACAACCTACAGAAAGATGATACAGATTAGAAGTTATCTTGCACAATTTAGTTATTCAACTCAAATCAACTTCCTTTATGATTACAGAGAGAAATAAGCATTTCAAGAGGGCAATTTATTTTATCCAGGGATGGATAACTACAAGTTAAATGAGTCACAGTAATATGTGATTCAGAACAGTAGCACTGAAACACAGTGACCCCATCCAGGTCATGCTGAATTACAGGCAAGATGCATGCTATTCTGCGCACCAGGAAGTCTTTGGACAATCAAGATTATTGAGCTAAAGACCAGAAGAAACAATAACAGATCTTTTAATCTGTTGTTCTAATACTAGTCCTATGACTTTCATTCAATTCTTGTTGACAGTCAAATGTAGAAGAATGAATAATAAAATAGTCTTGATTTTAGAGAATTCAGCAGTGTTGAAATTACTCCACAGTCAATCACCTAGATGGTTAAGAATGTGTGCTTCTTTCCTTCTTTCTTTCTTTCTTTCTTTCTTTCTTTCTTTCTTTCTTTCTTTCTTTCTTTCTTTCTTTCTTTCTTTCTTTCTTTCTTTCTTTCTTTCTTTCTTTCTTTCTTTCTTTCTTTCTTTCTTTCTTTCTTTCTTTCTTTCTTTCTTTCTTTCTTCTTTCTCTTCCTTCCTCCTTCCTTCCTTCCTTCCTTCCTTCCTTCCTTCCTTCCTTCCTTCCTTCCTTCCTTCCTTCCTTCCTTCCTTCCTTCCTTCCTTCCTTCCTTCCTTCCTTCCTTCCTTCCTTCCTTCCTTCCCTCCTTCCTTCCTTCCTTCCTTCCTTCCTTCCTTCCTTCCTTCCTTCCTTCCTTCCTTCCTTCCTTCCTTCCTTCCTTCCTTCCTTCCTTCCTTCTTCCTTCCTTCCTTCTTCTCTTTCTTTCTTTCTTTCTTTCTTTCTTTCTTTCTTTCTTTCTTTCTTTCTTTCTTTCTTTCTTTCTTTCTTTCTTTCTTTCTTTCTTTCTTTCTTTCTTTCTTTCTTTCTTTCTTTCTTTCTTTCTTTCTTTCTTTCTTTCTTTCTTTCTTCCCTTTCTTTCTTCCTTTCTTTCTTTCTTCCTTCCTTCCTTCCTTCCTTCCTTCCTTCCTTCCTTCCTTCCTTCCTTCCTTCCTTCCTTCCTTCTTCCTTCCTTCCTTCCTTTCTTAATTAATTAATTAATTAATTAATTAAAGTAGATTCATCTTTAGAAAGAGGTCTACAGTATGGATCAGATCTATTAAAATATATACAAATACATATATATCTATATATGAACTATTTCTGTACCACTTATTTTCTTTTTTTCTCTCTTGTCAGCTTGATATAGCCCGTTTGCTCTATATTTTTTTTTATCAAGCTTATATATAGTCTTCATTATTTAGTCAATACTACAGCATGTTCATTAAAAAAAAAAAGTCTGTTGTGTTGATTCAGAACAGCTGTGCTTTTATATTGGCTCATTGTGGTGAAGACAGACCTTAAAGCTCATTCTTTGATCTGAATAAAACAGACCATCAGGAAAAGGAGCCTGCTAAATGAACAACATTCAGTTTCCAAAATTTGGAAAGACCCATTTCCTGAAAGTTCATGTGAGGTGTAAATGCCTGACTTACTGAAGATCAAAGAGTACAGTTCTGAACAGTTCTGGTTATTCAGCACAAATATGTTTGTACTGAACTAATAAACTATGGCCTAAAGCACCAAAATCTGAGAGTGTTTTGTTTTCTTTTGGAACAAGTTCTTTTCTCCTTTTCCTTTCCCTTCCCTTCCTTTTCTTTTCTTTTCTTTTCTTTTCTTTTCTTTTCTTTTCTTTTCTTTTCTTTTCTTTTCTTTTCTTTTCTTTTCTTTTCTTTTCTTTTCTTTTCTTTTCTTTTCCCTTCCTTTTCTTTTCTTTTCTTTTCTTTTCTTTTCTTTTCTTTTCTTTTCTTTTCTTTTCTTTTCTTTTCTTTTCTTTTCTTTTCTTTTCTTTTCTTTTCTTTTCTTTTCTTTTCTTTTCTTTTCCCTTCCTTTTCTTTTCTTTTCTTTTCTTTTCTTTTCTTTTCTTTTCTTTTCTTTTCTTTTCTTTTCTTTTCTTTTCTTTTCTTTTCTTTTCTTTTCTTTTCTTTTCTTTTCTTTTCTTTTCTTTTCTTTTCTTTTCTTTTCTTTTCTTTTCCTTTTCATATGAATGACATGAAATTAATAAAGGACTGTATCAAAGTTATAATTTGCTGTTCTTCCTCTTAAGTTTCTAGAGACTAAAGCACATAGAATTTTATAATAAAGTCACTTCTATTTGCAGTATTTCATGTGATTGTTACTTACTGAAGGCAGACTGCTAATCTATATCGTCTTATCAGTATATATCTGATATAACCATACTGAATTACTGAATTTCACTAATTAGCTCAGAGTGAAGACAGTTACATTCAAGGTATGACCACAGAATCACAGAACAATTGAGGTTGGAAGGGACCTCTAGAGACCATCTAGTCCAACCCCCCTGCTCAAGCAGGGACACCTAGAGCACGTGGCACAGGGTCACATCCAGGCGGGTTTGGAAGATCTCCAGAAAAGGAGACTCCACAGCCTCTCTGGGCAGCCTGTTCCAGGGCTCTGACACCCTCACAGTAAAGAAGTTCTTCCTCACATAGAGATGGATCTTCCTGTGTTTCAGTTTGCACCCATTACCTGGGTGCCCTGCCACTGACCACCACCAAGAAGAGTTTGGCCCCATCCTTGCTTCATTCACCCTTCAAGTATTTATACATATTGATCAGATCCCAATCTTCTCTTCCCTAGGCTAAACAGGCCCAGCTTGCTTAGTCTTTCCAGTTAAGATAAATGCTCCAGTCCCTTAATCATCTTTGTCACTCTCCGCTGGATCCTCATCTAGAAGTTCCCTGAGGAGAGGGGCAGGATCACCTCTCTTGACCATGATATTTCTCTTTCGTATCTGACCACTGGACGCAAGGTGCTATACTACTGATCTGAAGAACTTTGGTGTCTCTGTTGGTGGTAGCCACTCAGAATGTAGACACGTTTGAATTTTCCTAGTAGAGCATTAATTAGGGAAAAAGAGGTGGAAAAAAAATCTTTCAAGAAAAAAGAAAGCTAGAATAAAGTTTGTTCCTTACATGTATTTCTTGATTTTATTTTCTACATGCCAATTCTGAAATAAGTTGCACTTCTTGTACTGTATTTTTCATTATCTACTGATGTTACTATTGTTAATGCTCTTGAATCAGAATAAAGAAAATCTTCTTAGGGAGAAAAGTTCCAGTTCAAATATCAGGAATGCCTCCAATGAAGTAATTGAATTTATGCTGTTCCTGCAACACTTGTGCTGCTGAAATTCGGAGAAGGCGTTCCTCTCTTGAAAAAGTATTGATCTTAGTGATCTTAATGGTTCAATTACAATTCCCAATAGAAATGTATATTTAAAAAAGAGTACATCTTTAATCTTACAAAAAAAAAAAAATCACTATAAAAATTCAGTTAAAACTATGCTTTCCTCTTCCCATTTTCCTCCTGACATGTATACAACCAGCGCAGTATCTTCTCTGGTAGCTTTGGATGAGGACATGTTTTGTTGCCAGCAGTAACTTGAAAGCAATGTTTTTCCCCTGAGTATTTGGGAAAATAAAGATGAGAGGCTTGTTATATAGTAATAATTATAGATTATTTGCCACATACAGACTTCAAAGCCTCTCATACAGATGGTTGGCTATGTGCTCAGTGCTTACATTTCATATGCTGTAACTTCTTTGCACCTCCTACCCCATCTTTTCAAGTACTTTTTTTTTTTAATGGTCTGCAGCAAAAGTGAACAGTAGGGTTGTGGGAGACATTTAGAAGAGTAATGTAAGTGTAAATTTAGGGGAAAGTGCTTTTGAAAGAGCTTTCAATACCAAAGAAGATGTGCTTCTAGTTTGACAGATGACAATGCTTGTCTTCGGAAGACTTCATTTTAAAGAAAAGAGCTGGCCTAAAAACTTGAAAGAACAAATGTTTGGCTCTGGTTTTCTTCTAGCACAAGGATTAACTGATTCAAGACCTCTTGTGGTAATAATCACATATCTTTTCTGAATAAACTCATGAATGTTGTAATAAGAATACAACAAATTTAATTTCAACTTGGAAACATGCAAAAGATCTATCCAAATTTAGCAGCTCTTATGATCAATTGTTCAGAAATTGCGTAAGTAATCTGTAAATGAATAGTTTCATTAAGAAAACACGAACTGTATACATATTTTATATAATACTTGATGTAAATACATGTGTTCACACATATATATAGATCCTTAAATACATCTAAAAGACTTCTGAAATAAAACTTTTTTCTGAATATGTTTTATACCTCAGGTATCAAACTTAAGCAGTATTAAAGTAGTGGAATACATTCAATGAAGTCTGAGCAGTAGGTATGACTAGATCCTTACAGTATGTGCATTCTGCTGTTTATATTATACATGTATCTACAAAAATCTATCCTTCAGAAAATATAACTCCAAAGTTTTATTGTTTTATTTTGAGGACAGGGGAACACATCGTAAAAGATCTACTTCTGAAGCTATTCTACAGTATTGATATTGCTTTTTTTTTTTTTTCCCCTTGAGACATATTGAATGTCCCTCCAGGCTGTGTGTTCACATGGATTGTAATGAATTACCAGCTCACTCAGGTCTGAGTATTAAATCTTGCTTATCATGCATACGGGAATATACAAGCAATGGCTAAAAATTAGGACAAATTGGAGTCTAGTTGTATGCACTTAAAAACCATGCTTATGTAAGATGAAGAAAAAAAAAGAAATCTGAAGTTCTGCTAGTATTATTTTGAAGGATAGAAATAAACATGCATGTTCCATTTGAAGGGACACTGCATGTACTTAAAGAAAGCACTGATTTTGTATTTTGTCACAATAAGGCAAAAAAAAACTATACAAAATAGTTCAGATTTCCCATAGAATTCTTAAGATTGTGTTACTGAAAATTAGGTTCCAAATATTGTCTTTTATTCAAGAACTTCTGGCTTTTCATTTTTGTGATGGCAAATTTGACAATCTGCTTTTACAACACCCCATTTTCTTCCAGAATTGATATTCTGGAATCAGAATATTGCAACAATCTTTGTTGCAATAATGCAAGTGCAAGGTCCTGCACCTGGAGAGGAATAACCCCAGACACCAGGACAGGCTGGGGACCGACCTTCTGGAGGGCAGCTCTGCAGAGAAAAACCTGGGTGTCATGGTGGACGACAAGTTGACCATGAGGCAGCAGTGTGCCCTCGTGGCCAAGAAGGCCAATGGCATCCTGGGGTGCATTAAGAAGAGTGTCTCCAGCAGGTGGAGGGAGGTGATCCTGCCCCTCTACTCAGCCCTGGGGAGGCCACATCTAGAGTACTGTGTCCAGTTCTGGGCTCCACAGTACAAGAGGGTTGTGAAACTGCTGGAGAGAGTCCAGTGCAGGGTTACATGGATGATGAGAGGCCTGGAACATCTGCCCTATGAGGAGAGGCTGAGGGAGCTGGGCCTGTTCAGCCTGGAGAAGAGAAGGCTGAGAAGGGATCTAATCAATGTCTGTAAGTACCTCAAGGGAGGCAGTGAGGAGGATGGTGCTGGCCTCTTTTCATTGGTGGCCACTGACAGAACTAGAGGTAATGGCCACAAACTGAAGCACCAAAAGTTTCACAGGAACTTATGGAAAAAATTCTTAACAGTGAGGGTGACAGAGCACTGGAACAGGCTGCCCAGAGAGGTTGTGGAGTCTCCTTCTCTGGAGATCTTCAAAACGCGCTTGGATGCAGTCCTGTGCCACATGCTCTAGGTGACCCTGGATGTGCAGGGGAGTTGGACTAGATGACCTCTACAGGTCCCTTCCAACCTTAAGCATTCTATGATATTAATTTCTATAATGCTATATGATTCTATATGACTTCTTCAGAAGATTAACTTTATTTGATTTTTATTTGAGTTTGCATGAACTTTGAACACTTAAAATGCAATTTTAACACTCTGTTCTAGGCTAATATACTTTTATTCTAGTGAAAATTAAGGATTTGATAATTCTTTTTAATCTTTGTATCTGCTAGGTCTTTCACTCTTACCTATAGCTACTTTAGACTTCAGATATTCAGATGTGTTTTATTGCCACAATTTTAGTGTATCAGGGTTATAATACAATAGGCTCTTTATAATACAGGGTTATAATACAATAGGCTCTTTAAGAGCCTGGGTTATTCAAATTATTATGGATATTAATTTATGATATTTTGTTGGCATCTGAGAATTTTGGGTATTTCCATTAGGATGAAATGAATTACAGCCTAGGAATCACAGCCTTCTGTCATTTGACTATAAAGGGACCCTTAGAACCTTAACTCCCTACCTTAGTTCTATGCCATATGTCATATGTTGTAAGTATATTAGATGAATCTCCTTTCATGAACCAGGCTTCCTTAAAGAAGACACTAGACTTATTTGCAAAGTCTTACAACAGTGTCTGGGCTCAGAGAAAAAGTAAATTAATGTGTATAAATGTAAATGAGTGTGTTTTGGACAAATATATTGTTTTGCCCTTTTTATTTCAGCCTTATGAAAAGACTGTGAGAAAAGAGAGGTGGGGCCCTTAGTCACTTCAGGTATTGGTCACAAGCAATGAAACATGAAAACGTGAAATGACTCTTCAAAGAAAAATGTATTTGTGCAGTTTCAACAGGAATGGACTTATTTCCCATGCGTCACATCATAAGCTCAAACTAAATCCCAAAGTCAGTATAATCCCTTTTTTAATCTCTCATTGATGAAAAGGACTGAAATATTCTGTTATCCCTACGATATGACTGAACATACCTTTCCACACCTGTATATATATCAGTTCACTGATAATAGAAGAAGTCATCTGAATTTCATAAAGGTAGTGTCTTAGTGTTTACTTAAACTTTGAGATAACATGGAGCACCTTTCCATGGAGTGTGACTGGTTAAAAAGGTCAGAAAATCTCTACCTTCATCCCTGATTAGTGTAAATCAATGTAGCAAAAAACCTTCCATTTACCCTAGACATGTAGACATAACTGTTTCTGTCTGGTCTATTCATTGATTAGCTACTTGTTTTTCAGAAAAACTTATTTCCAGTATCTTTTAACTACTAATGATACTTTAGAGACAGCACTCTAGGCTAAGTTTAGATATTTCTCAATAGAATTTCCAGCCAAATGCAGTATGATGAATTTTCCTCCAATTAAATTTGACCTCTATGTATTTCATGTGCATGATGTTGAGTTGCAGTTGGATAAAAATGAGAGTGAAACTTAATTGTAAAAACATAGATTTTATTATTATGCATAATGATAATAATAATTGTGGAATGAGAATAATTCATTAAGAGAAAGCAGTAAGAGAACATTTTGTTGCACTAAATTAGTACTTCATTGTATGCAATGTAAGCACCAGTGGAATATTTTGCATGATTTTTTTAGCTAGATCATCTGTTTCTTGGTTCCCATGGCTTCTGAATTTCAGTGGTTTCATGATGATTGCCTGATCTTTCTCTGATGTTGTGCGGTAGTATTCCTTAAGCGGCTTCTTGTGTGAACCTCCTGTCTCATTCAGTGAACAGCAGGGGATTTTCAGCAACAAATGAGGGTTGTGTGCATTCAGCATTGCCAGATCCCAAGCAGAATTTGGAAAAATTTCAGGTATTTGGCAAGTGATAGGAGAGGGAACTAAGATGTAGCGGGCAGATGCTGATCTTATTACATGCCCGCTACATCTTAGTTCCCTCTCCTATTAAAAGTAATCAAAAGAATATGATAAAAGTATGAAATTAGCTAATATTTTGTCCAAGCAGAACATATAGTAACCTTTACTTGTGTGCCAGTGCTCAGCATGCATTCTCTCATTTTGTTTAAGAAGGACTCCTAACTAAATCTTAAACCAGGTGGAGCAGTTCATTTCCCTATACTCATTAAATTATAAAACCAGGGAAAAGGTGGTGGAGGTGAACACTAAATGTACAAGATTAAAACATAGAAAGCAAGAGTGAATAATGGATATGGAAATGAGAGGTGGTGAGAGGATAAGGCTTAAGTAGGGAAAAGAAAAATGAACACAGAGACCCTAGTGAAGATCAGAATAATAATG
The DNA here is from genome assembly GCF_059628265.1 of Tinamus guttatus. NCBI lineage: Eukaryota > Metazoa > Chordata > Aves > Tinamiformes > Tinamidae > Tinamus > Tinamus guttatus. Next base: position 660,154 of record NW_028289202.1, on the reverse strand, counting down.
ATTGGAGGGGGAATCTAGTAAGCTAATCAGTAAAAAGTGAGCCCAAGGAGTTAATTAATGTTTAAATCCACTCAGGGAGAGTTATGTGTGCAAAGACAGCCGTTGGCAAAAGGCAGGACCACCCTTGCTAGAAGGCCTTACATTAAAGGAGATAATTGCTTAAGCGTATGGACCTTATCACTGCATACAGGGAAAGAAGGTTGGGAAGTAGGACTTATTATGAGGCGTTCTAAATTGTTTGTGGGGATGCACATGGCTTTTTATGGGATACCAGAAAGAACATTTGGGGTTTTACAACGTTTATTTTGGGATATTTTGAGGTAAGGACAGTGAGGATTCAAAGTGGGCTGGGGCTATTGTATGTGAGCGAACTCCTGGCCATAAGTCTGGGCCAGATATTGTACGGAGTAGAGTTCTCTCAGTTGATTGCTGGAGGGGCCAGGAGACCTAAGCCAACCACTGGAGAGGCAGTGAGGTCTGCATGTTGACTACTGGTCACCTCAAAAGTCTAGAGCAGAGATACCTGTTCACATGTGTGTGCATGTCTCTCTGCAGCTGAGAGATCAGGTGATGCAGGGGCCAGCTGGGCCTCTAATCCCAACTAGGGGGATAAACTGCAGTATATGTCTGTGGTATGTCTATGGAGTCTATGTAATACCAGCTGGAGAGGGCTGCTGCCTCAGGAGTTTGTACGTTCATGTACCAGGAGCTGGGGACACCGGGGATGCAGGGGCAGGAGTATGTTTAACATTATATGTTGTTCTTGTAACATAGCTTTCCTGTAAATCTAGCCATGACACCTATTTCTTGGAAAGAATTAACAGCCTCATACTACCATCCAGCTTCTCAGCGTAGCAGTCAGTCACATGCTGAGTTGCTTATGTTTTTGTTTAAAAGACATCAGATAGGTTAGTCTTTAGATCACCAAAATTATAGAAATGCCCTAAATAAAGTAACCTAAATATCAATTTAATGACAAACCAAGATTTCATTCATAATAATAAACAACGATGTGCCAACAGTGGAGAAACAAATTCACTCACGCATATTAAACTATGATCTTGTTATGAAACAACAACACTTGTTGAGTTTCCCATTTTGACTGTCAAACGCTAAATGGGTACCATATTTTGACTAGCTGAAACAAAGTGTGTTAAAAAAAAAAAGGAGTTTTTTTTTTTCCCTGCATTAGCAGTAATGGAGATGCCATGTGCATGCTGACTTTGAAAATCAAGACCTAGGGAATAATATTTTATTATTGTGATAGCTTTCTTCTCTTGGTTATAAGAATAATTTAGGACAGAATTTGTTCACAATTCAGAGAGATTTCGTGTGTCAAGTCTGCAGGATCTATTTCTTTCTATAACTCCTATAACACTTAGCTCTCAGCAAGGTCTTTGAGAAGTGAGGTCCATCCCTTCTAGCAGATCATACTGGACAGTGAGTTATTTGCTAAGCAAAACTGACACTCTGAGAGAAAGCTACCTTCACTCAATATAGTATGCAACTTTATGTATTTATGGCAGCTTTTAGAACCAAATCTCTTTACACATTTGGAATTATCAACATTCTCAGGCTAACATAAAATTAAATACTCTCTTCCTCAAGTATTTAAGACAAAAATAAATAGACAAAAGATTAATGAGAATGGGACATCAAATTCTCCCTGCTCCATTACTGTTCATGGTACTGTGATTCTATCAACTACAATCTCCACCTGAAAGATAATTTCCAACAAATGACATAAGTTCATTTTTCTTTTCCACTAAATGAAGAATTCTTTTGCAGTTTTAATTATTATTGTATATTTCAGACCTTTTGACTTTTTAAGACTGGGAAAAAAAAAAAAGGAAAAATCATAGAAAAAAATGACACTGAAGCTGAGAGACAAGGGTCTCTGCTGGTTGAACAATTCAGGTGGCATAATGTCACTGCGCATTATATTCATGATGAAGTGACCTATGTGACCTGAATCATACTACAGGCTGGTTTTAGTTATTTATAATCACAATGTAAAAATAAATAAATAAATAAATATGAGGAATATATTAATGAGGAAAGCCACTTATTTTTATTCACAGTCTTAACTAGTGATGTGTGATATGAAATTTCTGTAAGCTAGAAAACTATGAAAGATAAAAGGGAAATTTTTCATTTTATAGGATTAATATAATTCCATAGTTTAACAAAGTTATAAAGAACATATGCTATACATACACACACAAACACATTGCTCTTGTGTGGGTGTGCATTTGAGTATTACTTGAAATTTCCAGATTCTGTTTCATTTAAGCAAAACATTGTTGAAAACTATTCATTATGGACAAGTATTACTCTGAATACATAACATGTGTATGCACTGTCTGTTTGAATATTTTTTTAAGAGTATCCTGAAATGTTAATTCAAAGATGAAGTAATTCTTAACTATTGTAATTTTCCATCTTTTAAATTTACGTTTCTTTCATTTTTTTTAAATGTAAGTCAAGAATAGAAATTCTTGTTGTTTTTTAATATTCTATCTTCTCTTTGTTGAGTTTTCATTCATCTCTTTTCTCAAAGTGATATAAAAAATCTGGACATCTAATTAATTATTAACTAATCCTGAAAATTAATTCACTCTGCATTAACATATGGCCCAATCCAAAGGTTTATTTAGTCACAAAGAGTGATTTCTATTAGCATCAACTGATTTTCAGCTGATTTAAGATTTTAAATTTTCATATTTTTAATATTTATGCTATTTTTTAAGCATCAAACTTCATTTACAAGAGCCAGAAACAATAAGATTGTCCATTATATTGTAGTTTCTAATGTTTATTTATTTACATGCAGAGGTAACAATATGCACTTTTTTTTTTTTTTTAAATAGAGGCTTGCAGCTTTCTGGAATAGCATCTGTAAAGCTCAAACATAATGTGCATAATAGGGTTTTTTTTTTTTTTTTTTTTTTTCATTCTAATATTCATATCCGTCTGTTAGTATAGCATTTTGTCCAGTCAGAAGACGTAAGGCCACTATTTACAGGACATAAGTCCTGTTCAGACATGGAAGAACAGTCTGAAATATAGTAAGCCACATGTTTCATTAGATGGGCAAATATCTGTAGATACTTTTGGCCATTGTACTTTCAAATAATGTTTCACCTCTCTGAGACACTGCTGCTTCTTTTTTTTTGTTGTTTTATTTTGTTTTATCTGATTCAGTAATTTGATTTTGTGACAACAGGAAGTAAAGGACTTATGGCTTCTTAACTGGTACAAGTCATCATTGTGCTAAATGCAGAATAACTGTCCAGCTTCTTAATTCTTTTGTTCAGTAATTTTTAAAAATAAGATATATCAGGAACATCAAGAAATCTGATTCAAAATCAATTAAATAATTTTACTCCTTAAAAATAATACTCCTTTAAAATCCTTATTTTCCCATATTTTGCCACATTTTCTCAGTTTCCATTTCTCACATTTTTTTCTTGTCAATGTCATTTCCTTTTGAAAAATATACTGACCTTACACTAAGATTTAAACTTTCTATTAAAATATTTGTCTTGTGATATTTTCTCAAGTGTTTTGATTACATTAGCAAGATTTGAATTATATCTATTTATATAAACAACATCAAAAAGAGCTTAAAGGATCTGAAACAAAGAAAATATTTCTTAATAATATGGTGTTCCTCTGTATCATAAAGCCATATAAACAGTATTATAGGAATATTTTTGAAAAAAAATAGTGCAAAGAACAGCAAATTAAACATTCCTCTGCAGTTGGATATTCCTTCAGACCATTTTATACATTTCATAAAGATCGTCAAAACCCCAAATTAAAAGGTGTTATTCTATTTTTCTGAGTCAAACAGTATCACAGTGATAAAGGTCTTTTACCAGAGAAGAGCAAACCTGGCTGTTAACCGGGGTGTTAGGAACATTGGAGCCAAGGAAATATCGCATGGGGCTATAGCAACACTTTGCTTGTGATATATTGTAAAATATATAAAGACATAAATATATAGATAAATACATGTATGTACATATATATTTTGTTTCAATCGAAGGAATGGTTGAATCGGATCTTGAAGGTCTCTTCAAACCATAATGATTCTATAATTCTAATGCAATGACATTTAACAGATCCCACAGGCATTTTGTGTATATCAAAAACATAAACTTCAACATTACATGCCAGAAATTCTGAGTGGGATTTTGGACCCAAAGCACCAGAAGGACAATAACTATATAAAGCATAGTCCCATACTTGCCAAAACTCAAAGTGAAAGTGAGGTGGTTCATGTAACCTGCCATATATTGTACGCAAAACTGACAGATTTAATTTGGTTTTCAGTAAACTTACATAACTCCTGAGTCTATGCAGAAAAAAATAGAATATTTTTAAATAATGTAATCTAACTGCTTCTTCAAACTGTGACACAACAATGTAAGATTTTGTTTTATCAGTGCAAAATATCTATTTGTACATCATAAGGTAAAACAATTATTTAAGCAGAAAATACATAATGATTGCAGGATTAGACCTGCTATACTGTCTCCATGTACCTATTGCAGTGTCTCTTTTAAATATATGACACCTAAAATAATTTTGTAAAAAGTCCAAAAGTCACAGAGCTTTGAAATGAAGAAACAGAACATTCATTTGCACCAGACTTCATCAGGAATTCATTAAACACATGTGCACAGAGTAAACAAAAGGTTTTACAAGCCAAAAAAGGAAGAAGAAAATATCCACAACCATCAGGAAATTAGTTTTGTATTAAAAGGCAAAAACCTATTTAAAGTTCATACATAATTAATGCCAATAATTTGTATCCCACTCAGAAGCTATAATATGACCTAAATTATAAGTTCAATTTAATTGAATCTAAATTCCAAGTCTCCAAAGACTATAAAGTTTAGGGGTGTATGTTTAGAGATGCTCCTCCCTATGTGGGAGGCTTATAAGTAATAAAAAAATATTCTCTATGAAAAGTTCTGTTGCCAGAAAAAAAAAAAATCCCACGATGTCTGTTTACTAACACTTTTCAGTAAGATAAACAATATAATCAACAAAGGAAAACCGGATAACACATACAAGTATTGTCATGTTTGTATGATTCATTGTCAGAAAAGATCTTGTATGACTCCTCTTTGTTTTTAGAATTATATAAACATCAACAATGTTTAGATACTTATATTTTTCATATCTTACTTCTTGTATATCTCCCCCTCTTTGGTATACAGCACAACTGCATTCACTGCATTACTCAGTAGGTTCATACATTTTAGTTTTTATGGATATTTTTTCCCATTGATTCTTGCTTTTAAGGCAGAAAAAAAATCCCATTTTGATTAGTCTCAATGACTGTTTAGAAAGTTTCTGCTGAAGAATTCATATTGTAATTATTTTCTAAAACTAGACACCAATACCTTGTGGATCCTTTTGTGCTGGTTCAGAGTAATTTTCGCTACGATAGCTCATCAATCAGCAGATCAAATATCAACGTTTCAGAACCTTCTGGCATTGTAAAAGAATTCCAGACCAAAAGTAAAAGAATTATATTGAAAAGTAAATGAGATAAAAATGATGTAAAAATTCCCCATAGTGTTCCTGTGATTTTATTATGGTAGGTAATTAAACAAGGCTGCAACCTCATCTGTGCTAAGCAGAACATGCCAGACCTCCCAATTTCTTCAACAGCCTCAGAAGGAAACATGCCTTCTAGGCAGTCATTTAAGAGGTAAGTGGGCTAGTGTTTTGCTGAGACCAGGGCTTGTCTGGATATGTGCTGTGGTCTCTCTAGTCACACATGGTCTGCAGATTTCTACTGAACCGAATTGCCAGCAAATTTTTAACCCTGTCTCCCTAACTAAAAATAACTTTGATTAAGAAGATTTAAATAAACCTTTATGAATACATTTTGCAGGGGAATCAATGAACGCATAATAAAAACTGCTTGTGGGCATGTGTGTGTCTGTGCGTGTATCTCAAAGCTTGAACTGCAACAGTGATATAATTAGCAGAGAAAGAATATTCCAAGATTTTTTTTTCTTATTTATTGCTGGATTGATTTTCTCATTGGTAACATTTGTTGTTCATATGATTTCAGTACTGAATCTTTAGGACCTGCGAAGATATGTCACCAATAACTGTTCATGAGAGGAAAAAAAAAGACAACAAATAGAAATCTACAATCAGAGAATAATTCTGTGTTTAGCTAGCCATCAAATACAATTAAATTCTAATTCAAGTATTATCATTATACTGCCAGTGAAAATTTGTATAACCAAAGGAAGTGATCTTGCCCAAATTAACATATTAGCAGTTGACTGTGTTCGTCTATTCTTTATGTGAGGAAAAGCAAATTAGGTTGCTTGGATACCATTCAGTTCAAGAAACCTTTCTTATGGAAATTTGAAGTTTTCTTTAATTACCATGAGCAAAGATGTCTCGTAATTTCTGGGATACCTTAGTGAATCTGAAATATTAATATGATGAGGGTGTTCCAAGAGTCACCAGAAAACTATACAAAGATAACTAAGCACATTGGCAGACTATAGGGATCCTATTCCACTTATTCAGTTGACTCAGTTTAGACTTCCATTATAATTCTGAATGCCCAAGGATATTTTCCATGATCTCCACTCTGAAAAGGCCATGGTATATCATACAATTTTCAAGCATTTGATTTTATACCAAATGCTCATATTTGCATAGATGAATGTCATTCCTAGATGTGTAGTTTTAGGTAAATTGAACTCCCCTCTCTATTGGCTGAGTGATTAGGGCTAAAAGTTACCTGCCAAACACAGGTGTCTAAGACAACTTTTGTTGGTATGAGGTATCACAAGGAATGTCTATCCCCCTGAGAGTCTCATGAGGTCTGGTCTCCTGCCTGTATCTCTACAAAGGGTTCTTCCTTTCCCTGAGTAAAACAGCATTTTTCCTGGTTGAATTTCAGATTTCTGTGTGTCTAGATTTCTCAATGGCAGCTCTGGCCTACAAAGTACTGAATGGTCCCCCATATCCCTAATATATCTTCAAATTCACTAGGATCTTAAGTTTAATTAGCTGTAGTGTGCAGACAAATTCTAGGTAACATAGTAACTGCCTGTCTGAATTTAAACATGGACAGGCATGGACATATTTGCTATACACTCATTATCTATCCATTTTAGGCAAGGAATTCTTGATATCCATAGTGAGCAAGCACAACAGCACATGACTAATTTCTACATGATCCTTAAAATCATGTCGAGCTAAATCATCGTGTATTTTCTGAAGATAATTTCTTGTTGACAACTCTTTGTAGAATTTCCTAACAATAACTATTAAATTTGTAATAAGCAAAAGCCAGTGAAGGAAGACCTAAATGTTTTGTGAATGGACTAGTTGGATTGTACAGCAGATCATAATAGTAAGAAACACAGTACGGGAGCTATAACCTTTCTAAAAGAAACAAACAAAAATTCTCCTATGAGATAGATCAGGCTCTACAGATGGATCTGGTAAACTAGCTACAGTGAACAGTACCTATTTGGTTTGTCATTCATTACTCACTATTATTTTCTACAGTTGAGTATTAAAATCCAGATTTAAAGATTCAAATTTATTTTGCTGGACTTGCTATTTTACTTCAAGGATGTAAATGCATCCTTGCAAATGCATTTATCTTGAAGCTCTGAATAACATGAGTTTTGTTACAGGCCTTTGTGCAAAATGCCTGGTGCTCAACTACACAAAGAATGAAAAGAATATCTTGAAGACATTTAGAAAAGGAGAGCTGCTAGGTAAATGTAACATTTGTTTTTAATATGGAAAGAAAATGGCTCACAAAATTTAGGCTGTGTAACCATATGAAAAATTGGAAAAATGGAAACAATTAGTTTTAAGTATAAATATAAAATAAAAATAAACAAAGGAAATATGGAATAGTTTTAGGATTTTATTTTCATTTTGACTCTTTTTTCTCTTTACTGTAGCAGTAAAATAATTTTATTCTCTTAAAAATACTGAATTCCTGGTGATACTGTGGAATAACACAAAATACTGAGATTTTGGTAACATTTTCCTTTCCTTTTTGTTTTTGTTTTTCTTCTTTTCCTTTTTCTGTTATCTGGGGTTGTCCTTTCTAAATATCAGCTGAAGAAGTACAAATTACAGTCAAAAGATGTAGAGACACTTTGCAAATATTCTTGAGGTATCTTTAACTTCTTTGACATGGATGGAAACAACGATGTAGCGAAACAATGCAGGCTTTATGAAGTTAGTTCACGTTCACAATGGCTACAGCTCTTTATCTTTTGAAGATATTTTCTTTCTAATATTAATCTACATTCTTCTCCCTCTGGGGAGATATTCCAATACCTCTTTTTCTGTTGACTATGTAGAGCACTTACTTTAAGAGAAATTACTTTAATCAACTCTTATTTCAAGAGAACTGATTCACCAAGTACCCCAATTAGGTCTAATATAATTTTCTAAATTATGTTTTCACAAACATACAAACACAGATATCTGTTACAATAATAATATCAATAAGTAATCTTACCAACGTACATGAACATTTCTGTTATTCTTTGTAATGGAAAACCCTTTTATCTTGCCTTTAATAGCTATTCACATCTAATAACTAATAGTTTGAAAGGAAAAAAAAATAATTCAAGCACAGGCTCTTTCATAACAGTTAAGCCTTTAAGCAAAACTAGCTGAAGTCACGGTTAGAAACTCCCCATTTCAGTGTTGAGGTGTTTTTGTTCACTGTACCAACATGTGAATATATAAAAAAAAACAGTATTTAAAAAACATCAACATACTTTAAAGAGAAACAGAAATATATATATACATATCAAATAGCACAAGTGAGGCTTATTAAGGCGCCTCTGTAACTGACTTTCTACTATTTCATTGTGTCTACAGTTTTAAGAATGGCGTGGCCTAAAGAATTCAGCAGTTTATACTCATGACATTCCTTGCATCATTTGATGTTTAAATTGTGCTTTTGAAAAAAACAGAACACCCTCCTAAAAACACATGCACATGTGAATATTTAATGCTATTTTTATTAGCATTGTTTGAAAGGAAGCAACTATTTAATAATGAATGGGCATGTTCTGCTAAGTCCCCAATGGACTTTTTTACCATTCTTTTAGGTTCATGCTGCACATGGTTCTTTCCAGTCTAAAGAAAAGTAAAATGAAGGAGGTGTCAGAAGAGTAAAAAAAAAAAAATTATGTGAATCAGTTAGATGATAGTTCTGAAAATTGTATACCATTTGGTAATATTATTACTCTGATTAGGTGAATTAAATACCAGCCCTTAGGTCCCTTTCCTACACAGTACTGTAGAGTTTTCTAGATTCAGATTGATTTTACTAGGCATTTGACCAATCTGATTAATTCAATTTTGTACTGAGATTTGTTCTAGAAAATTAAGGCCATCTCACTTTTATCTCCATGTCAATGCAGATTTGATGGTTCATGATTGCCTAAAATTTTCAGAAGTCAGATCTTAGCTTCATTGATTATCTTAAAAATGCTTGAATTATGTATTTTTTTCTGGTTGCAGAGGAACAAAAACATGATGATATTGACCAGATATTCTCTCATTTTTCTTTCCGTTTTAGTCTCTGTGATAACTACAAGTAAGTGCTGAATTGTAGATTGTGGAATTGAAGTTCTATAAAATACTATTATAAAATAATTAGAGCAAACTATTGGAAATAGATTACATGCATTGTGTCTATGCTTCTGAGCCCTTATTATTTATTGCTTCACATGTTGTGGGAGTTTTACTCACTGAAGAAAGCAAGTACCAAAGACAATTTTAATTTAACCAAGAAGACACAAAAATAGTATTGGTCAATATTGAAGCTGTAGCCAATTAAATGTGGAGTAGGGATTCCACACAGAATGGTATGATCATTCATCATCGCAAAAATTACTAAGAAAAATCATTAAATATTGATTATATTTCTATACTTTTTAGAAGATATAGGCTCAGTGCAACACGTTTATATTGAATGCCCTTATAAATAGAAATTCCTGGTTTTGCTCTTTGACAATATACTTTTACAGGAAGGCTAAAAAATTGTACTTCAGTCTGGAATCATTAGGATAACTCCTGTAAAACTAAGCTACATGGGGTTTCGGTGTTATTGCACACCTTAAAACTTCTTCTGAAGACTAGGAAGGAAATATAGAGCATTCTGAGAAATATGGGAACATTTTTGGAATAACCTCAAGTAAATGTGGTTTTCAGTGGTTTTCAGTGGCTTTCACTAACAACTTCTTCTGTATATATTACAACTTCAACTGTATATATTACAAGAATTTCTTATATCTGTCCATTCACTCCACCAAGGTTAAGGTTCTTAAGTAATCATCTTCTCAGTGTTGCATCATGGGATTTGATGTTGCTCTGTTTTTCTAAAAGAATATTTTTTTTAAAATAAAAAATTGTACATTGAGGTCTTATATTGGTTACGGAGTTTAAGGCATTTTTGGTTGTCAACCGAGCATTTTGTTTTTAAAACATGTAATTGGAGCATGCAGGTACAAAACTATAATTGGTGATTAGAAAACATCAGGTTATTCAAAATATTTGAGTTATTTGAGTTTCAAATGAAAGTAATTATACACATTTTTTTTTCTCTCATTTTTTTTTCAGATTGAATGACTCAAAGAAAACCAAAACACTTTCTATCTCTTTGTGACCAAAAATTCTTGAGGATATATTGCTGACCGAAATAATCAATGTTAATATAGTTAATTAGTCTAGTGATATTTATGGTGGGGTGGACTGACTGGATGATATTTATGGTGGGGCTTTGTAGAGAAGGACCTGGTGGGCAAAAAATTGACCCTGACCAAGCAATCTGTCCCTGTGGCCAAGATGTCCAGTACTATCCTGGAGTGCATTGGGAAGAGTGTTGCCATCAGGTCATCCCTCTATTCAGCTTTCATGAGGTCACACCAAGAGTGCTGGGTCCAGTTCTGGGCTTCCCAGTACAAGAGAAATATGGTACTACTGGAGAGAGTCCAGAGAAGGGCTACAAAGATAATCAGGGGGCGGAATCATCTCTCCTAGGAAGAAAGGGTGAGAGAGTTGGATCTAATCAGTGTGGAAAAGAGAAAGCCCAGAGGGCATCAAAGTGTTTAAATATCTGAGGGTAGAATGAAAAGTGGGTGGTACCAGACTCTTCTCAGAGGTGTTCAGTGACTTCATGAGAGGCTATAGGCACAAACTGAAACACGGGAAGTTCTGTCTAAACAAAAGGAAAAACTTCTTGACCATGAAGGTGACAGAGCACAGAAGCAGGTTGCTCAGACAGGTTGTGTTCCAAAATTGTTTGGACAGGGACCTTGGCAACATGCTCTAGATGACTCTGTTTGCACAGGGTGGGGATTGGACTAGATAATGTCCAGAGGTCCCTTCCAACCTCAACTATTCTGTGATTCTATAATTATAAATCTTGAAGCATAGGTTCCTATTTTTTAACATGATTACTCGATTAGAAGTAAATATGTATCTGAATATAAATAATGGATGCCTTATTTAAGACTTTTGTGAATTAAATATACATTTGTAAGCTATCAGTAGTGTCTCTAAGCCAAGAGGGATCTAAAAAATTTGACTTCTGCCACATATCCTAAATACATGTTGTAAGACTGTTTTGAATCTTCTTTTGTCTCGACACTGTTGCCATAACTCCTTGGCCTTGGCTCTGGGAAGACCATGATGTCAGCCCCAGGTGTTTCATCTCCCCACAATTATCTGCTTCTTGACCTTGGCACCCCACCTCTGGGAGGACCGTGAGATTAACACAAGGCCCAGACAACACCCAGCAGTGTCTATGGAGTAGCGCTGGCACTCAAGCTGGGGGAAGAAGAGCATCAGAGCACACAGAGTAGGCGGGGAGGACTCTGCAAGAACAGGGACGTAAAAGGACTGAGTATTCCCCCTCCGGGGGGCGTGCGGCAGCTTCTTCCCCGGTATGTGTGGTTTCTTCTGGGGCGCACGGCTTCTTTCCCAGGATATCACCTGCATCGAGGTGTGTGAAACATCACATCTGCACGGAAGCAGAGTCAATGCCACTTCGCTGGACTGGTGGTGGTGGTAACTATAATCCTGCTGCATCTCTCTCTCTTCCGTTTGCTCATCTTTTCCTTCCTTTTCCCTTCTTTTTCTTTCTGTCCTATCACGCTTATGAGAATAAAATTTGCAAGCTTGTATGGCATTTGATCTCATTTATGTCTTAATCTCGCTCTTGGGATCGTATTGAAACCTCCCCTGACACCGGATTGGGACACATGTCCTTCCATTTTACCTGTCCAATTTTATTTTCCAACAAATCTGAAGACTGAGATACAAGATATCCAGTTGGATAGAAGGAGAATTTTAGTAAAATAGTTACGGTTTGGAACTATAAAAAATATTTTTTTTCTTAATATGAATATTGCATCCAAGTAAATTTGTCCCAAATTGGATTTACAAGTAAGTAATATCTATCTTCCCATAAAATATTAATTCTACTCTAAAGAGTATTATTTATTTATTTATTTACTTATTTTAATCTAGAATCTGACTATGGTACTATGGTAAATTTAAGCCACTCATATAGTGTAATTTTATTTGAACTACTACTTAATTATTTGATCAAAATGTTCTATGCAAAGGTTTAGGCAGTAATGGCTGGCAGATAATGTATAAATAAGACAATGACATATTCTATTTTAATAAAACTCTATGTTAAATATGAACCCAGCAGATCTAATCTACTTACCTCTTCAACATTTACCATTAGCCAATTCCCTTTACACACAAAACACTTTAATCTTAGTCTAGCTAAATGAAAAGGCAATACATTATGAAAACTTAATAAAACATGATATTCTGAGCAATCATTTCCTTTATGAATTCTTGCAGACAAAGACGATAAGAATATTACAGGCTGACATTTATTAACATGCATATTTCTGGTGGCTGAGAATTGAATTGCATGACTCACTGCATACTCTAACATGTATTTTATTTTAACCATTGAACTTTATTACTACGAAAAATCATATCACATCTAATTGATAGTGATATGTAGATTTACAGAAGCAAACACAAAAGGTGAGTTGGAGGGATTACATGTTTTCCCTAGCTCGCAATCTGAAGAAAGTGTAACAATTACAACCTCAAAGGAAGATCTGCAGTCAGTTAAACAGAGAATAACATAATGCTAACGCTGGCAAATGCTGACAATCCAGAACTTCAGGCCGTTGGCTGGCCTGTTCACTTTAAAGCTTGGGCATTTGTGCCAGACAGGTGTCTGACTATCTGTTATCTTCACATTCCAAGCCTCTTCATCATGAAGTAGAGGCTTACAGTGAGAGAGCTAAAATTCTCTTTATTGTCTTGATTAAGGAAGGGAGTATACAAAAAATCAAGGTTTTAAAATGCCAGAGTAGACACTGAATATTGATTATTTCTTTATTCAGTTTCAGGAAGCCATTTTTCCAGCTAATTCTGGTATGGTATTTTTATTTTCTTCTATCCTGATATCTATATTCCCTGTCTTCTGCTAAGTAGAATAATGCTAATTTAACATAGCCTGCTATTGTAGAGACCAATTTAACTTCATACAATTTGATCATAAGACAATTGAGTTTTAGGTTTAGGTCTACTGTTATCGTTCTGCTTTCCCTCCTGCACATGAACTTCACAGGAATGTGTTCAGGTTCTGTCTGTTATTCCATTTTAACTTCTTTTTCCCCTGAAAGAAATTAGGCCTTCCTTTGATGTAATTTATATTTGTATATATAATATACACATGTATTTTAATATTATTCTTATGCTACTCTGAGGTGTTTTTATTAGGCAAAGTTCCAAATGTTGCACCACTACCAGAGGGATTTGTTAAATGATAATAGGAAAGGGGTTAAAATATCAATAGAGCCTATGTTCATCATTAAATACAACTTATTGATTCAAGTCTCAGATTCATTTTACTTGACCTGGCACTTACTTGAAGTGCTTAAATTAGAAGGCAATTTTGTTTGTTCTCTACATTTCATAAAGAAAAGTAAATACTTATGCAGGGTAATTAAGAGCAGATTTGTCTTCTGGGCACAGCATTCTCTCTCCACTTACTATAAAAGGCACTTAATATAACATACCTCTATGAAGATGTCTCAGCCAAATGGCTACAATCCACTACTTACTATATATGTATATATGTATAAAGACAAGAATTTATTGTTTGTATAGTAGAAATCTTAACAGCCTAATTTAAGAACCATCATTAATCTAGACATACGAATAGTAATATGAGTACAATTATCTTATATGTGAACAACATCCTCCTGGGCAAGCTCCGGAAGTGTGGGATAGATGAGTGGAAAGTGAGGTGGATTGGGAACTGGCTGGATGGCAGAGCTCAGAGGGTGGTGATCAGCAGTGCAGAGTCTAGTTGGAGGCCTGTAGCTAGCGGGGTCCCCCAGGGGTCAGTCCTTGGTCCAGTCCTGTTCAATTTATTCATCAACGACCTGGGTGAAGGCACAGAGTGCTCCCTCAGCAAGTTTTCTGATGATACCAAACTGGGAGCAGTAGCCGATACCCCAGAGGGCTGCGTTGCCATCCAGAGGGACCTGGACAGACTGGACAACTGGGTGTTGAAAAACCTCATGAAATTCAACAAGGCCAAGTGCAAGGTCATGCACCTGGGCAGAAATAACCCCAGACACCAGTACGGGCTGGGGACCGACCTTCTGGAGGGCAGCTCTGCAGAGAAAAACCTGGACGTCATGGTGGATGACAAGTCGACCATGAGGCAGCAATGTGGCAGCTCATGGCCAAGAAGGCCAATGGGATCCTGGTGTGCATTAAGAAGAGTGTCTCCAGCAGGTGGAGGGAGGTGATCCTGCCCCTCTACTCAGCCCTGGTGAGGCCACATCTGGAGTATTGTGTCCAGTTCTGGGCCCCACAGTACAAGACAGATGTGGAACTGCTGGAGAGAATCCAGCGCAGGGCTCCGAAGATGATCAGGGGCCTGGAACATCTGCCCTCTGAGGGCAGGCTGAGGGAGCTGGGCCTGTTCAGCCTGGAGAAGAGAAGGCTGAGAAGGGATCTAATCAATGTCTGTAAGTACCTCAAGGAAAGAAGTGAGGAGGAACTAGAGGAAACGGCCAGAAACTAAAGCATCAAAAGTTCCACATGAACCTAAGGAAAAATTTCTTAGCAGTGAGGGTGACGTAGCACTGGAACAGACTGCCCAGAGAGGTTGTGGAGTCTCCTTCTCTGGAGATCTTCAAAACCCACTTGGATGCAGTCCTGTGCCACGTGCTCTAGATGACACTGTGTGTGTAGGGGAGTTGGACTCGATGACCTCTAGAGGTCCCTTCCAACCTTAAGCATTCTAAGGATTCTAAGCATTAAGGGAGGGTGTAAAGAGGATGGGGCCAGACTCTGGACAGCAGTAGAACAAGAGGCAATGGCCACAAACTGAAGCACAGAAAGTTTGATCTGAACATGAAGAAAAGCTTGTACTCTGGGAGGTTGACAGATTGCAGGAATAGGTTGCCTAGAGAGATTGCGGAGTCTTCTTCTCTGGAGATATCCCACACATGCCTGGATGTCATCTAGGTCTAGGTCTTCAAAGGTATCCTCCAACCTTAATCAATCTGTGATTCTGTGACAATTCTGTTAGAGTGCTTGTATACATTTTTAAAAAAATCACAATAGTAACAATACACTTAAAATGGGGACACACATAGTTTCTGTCCCTTATCCTGGAGATATGCTTAGCCTTCCATTGCTCCACTCAGTCTTAAAGTATGTAGCTTCAGATTTTTGGAGATGATAACACTATAAGACATTTGCCTCTGCAGTCCTGCTTTGGAAAATGTATGATGCTGATGCTGATGGTTTCTTCCTGTTCCTCCTTTGTGCTTACACTTAGTATATTTTATATGTTTGTTAAGATGCTTTGAGACTTTTGCTCTTTATTCTGTGGTCTACAGCACCATGTTACATCCGACTTACTATAACATCATGTTAGATACTATTTATGGTTTTGCTTAGTTACCCCTAAAACCAATTTTGTCCAGCTTCCAGTCTGCATTTCTTTTACTGACCTTGGGTCAGTTGTTTATAGCTGTGGGGTCTCCAGGCCAAGTGTGTGCCCCATCTCTCACCATCCCAGGTCTGTGCTCCTCTGCACTACATCTTCTGACGCCAGTTTCAAGGCCACTGCTATTATAACCAAGCTTATCTTTCTCTGCACTACATCATTATGTTGGAGTCATAAGTAACCCATTCTTCATAGAATAACTGCTTGTTACTGATACGTATATAAAGCTATGCTTGCATCACACAACAATAAATAAAAGTAAAACAAATTAGCCAAAACCACCTGGTCATTTAGGAAATTTTCTGTCACAGCTAAACCAGTAAAACAAAAGGCAGGTCAAGAAAAGTTCAGACAAAGCAAGCATGATAAGCTTTAGTCCTGAGGCCTTGCAAACTCAGTACTATTATTAGCATTGGTAATGCTGGTCAGAAAGAGAGCAGCAGTTTTCCTGAAGACTGTTTGGTTAGGAATATGCTGAGGATAGCTATAGGATCCCGAGTTCAGGCAGTGTGGTGTTCTTTATGTTGTACCCCAAAGATTCTTTGACTTACAGTCCATACACACAGGAAAGCTTCAAGCATATCTCAAGCTTGTCCCAGAATGTAGAGGCCTGTCTACATGTACTTGATGGAAGTCCATATTACTGGGTGTTTTAAAGCTCCAACCAAATGGCACTAAGCTATCCAGGAGAGAGATTTTAAGAAATTAATATTCAAGCCTGTATTAATGTTTGTCTGAAAATTGCAACAAGCTTGGATTTGCAATGAAAGTTAAATAAAATATTAGCACTGTACAATGCTGCCTATATGTTTCCAGTCACAGGGCATAAGAGCGGTCATGGAGTGCATAATCTTCTCCATTTTTACAAGCATTTTCATCCATGTGCAATGTAGATATAAATAGACAGTTCTCTGAATATCACTTCTAACTTTGGTTGAGTTGTGATTTCTGTCCTGAAATTCATCATAATACCGTATTATAAGACTTTTTTTTTTTTTTTGCTTGATAAAAGGATAAACAGATGGCACTTTTTTTTTTTTTTTTTTGTTACTTGTCATTTTAGACACAGTCAAGAAAAAATGTGACTGCAGTCAGTGGACATCAATAGGAAAATTAAAATAAATCCAGTTGGATTTCATAGCTAAAGGTATTCCCCATTTAAAAAAAACACAGTTTATGAGAAAAGATATCACATGGTCTTTTTCCACGTGTGGCTTCAGGAAACATGAGGAATATTCCAATGCCCAGGGGGAGTTAATTGTTACTGGGAATATTTTTTAACCAGATTCTGAATTAATATTTTTAATATTTTAAATAAATATTTTCATATATTAAATAAATACATAAATAAATAAAATATTTTAATATTTATCATGAAGGGCTGGGTGATGGTTAAAGCAGGTGATTATACTCTTTCCATTAAATTAAAAACATGTATTCCTGTCTTATTATAAAATCCTAAAAAAATCTAAAGCTTGCTGAATGTAAATGCAGGCAGGCTCTATCATCTGTAAATTAGATTTGATCATTTTTAATTATTTTTATCATGAAGTACAAATTTTAAGTAGGTATATTTGATTTATAATTGGCTGACATTATATCCTCATTTCAAAATAGTATGCTTTGCTTTGAGCAGAATTAGTAGTTCTGTGAAATGCAGAGAATACATTCACAAGGCTCTGTGTGAAGCATATGTTAGAGCTAAATAGGCAATATTTCACTTTACAATGAACTGTTATGTTTCTGAGAAATTAAAGTTGTGGATACAGTCTCTTTCCTTCTAAGGCCAAATCAAAAAAGGAGAAGGAATTGTTAGCATACTATGAAAAGACTTAACATCAATATTAAGGATGTATTTATTCTGAAAATGTCTGCTAATAGGTTTTCAAGTTGTAGTATACAGAGTATGCGCAAATAGATTAATTAACTGAATGAGAGGAACTTAATAACTGAATGACAGATTATGTTTGCTTTACCTATTATCAACTTCCTTCTCTATCAAGAAAACAATAAATTCTTTAAATAAAATAAACTGAAATCCAATTATGCCACAGGGAGGGTTCATTTTCATGCTCAGCATACAGTTCTTGCTTTTTGTTCTGCAGTATTTCCTCTTTATTTGACATGTTACACCATTGATTTAGCACTGCCAATGCCAGAAGCACAATTATATCAGCATCTTAGCAAAAGCAGATAAAGTATTTCTTTGGCATGTTTACCTTTTAGGAACACATTCTGTATGCCACACACTGTAAATATTCAGAGTCTTTTTGCAGTTAATAACTCCAGGACAACTTCCTTCTTTCAAAAATGCTTATCAAGCAAGTGCTGAGAGAAGGATGGGAGAGATGTGAATATAAAAATATTAGGCAAAGAAGGCCATGCTATTTATTTGTAAATGATTCTAGTACTCTTAGTTACTTATTGCCACCTAAGTCTTCTCCTATGTAACAGCTGAATGGGAGATAGAGACATCAAGATATATGCTAGACTGTAATCCCAAAAGTTCAATTTGAGGATGTACTACAGCTCATGTTAACAACTCAGACTGAATAAAATTGCTTTACCCTTCTTATTTGGGGCATTGCTGAATTCAAACATCTGCATGCCAGACAAGAAAAAACAAGATGGAGTAATGTCCTTATTGCAGAGAAATATTGTTTTTTTTAATTATTTTTATTAAAAGTGTGTGTGACTATATAAGTAAAAATCTGTCAATAAAAAATATGTTTTGGTTCTTGTATTTCTCGTGATAACTTCCAGTCTAGAACAGATATTTTTTCATATTTTTTTTACTTCCTTTGTTATAATGAGGAGTGTATTTTTTTTTATTGGTGATTGATCTCTTTAAATGGTAAATACTTTGCTACTATAAAATTATCCTTCAGTGACACATCTGAACCTAAAAAAAAGCTTTAACATAAAGTGTCAAAATGAATATTTAATTCTAGTGATGTGCAGTTCTCATTATTTTGCTTTCATATTTAAGATTCTGTGTTCTGGTAAAGATGAGTTCTTTTCCAGCTCTGTGCTATCCTGACAGGAAAGCATAGGAAAGAGCACAAAATACATAAATACTCTTCAGATTACTTGGAGTTCTGGGCACTCCATCTGGGCAATGCTTGTGCAGCAACTAAAATAAATAACATCCTAGTGATTAACCCTTTGACTCACTTATCAAAATGTATACCTTTCTGGCAATGAAATTCTTAAATATAATTTTGTAATTCTGTTGAAAGGATATACTATATGAAAGGAATCTTTTTCACTTCAATATTTTCTGATTAGACATACAATACTCCAGAGTAACATTTGAAAAACTAGTCTTATTTCTCAAACCCCAGCTCTGTTATGAACAATCATTAGAGTCATGTTGCCTGCAGGAACTTGAAATTTTTGCTCCAAGAAACGATTAGCTTTTTTTAAGTTAAAAAAGATGTCATCAGTGTCAACACACAATAAATATCAGCAGGTTGTAGGGCCAGTAGGTTGCTCTTGCAGCTGCAAGGTATGTTGATTTTACTCCTCAGCATGGAACTCCAGTGAAAGTAATTAAACTTGAGACCTGTGCGTAGGAGTGTAAGCAGTCATAGTGAGAGGTTGATTAGAAGAATATGTGTGGTTGACTGATATTCATAAGCATAAAGACAGCACAGACTCTAAAGTGACAAGGCTACATAAAAGAATACAATAGGAAGCATTAATCGAAATAAATTGAAACAGCAGCTTATACAGATTCACACATAATTTAATTGAAAAAAATGAAGTTGATTGATTGTCACTACATGACACAACAATATTGTTTAAACTGCAGTATTGACGGTGGTGGAAAATATGCTTTATATTTCTTGCCACCTATTTATCTCAAGTATTGGAGAGAGAAACATAAAAGCCATTGCAATGAATAATCATGAATAAAGAAGAAAAGTAAAAAGACAATCTAATCCAACCTCTGTGCTCAAGCAGAGTCACCTAGAATGGAGACTCCACAACCTCTCTGGGCAATCTGTTCCAGTGCTTCTATCACCCTCACGACAACAACAAAAAAGGTTCTTCTCCTGTTCAGATGGAAATTTCTGTATTTCAGTTTGTGTCCATTGCCTTCTCATCCTGTCACTGGGCACCACTCAGAAGAGTCTGTCCTGTCTTCTCTACACTCTCAGATCTTTAAACACATTGACAAGGCTCCCCTGAGCCTTCTCCTGGCAAAAGGGTCCCTGCTTTCTCAGCCTTTCATCTATGAGAGATTCTCACCTCCTTGTCCTTCATGTGCTTGGAAATGGTAACCAGGATTAGCTGATAGTGGTCTTGCAATGACACCAGAAAGCTCCCTCAGCCCTCACTCATGGATATAACCTGTCAGAGCTCATGGTATTGTATGTGTTTAAGTAAGTGAACCCCAATATGATGCTTCACCAATGGAAAGTCCTTCTTTCTCCCTAGTCTCCAGGGCGTCTCAATAAAGACCAAAGTGAAGAACACATCTATCTGTATATTTTGACACCAGAGCCCCTGCATTCAGCAGTGGGCACATATTTCCGCTAGTCGTCCTTTTTTCACTAATGTATAGTAAATTTCCTTTTGTCCTTAAACAAGGATACTCATGCTATTACATGGAATCAGTAGCAGGCTTGGCAGGAAATCTTAAGAGTATTTCAAATACTCACCTGTGCAACAGAATCACTGTCTGGCTGTGGGTCACCAGTAATGTGCCTGCAGCAGTGAAACTATCCAACATAACTGATATAAGTTGTCCCATATTTTTTTCATATTTAAGTTTTCAAACAAGATATTGAGTATAATTTACCTGTAGACTGTTGAAATACTGTTGAAAATTCATTATGTATAGAAGTTGATGAATATAAAGAAATGAAGGCATATTTTTGAATTAGGTGTCTAAAAACCTTTTTTTTTTCTTTCATTCATTTCATGTTCTAGAGTTGTGGCAGTGACACTAAAATGGGTATAATGCTATAATATAGTATATACAACCAGTTTGCCATACCATGTATATGAGCTATTTAAATCAGATTGTCTTCAAAAGTTTTTTAATTTACAAAATTTTGAACTAATAAATGCATAACACACCCTGGGTAAGGATTCATATATGCACATCTGAGTATGCTCCAGCATAAGAACACATTGTCTGGTGTATTCATATTCACTCATAAATGCTTATTTTACTACTGATCTAGATCATAAGACAGTAGAAAAATACTGAATAAGCTCCTAAAGCAAAGCACAAGCAAAAAGGACAGGGTTGCTCTCCAAGTAAATTTGTTTCTGATAACTACAGAAGAATTGATGATATTGCCTGTGCATCATACTCTTGGATCACTGTCTTAGAATTAGTAATCTTCTTTTCCTTTGGATCTAAATGTAGAAAAATTATTTCTCCAGGTTTATCGTTCATTTGTGACAAATATCTTGAACTTGCACTGGTTCTTATTTTGAATGATGACTTGAGAAAATTTGGGGGTTTTGTTGTTGTTGTCATATTTTTCCATTTGTTTCTTTGCATGAGAGTTGTGGGGTGTTATTTCTCTTCTCATTCCTTCAGATTCCACCTAAAAATGTGAAAACAGCTGTTCTTTAGTGAAACAATGCTATTAATATGCAGGTGATCCTTCGGACATTTTTTATATTCATTCAGAGAGACTTCTTCCTACTTTCAAAGCATTTAAACCTATTTATTTTCTTTTTGTAAAGCTAGTGTTTACTAACCATTCCTAGATTTCCAGATGTTAATGAGTAGAATAAAACCTATGTATTATATGCATTATATGCACTTCATGTTATATTTGCAATTGTAGAAACATACATGCAGATAAATGAATAGATTGGTATTACATTTAGATGTTTTTTAAAGCCTGAGGGGTCTCAAAAAGATTTTCAGAATTACTTTGCTTTCGTGGTTTTGAGCCTTTCACTCATTAGGCCTTTTCCTCCTTGTGACCTTTTCCTCCTTGTGACATCTTGAAAAACAGGCAAGTTTTTTCTAAATAGACAAAAAAAAATCCTAGAGAATGAATTCTGGATGCATGAGCAAAGGCCATGAACTTTCTTCAGAATATAGTTGAGAGGAGTAAAAATATTACCACTAAGTTATAGGAAAGTTGAAATCAGCTATGAAGACAAGTGGTGCAGGATTAATTTTACCTAACTTTATATGTCTCTGAGCTTTGTACCAAACTGTGAGACAGTTACTCTAACCTTCTTTTCTATTCACTGAAAAGAGATAAGTGCCTAAAAAATCATCTCATCCTAAGATAACGCTAACAGAAATCATTTGAATCACATTTTAGAGAGTCCTTCCATTCAGTAAAGACACAGTCAGATTTCTCTGTTCTAGACGCTTAGGTCACACCAGGTAAATTCTACCAGCTACGTCTACTGGATTGCAACAAGAACATAAGAAATCCTAAGTTTTTGTCTGATCTAGGTTTACGATTCTGTGCATGTGTGTTTCACAGTCTTTTTAGCAGCGTTATTCCATTTTGCTGCAATTTAGCCTTTCTGATAGGTCTCCAAATGTTTTTTGAAATTGCATTTGTAATGTCATCAGAGATGCAAGGATGTGATTTATAATTAACCTTGTTCCAGGGATCCCTGTGGTGTTCTCAGAGATGACTGAATTGTAAGCTCCTGATTTCTGGATTCAGTTAGTTGACTAACAGAATCTTCAATATTTTAAAGTTAAGGCAGAATCTTGGTAATCATGGAGAAGTAGATTCCGCACATACCCACCATTACGGAAGTGATAACTGTCTCTTACCTCAAGCAAGCATCCGTAATGAGCTAACTTCTGGTAGGCCCTAGTTTTTCTCTGAGTTCCCCTTTCTTGAGCAATTCTCTTACAGATGCTTTTCTCAAATTTCTATTCAACATGGAAAGGTAATTTTACCTTAGCATGACTTAAAATCTGATGTCATGAGAGATGACAAAAAAAAAATAGGAGGAATGACTCTTTACATTGGTTTGCCAAAGTAAATTGATAGATTTTTTTAAATGTTAGTTTTTCCCCAAATCTAAGACCAAAAGATACATGTACTTTAATTCTAAGGAAGTGTTACTTTCTTGAGAGCTTTCCATTTTGTAAATACAGTCAGCAATTGCAAGGAAAACATAACAACATGTTATTATTGTGGTACCAGGAATATGCTGAGACTGGGTGAGCCAAAATGTTACTAATACTATAAATGGTAAACTGACAAGTGCCACTGTAAATGTACAGAATGCAAGATTTGTTGCAAAGTAGCAGTATCACCAATGCTTAAGAATGGCTGCCTTTATTGAATATGAACTTTTAAATTACTTATAGGAAATGAAACACTTTAATATAAAATCTAAAAAAAAATCCTAAAAATCTTTCCTGAAATGCATACTACATTTTAAAAGTTTTTCTAGTTTTAATCTAAGTAATCTATAGGCTATAAATTGGTAAAACTTTTCATTATCATTAGTATTTTGAAGCAAAATGTATCTTCATTCATTGAAAATCTTGATCCACAAATGATCTTTAGGTTTAAGTTTTAAATCAAAAATTGATTGCTTCAGACAGCATGTTGTAGTTCTGAGAGCAGTAAATGAATAAATGACTACATGAAACAAAATTCAAAAGAAAACAGCTTCTGTGAGTATGTTTAGTTTGCAATTCAGACAAAAAAGTACTGTCCTGTGAACACTGCAAGAAGGTAAGAAGACTTTTCCATTAGTCCACCTTTAACCAACCCCATAATATAAATCCTTTTGCTAATACATATTCATAAAAGTTCATGGGAATATATATTTTTTAAAAAGCTAGCTCTTAAGTGAAAAGATAGTTCTTTGTAGAAAATGTTCACATACTCTTAATCTAGAGTTATCTTGGAGCATGAATCAAGTTTAGCAGCTATTGGGGTTTTAATTCTTCTGTAGTGCTGAGAAAGGAATTGTCCTTTTGTGGAAACCTCTTACTGGAGTGAATCAGGACCTCTCTAAAAGAGTTACTCTCTCCGTTGGAAGCAGGAACAAAGTGACTTTTAGGCTATTTCCAGTTATCTTGGTCTGGGGCAAAATAGAATCACAGAAGTGGACACAAGTCTGAGATACTGACTACATGAAGGAAGAAAGAAACAATGAAATATCACCCTCCCCAAATCAGCGCTGACATCAATACTCTCATACTATAGCAACTTTCCACAAGTATAAAGCAGATGTACATGATACATTAGTGTAGGGCTTTCTGTGTTTTTGGATCACCTCTGCTCAAAATATGGGTATGAGAGTGAGATGTGTCACTTGTTATTTAAGTATGTTTTTAGCTCAAAAACTGTACTGTAGATATTGTCAATTAATGTGAATTGACTGTATGTGACGTGGATGTCTACATACTCTCCCATCTGTAGTGCTTGTGATGTCAAGGCTTTCCACTTCTGTCTTTCTGTAATTCTTCTAAAGTCTCTCCTTCAAAGCATGTCTCCCTTTCATACCCTCATATTCTTCCTAAAGATGGCAAATTTACTTCCCTTATGCAATAATAAGCAGAATCCAGGTATATACTCACAAAAAACTAAGAAGGTCTCCTTACTATAAAGAACTAAGATTTTATCTGTCTCAGGATATATGCTCCTGGAAAGGATCTGGTATGATAGCTACAATGGGTGGAGGATGAATTAAAAGGCAGCAGTTGGGGATGCATTTGGGTATAGGGAGCCTAGATGCGTCAGCAATTTGTTTATTATCCAATGTCCAAATGATAAAACAGCCCTACAGCTGTTGCTCACATTCTCAGATTTGCTGAAACTACAGAAAATTAAACATAGAAAATAAACACATTTCCTGAAAGACCACTGTTCTGAACTCTCTCACTTTCCCTGGGAAAAAAAAAAAAAAAAAAAAAGCTGATGCTGGATATTGGACATATTAGGATATATTAGGTAGGGTAGTGATCATCTCAAAGTGATATTTTTCAGTGTGGTGAGTTCTCCATTTTTTTCTTTCCATAAATTCACAGATTTCAGCCTTTCAGAAATGCCTGCTGCAATGACATAGCATGAACACTAAAGATCAACAGCTAGTTGAGCTCCACAGGGGTTTGGCATCATATGAAAGTTCCATTTTGCAAAAGATAACTACTAGAAGGGCTTTCATGGTGCTAAATGATCTCCCAGATAATTCTCAGACCTCTAGATATTCCATCTTACATGCAGCTCCAGTATGTAGTTATGTGAGACATTTGGAAATGGCAGGGTAGTCACAGTGTAGATGATGACAGTGGAGTTATATCCAACTAAAGTAAAAGGACACTAAACAAAATCCCAGAAAAAAAGGTGCATAGATAACTGAAGGAATCTTTTGAAAATATATATTACCTAAAATTATATTGTTCCCTGTGCTGGGCCTGTTCAGCCTGAAGAAGACAAGCCTGAGAGGGGACCTAATCTCCTATCTCCTATCTCTGGAGATATTCAAAACCCGCTTGAACACAATCCTGTGCCACATGCCCTAGGTGACCCTGGGTGTGCAGGGGGCTTGAACTAGATGACCTCTAAATGTCCCTTCCAATCTTAACAATTCTATGATTCTATGATTTTGGTCAATTTTAGATGAGTTGAGAGAAAAAGAAATTCAAGTTTAAAATAAAAGACATTCTAAACAGACCAACTGACCATGCAAATAATCATTAATTAGCAGACCAGCAGCTTGTAAAGGTTAGCCATTTCTTTTGCAGTTCAGACTTATTATGCATAAATCTGATAATGCACTGGCAGTCTTTTTGTGCCTTTTTCTTTAAAAATTCAGTCTAAAATTTGCCATGTTCTACTGAGTAGTCTCCAAAGTAATACCATCCATTAAATGAGATATGCAATATTGAGATCAATAATTTCTATTTTTTAAAAATAGAGGAAATATTAAATTAGGTTTTTGAGAGGGAATGACAAATAAAAGAGGGCAAAGGAAACCATACCACATCAATAAGGACCTTTTAACTAAAGTGAAATAAAAGTGTGTCTTTTAAAAAACATTAACATCTCTATCTATGCAGGCAAGATAAGATGTTAAGATGTGATAAGTGTTATGATGTAATCAGATGAGGTAATCACAGATAAAGGCAAAGCGATGAGTCAGAACACTATTTTTCTTCATGTCTTCTGCTCTGATAACATGCCAGGCTATGTTCAATAATGATGTATAAAGAATCCCACGGCTTTGAATCTGTTCTGCTTAAGCTACACAAGAAAGTGTAAAACAGTAAAGATGGCGCTGAATACTTGTTTTCTGTGGGCAAAGAGCTTTGGAAAACAAGTGCTCAGTATATGACATCATTATAGTTTCCCATTTATTAGTGAGATTTATCACAAACAACTTATTTGGGCCCTGGAGTTCTATCACGAAAGACCAACGTTTTATTGTTTATTTTAGGATAAGTGGTGGTCCGGAGTAAACTCAGCATAATTGAGAAACAATGTTCTTTAACTGCTATGAATACAGTAGCCTTTCTGTAAAATGTTGATGGCCTACAATAGGACTTTTTGTTTAACACTCCTGTGCTCAATTTGGTATTCCCGCATAGACACTTGGGAGACGAGGGAGTTTTGTGACTGGGTCACACATTTTAGACTCTTGCCATCAAAATTACTTGCAGCTTCATAAAATTCAAAGAGATCTGTGTTCTTTCTTATTAAATGCTTATCACGGTACTTTTTTGCATGAAATTAACTTAGAAAATATTACTTGATTGCTCTTATTCTCACCGTGGGAACACAGATTATATCTGACTTGGAATGAAAGAAACCATTTGTTTGTGGTTACTGAAAAAAAGTTATCTGTGCATTGCTAGCATACTCATTTGGCTCTTATTGTATACAAGGGAGTTATTGCTTTTTTCCTCTCTCTCTGTGAAGCCAGAGCTTTCAGGGCATGCACTAGGTTACACACTAAAACAAATACAAACAAAAAATATCCAGGAGAAATGCATTTGGACTTCTCAGTATAACACACAATGAATACTTTTACATTTTTTGGTTACACATAATTCAACATGAAAGCTGTAACAAAAATACTGAAAAATCATAGTGAGAAAAAGAAGAATTATCTAAAACAGGGGTGATGCCTGTGGCTTTGCTGATAACTTGCAGATTCTCAGACTTTGAACATTTCAACAACATATCTTGAACTTATGAGAAGAATTTGATGTCACTATCTTTTGCAATCAAAATATTGGGAACAGACATGTGAGGGTGAATTTTTTCCATGGTTTGCAGTGCTGGATGCTGCTGGCCAGAGGGATCCATAGCGGGACAGAGGCAGGACCACGGTGGGCCTGAAGACAGCTTCTCTTTGGCATCATGGACAGCAAAAAATGGTGCTGGGCTGGGGAAAGAGGCGGAAGGCCTGGGCCTGGCCATCTTTGTAGAGGAGAGCCAGATCTAATTATTTTTTTCATCTCATGTTACCTCCTGCAAGTGAACCAAAATATTTAATTATTCAAGCAGAATTACATCCCAATTCTCTCCCCAACACCAATACTACCTGGGATTTTCCTTTTCTTCTTATCTGAAATATTGCCAGAGCATGTCAGCTCTGCATCTTGAATATATGTTTTTTTTTTCTTTATCACCTTCACATATAGAACTTTGGATGACAATCTAGCCATTGTTGTATCATATCTTCGGTTGAGTTTCTTCCTGCTCTGTACTTTCATCTCATTAATGTCACTCTCGTCGAAAAGATATTGTCACATTCAAAGCTACTGTAATTAGGGTGTTCAAAATATTTTGATTAAAAACATCTTTCAAAGGAACAAAGGAGTTGTTAGAACCTCATCAGCAAAAATGGCATTTTCCTGATTTTTTTTTTGTAGCAAGACATGGTCCATTAAAATGATTAAATAAGACAGCATTTTCATAGCAATAAATATCAAATAATCTACAATGTTATTTGCATATTGTCAAAAAAAATCACTAAATTTTTCTGTCTCATCAGGTAGGCTACCAACCTTATCTGAGCAAACTGATGTTTTACAGGAAATTCTGCCAGTATAGTTGAGATTAGCGAATAGAATTGAAGTTTTATTGGTAGAAATGAGAAGGATTGCCGCTTTGGAAGTTTTTTGTATTGTTACATCCTATGATTTAAATTTAACTATGGTCAAAAAGCAGTTTTAGACAATGTAAATCTGGGGGTCAATGATGTATTGATCATGGTACTGACAGTGCTGTAGGGACTCTGTGAAGGTACTGCACTGTACAGGGTAAGGTACTGCACTGTGTACAGTAAAGTTTCTTGTCTTTCTCTTAGTTCTTTTTTTTTTTTTCCTTCTTCTTTTCCCCTCATGATTCGCTTTTTATACAATCTTTTCAGATTTCTATTGTATTACAATATCATAATTCATCATGTTATTTTTGATGAGATAGATTCTAAGTTGAAGTAAGACTGACTTTAATTTGTTTAAATCTGATGATTGTGAAATATTCATCCAATAGAGATACAAAGAAGGATATAGAGAAATGTTACCTTGTGTTTCCACATTTTGACTTCTGCTGCCTTCCAAAACAGTATTTAGTTATACCTATAGCCCTATATAAGACATAACACAAGACCTGAAGGAATAATTCAGGTCTGAAGGAAGGAATTCGAATTATGGAGAATGGCTTCGGTATTATTTCTCAACTGACTTTATGTGGAAGACCAGACGGGCATAGTGGATATGAAAATAGTGACTGCCATAATGGTCAAGATAAATATTGAATGCTCCTTAGAAAGCTATTAAATGTCTGTAATGGGTTAAGAGTTACATGAAAAGGTTACAGAAATCAGCAAGATTTGGATACATCTTGAATATTAAAGAGCATTCTGTTTAGAGGAAAAAAATCAACCTAAATATGTCACATCTCTCTTGCTTTTTTCTTTTCCTATTTCTTATTAACAAAGACACTTTTATGGAAGCAGGGGTCTATTTCATAAGAATTCATCTGCTTCTATTTATTCCTCCAGCTGAAGTCATAGTCCTCTCCCAGTTCTGACATCAGATTCATTGTCAGAACACCTCATCTTGATGTCACAGAAGTCACTCCAAGTAGGCATAAGGACAAAATTGAGACTGGCTTTACACTTAAATTGTGCCTCCATTTTTCTGCCTCCATTGAAAAGAAAGAGCAGAAGTGCACAAAATACATATAGTATAGTAGCAGGAACGATTGCTTCATTAGAACAATTGTTCAAAGGTATTTTTTCAGTATATTTAACTAATGTATTTGCTTTCTTCCACTGAAATTCAAACTGCAGAGAAATTCAGATAGGGTTACAACAATGTCTGAAGTTACACACAGCAGATAAGACGGAGTTACCTAAAATTAATAAATAAAGATGATTAATGGACTGGAGCATCTAGCCTATGAGGAAAGACTAAGAGAACTGGGCCTGTTTAGCCTAGGGAAGAGAAGATCGGGAGGAGATCTCATCCATATGTACAAGTACCTGAGGGGTGAATGTAGGGAGGATAGGGCCAAACTCTTCTCCATGGTGGCCAGTGATAGGACAAGGGATAGTGGGTACAAGTCGAAACACAGAACGTTCCATCTCCATGTGAGAAAGGATTTCTTTCCTGTGAGGGTGACAGAGCCCTGGAACAGGCTGCCCAGAGAGGTTGTGGAGTCTCTTTCTCTGGAGATCTTCCAAACTCGCCTGGATGTGACGGTGTGCCACGTGCTCTAGGTGTCCCTGCTTGAAGAGGGAAGTTTGGGCTAGATCGTCTCTAGAGGTCTCTTCTAACCTTAACCATTCTGTGATTCTGTGAAAAATACATCCTGTTTCAAAAGTTTTATCACAAATAGTTGTGTTTGATCTGGTCAGTGACTAAATAGAATTTAACCTTATGTCTATTAGGAACAAGAAGAATTCTATTCTCTGCTTAGAATTTTAAGGTAGTATTTTACAGGAACTAATAAAATTCCCCATAGGAATTACACTTAAAGAAAACTTAAAATTATAATTTAACAACAATGGGTATAAAAAATAGAATGAATGATCCTAAGAATCATTTGAATTAGCTTGATATGGACACACACACACACACACACACAAAAAAAAAAGGGGGCAGGGGGTTGAAACTCATTTGGAAACTTTCTGAGGTTCAGAAAACCAAACTCTTTTCCACGGTTATCAAAGAAATTAAGATACACACTTGTGGTTCATTAGAAATGCTTCTAGTTCTGAAATTATCCTAAAACAGTTTACTTATCTAAGCTTTTCATCTTCCAAATAAATATCCTGTTCAGATGTGTTATCCAAAATTAGAAGCAAAATGAAGCCAAATTTGTAAACTCAAACTATTTCACAAAAAGAGGTTTCCAAGTTGACTACATTCCTTTTATGCAGATGAAATCCAAAGTAGCTGACAGCTCTTATGTATCACTTAGCACAGCATATGTGTCTGATAACATGCTTAGATAATCAGATAAGTACCTTTAGGAGAAATATTTATTATAACAGGAATTTGCACACCTATATCATAACTTTTTTTTCTTCCTTTTTAAAAGGTATGACTATTTTAAATGGCAAAATTTTATTTTTAGAACAAAAGTAAAAATCTTGACCATAAGCCATACGGTATTAAGATAAAAAAATGCAGTAATTCGCAGGACATATTACATATACACTTAAATAACAAACAAACAAACAAACAATAAAGTAGCCTTTTGATAATATGATTAGCTGTTGGGACCCGACAGGCAAATACTACCCTAAGTTGTTGTGTCCGCATCAAAGAAGCAGATCTTAGAGGCAAATAGCTAAGCAAACACAATAACCAAGATCTCAGATCAGATACTAAATTACAATTCTCTTTAATGATAAGGAGGTAATATTTACATATGCAGCAGTACAGTATAGGATATCAGAGTGATCAATGCTGCGTAGCAGATTCCAAAGCAGAGATGCCAGTTAAATTAATTACTTTTGCTGTGGATGTGTATACACTTCAAAGACAGCTCTGCCTATGCTATCAGTTTATCAATCAATCACCTTCATCATGCATTTACACAGTTCTACTATCGCCAGTTAATCATTCTTGTGTACAGCACTGCATCTTTTGGTATCTTGTTCCTATACCTTCAAGTAGTTTGCTATCTTATGCCCTACTGGCAGCAAGACACTCAGAATAAACTAAAATTCAGGAATTAAATTTCTATCATGAAGGGGCGCTCATTAATTTAATCCTAATATCACCTCTAATATAGCAAATCTTAAGTAACATCATTCATAGTTTCGGTTTACAGATTCACACTCACTAACTCTGTAATCTCATTTCTAAAACAATGATGAAAGATGTGGAATAGTTGTCCTCACAGTTAGAAGAGGATTATTTTAAAGCAGCCAGATCTAAAAGTTCTTGCTTTTCCTACCAGTTACTCAAGAATTTTAGATTATCATCATCAAAAAAAAGCTAGACTATCTCAAGAAAACATTCTTCTCATGAAGGCTGCCCTAGTTCTAAACCCTTTTGTGTCTCAAAATATAGATGGAAAAACATGTGTTTTACGCAGGTGTATTTTCCTAGAAACAGTAGACTGTCATTACTCTAAATTTGAGTTAAGACTTAATGAGAAAACTCTAAAGGCTGCTTGCTCACCTTAATAATTTCTTAGATTTTCTATGTGGATTTTAATTTAAATGTGCTTTCACATGAAAGATTATGGAGTCATTTAGATTTTGTTATTGGATTTTTATACTGGTAATTAAATAATTTTAAAGTCCTTCAGGTTAATTAGATGGTTCATATCTTTCAGTCTCATAAAATAAACAGCTGAAGAATTTTATCCCAAATCTTCCTCACTATAGACAAAGCACCAGAAACAAGGAAAATCTCATCCCCCACAGAAAAATATGTAAACTAGAAGGTTAATAATGGAACTCCACATGTAGTTTTTACTATAATAGCTGCAGCTGCAAATATAATAGTATTTGAAATGAAAGTGTAGCAGAGAGCCACCCAGCAGCAGTCTATATACCTTTTTGCTAGAGGCTAATATATCCTTAGCAATTCCTTGCTCAGGTTTACTCTGAATTAGATGATCAACATCTGTGAGCCTTACAGCAACAGCTCTTATACTGCTGATTCCAAAGTGGAGGATATACATCTCTAAGGCAGAATAATAAGAAATGACCTTTCACATATGAGATATGACAGATTCACAGGATATTTAAAATATTTTTTGCAGGAACTAGAAGTTATTATCTTTTAAACTTTAGTCTTCAAACAGATCAGGTCGTTATATAATTTCCTGATTTCCTAATCCTCGAGAAACATCAATGACACTAAAGTAACAGACTTTTAAAAAATCACTTTTGTTCATATATGTCCATTTATATATCCATATATGGATATATGGATGCATATTTGAGTTTGCAGGGCATGTTCACACAACGAACAGCTGGGTGAAGGCTGGCTTTGTCCAGCTGGGTACATAGATTCAGATCAGACTGCCACCATGGGAGGGAAAAAAAAACAACAAAAATAAAACCTGATTCTTTTGGCCTAAAGTTGTTTAAATTAAATTGTGAATTATCTAGAGGTAACATCAAGCAGGAGCATTAGAAATGGAGTCCAAAAACAATTTTGGTACAGATTCCACTTTCAAAAATTTAAATGTACACATATGCCTTTTTATATCTATTGCTGAATGCCTAGTTTTCACTGAAATCCAAATGAATAATCTCTAGTAAATCTGTATGGACAGTAGTCATTTACTTTAGAAAATATATTTTCACTTTAAGCAGTAAGCTTTTTACAGCATCAAATTCCCTAGGTAAGGTTTCATGCAGAAGTTCTTTAATAACTTTGTATATAATTTATTTTCAGAACTATTTCAAATTGATAAGACTTGTCTAATGGTTTTGAGTTCTGCAATATGCATATCTATCTCTAGGTAAGTGGATAGGTTTAGAATCTGAATGGCTAATAGAGGAATCTCAAGGACCTTATATGAAAATCAACAGATTTCACCAGGGGAAAAAAAAAAAAAAGTATATGTATACATGTATATACATACACTGCACATGCACATACAAAACATTGTGTATGAAATATATTACTACTCTTAATGGAATGTTATCTATGAAAGAGACAACACATTATTTTCACTCTGTATTTATCTGACATATTATGAAATAATGATACACATATGTTCCATGGATTTCTGAGAGAATCCCATGCTAGTGTGCTTCAAATTCAGACTTGAGGCAAGTTCTCTGATCTTGTGCTAATCAAGGATGAGATCCAGAATCAGTACCAGAGACATGATCTCATAATCTCCACTTTGTTCTCTCTCTCATTCCAGTTCACCACTTCTGACTGATCAATGAAATCAATAATTGCACTGACTGAATGACATGAAGAATCAGGACTTACACATTCGAGCAAAACGACAGAGGAAACTTATAACATTTATTAGATCTCCCAACTGTTACATATTTACAGGAGTCATTGTCTTAAAGGAATTTTGTACCCAAAGAGAGTAATATTAGTTGAAATTAGTGCAGTGGATAAAGAAAGATCAAGAAATTTATGAGACATATATTGATAAATAAATAAATAGGCTAAGGACCCATGTCTCTGAGTTTTTATCGAGAGCTGTGCTAACTGACATTATGACAACAAAGTGTTTTCAACACCCTTTCACTACTTTCTAGAATCAATCTCAAAATGTCTGGAAGATGCTAGTCTTCATAGGAGCTGAATTTTAATTACTGTATTGACATTCTTCTCATGACAACAAGGCATGCATATTTGTGTAACTGCATTATAAACTGAATAAAGCAATTTTAAAGAGCAATGTAGGAGTATCAACATGTCTACATGCTGGTCATATATACAAGAATAGGCAAAATTTGTAATTAATATTCTGGTATAGTTATTTTATCATTAAGTGTATTGATGAAATGTATTTGCCAGTTTTGAAAAATTAAGATATGCAGAAAGCATTTAAGAGGAAAAATCTTTCCAAATATTATTTTATTTGGTCTCGACTGATCTAAAGTATTTACTGTGCATGACTTTTGTAAGACCTACATATCATTTACTCCTGCTTGGCTACTGGAAAATTACACTGAGCTTAGAATTAGAATATACCTGAAGGTGTCTTCCCACAAGTGCTGAAACTACATCTGAGCAGTTCTATCTAAAACAAGAGATTATTTAAAGACAGTCTTCATCATAGATTAAAAAGTAGGCAGAAAATAGGAGGAAGCATGAATCACTATGTACGAACTGTCTGTTGCTTGCAAAGGTTTCAATTCATAAGCAGCACACAAATATTCATAAGGTCTGTCTGGAAAGCTAAGGTATGCAAAAACAAATTATATATATATTCATAAACAATTTCGCCTGTACTTTTTTGCTTTCTATGTCTGACAAAATTTAGCTTTGGGCAATGGTTGAGCAGTCTAACTCAGATGAGCTGATTAAAAGATTTTGAAAAACGAAAATGGGCGGCATTGAGAAGTGTCTGTTATTTCTTTGACATTGGGCTAACATTTTCCTCATGCTCCTAGCCAACAGTATTTCCACATCTGTCATACACAAAAGGCAAATGCATTCTGACATTAGGTACTATGCCTTCATTCTACATCCCAGGGCATGTAACATATCAGCAATTTCAAGCTAATAAATCTTTTAAAATATAAGCATTATGCAGAACCATTCCCTGAGATACATCTGTAGATGTAGTTAGAGGCTTTTGCAATACAGACAAAATTTGCCCTAAAAAATGTAGTTAGAAATCAAATTAGCAAACAGGATATTATAAATCTTTCTTGAAAGGTACAGAAAACCTTTGTCATGAAACAGTAGAAAGATCAACTAATTAGGAACACAGAAAGCTTCAACATATAGCCATTTTTTCTTTCATTTTTTATCAATTTTAAGATAAATAACTGGAAGTTAAGTCACTGAAAGTTTTTTTTTATTACCACTAAACTTTATGTTAGCAAGTCTAGCTTTAAAAACAAAGCAAAATAACAAAAAATAGAAGATCTAACTTAGATCTTTGTTATTAAATCTAAAGATCTAAAAAAAAGTAAAAAATGGAATTCTGTTTCTAAAGCAGCAAATAGCAATGTCTGTCTATAACCCGTACAAGGTAATTACTCTACTTAGTGCAAAATGGTTTAAAAGCCTAAGAAAGTATTTTGGCAGCCTTTGTGCTCTTTCTATCTTCAAACATAAAGCCTTGTATCTATCTTCCCTTTGGGCATTGTAACATTATTGATGCTTTTATCTCTTGACTTACTGCAAATAATGCTTCACCTTTAAAGAATGATTTAGTAGAAACATAGACATTTGATGTCCAGCAGCCAAATTCAAAACGTCATTTCCCTCAAAGTGATGAAATCAGATTTCAAGACTGCTTCTGAAAATGTCATCAAAAAGCAACATGAAAGAACTCTAACAGAATTTTTAATAGGTGGAAGAAATAACAAAAAGCTATTTCAAACAATAGTTTGAAGTGTATCAATCCTCTGACTGTGGGTAACATCAAATGGAGACATTCCTTGGCATATTGTAATTTACACACAATTTGTCACAACTCTTCAGTAAAAAGGAAATCTTATCTTGATTAAAATTGAAATAGAATGGTAGATTTGCATAGACAAATTTCTGATATGGCTGAAAAATATGATTCCTACATTTGTATAGACAGATTTCAGGCAGAGAAGAACCTCATGAGGTTCAACAAGGACAAGTGCAGGGTCCTACACCTGGGAGGAATAACCTCAGACACCAGCACAGATTAGGGGTCGACCTGCTGGAAAGCAGCCCTGTGGAGAGGGATTTAGGAGTCCTGGTTGACAACAAGTTAACTGTGAGTCAGCAGTGTGCCCTCGTAGCCAAGAAGGCCAATGGGTTCCTGGCCTGCATGAGGAGGAGTGTTGCCAGCAGGTTGAGGGAGGGGATCCTGCCTCATCAAGATGATTAAGGGTCTCGCACATCATATGAGGAAAGACCAAGTGAGCTAGCCCTGTTTAGCCTGGAAAAGAGAAGGCTGAGAGGGGATCTTTTAAACATGTACAAATGCCTGAGGGGAGAATGTAAAGAGGGTGGGGCCAAACTCTTCTCGGTGGTGGCCAGTGACAGGACAAGGGGTAATGGGTACACGTTGAGACACAGGAAGTTCCACCTCCACATGAGGAAGAACTTCTTTCCTGTGAGGTTGACAGAGTGTGAGAGAATTGTTTGAGAAGCAGGGGGACTTGGAGAAAAATAGAGCCTAAGAGAAGTTCTGGCATTGCAGAGGCTTGCTTGAGATGAGAGGCAGTTACCACTTCCAGGATGGTTGGTGACAGTTACCACTTCCAGGATGGTTGGTATGTCTGGAATCTACTTCACGATTCGCTAGGCAGCACAATCTGCCCTCCTAGCACATACTAATAGGAGTGAATGGAGGGTGGAGAGGAGTGAAGACACCTAGGCCACACTCTATTGTACTCCCTGCAGAGGTGGCAACCTGGTGGTGCCACATACTGATGGGACACATAGTGTGATGTCTGGTGCTGGGCCAACAATGGTGGCAGATCAGTTCCGTCTGATAGGCTTTGCTAAGGCTTCTTCTCCTAATCTCATTATAATACCAATACATGACCACTCCTCACTGAGCATGCTGTCTAGATTTTCGATTAACTCAGGAGACTTTTTTTTAAAAAAGCAATTAATAACAAAAGTAAGTATGACTAGAGTCACTCAAGTTCCCCCTGAACGTAAAATAAAATATATAAAAGGCGAATTAAGGAAGAGAGGAGGGTAAGCACTAGGAAGGAAGGAGGAGGAGGAGAGAGAGAAGACTTCATTGTAACTTCTGGACCAGTTGACAGGCTGAACCCCTTTCCTCCCCTCGGGTCAGGACACTGCCTGAGGAGACTCCTCAAGATTGAGAGCCCTCTCCCATCTTCTGGGTGAGGTATGATTGCACATTGGTACACTAGGCACTAGATAGCAGCCCCACCCTGTAGTAGAGAATTTTGTATACTGACATCCGAAACCTGCTTTCCAAATGATGCATTTTCATAAATTGTGCTATTTGTGAACCCAGCCACTTGTCTTGAAGGCAATTGGACTGATGGTCAGCAGATTGTTGATGAATCCAATACTGCCAGAATCGAACTTATAGTTGATCACACTATTTGGGAACCCAGTTGGCTCCTAGGAATGCGATCGAACCAACGGTCAGCAGACTGGGGGTGAATCCGATACTGCCAGGTTGGGCATATAGCTAACACAGTATTTGGTATCCCTATTAAGAGATGAGTCCAGCCATCCCCAGTCTTTCTAACCTTTGAGGATCATCTGGAAATCAGGGGGATTTATCTCTTACCAAATTTTTCCCCCCATCAAACCACAACATAGAGCACTGGAACAGGCTACCCAAGGAGGTTACATGGTCACAGAATCACAGAACAGTTGCGGTTGGAAGGGACCTGTAAAGATCGTCTAATCCAACTTCCCTGCCCACGCAGGGACGCCTAGAGCACGTGGCACAGGGTGGCATCCAGGCATGTTTGGAAGATCTCCAGAGCAGGAGACTCCACAACCTCTCCGGGCAGCCTGTTCCAGTGTCATTACACATTAAAAACTTGTTTGCAAAAGGCTCTTCTAACCTGCGGAACAAATATTTGTAAGTTTTGGCTGATACCAAACAGATCAATACTGGGCATGCAGAACCACT
This sequence comes from Tinamus guttatus, assembly GCF_059628265.1. Taxonomy (NCBI): domain Eukaryota; kingdom Metazoa; phylum Chordata; class Aves; order Tinamiformes; family Tinamidae; genus Tinamus; species Tinamus guttatus. The sequence continues at coordinate 622,348 of NW_028289202.1, read as the reverse complement.
GGCAGGGGAGCAGCAGAGGCATTTGGAATAGGATAATGCTAAAGTAGCTGAAGTGCAAAGGTAGAGAAGCTGCATGGAGGAACAGATAGTAAATACTGTCATTTGCTTTTTGTGTGTGTGTGTGTTTGTGTCAATGCAAGTGTATATAGAATCGAAAACAAACAAAACAAACAAAAATGCTGAAATAGATGCTGAAGTTAATTGCATATTTAATTCAATTACCTGCAGTTCAGTATCTCAAGAAGAGAGTTTAAGTCTGTGGACCAGAGTTTAACTCTGTGTTACTTTTCTTTATAATTTTTATGTTAACTTATTTTTCTTTAACAAGCATAGTACTGCATATGTAAACGCATATTTAAATTTTACATGTAAAGTGAATTTCATATACTTTAAGAATACTGAAGGACATAATTCACTAAAATTGCCTGTATTACAGTTACAACAGTTACAAACAGCTATAGGAAAGTTTGATTTGCTTTAACTTTCTCTTGCTGTATTATTACTGCTACTCTAATTCTTTCATCACAAGCAAATCAGTTTGATTCTGAGGAATCTCTGGATTCTGTTAGAAATGCATGCTGACTTAAATCACGACCCACTGTGTTATGCATTTTCTATCCATTTATTCAAGTGTAATTTTCTCTACAAAGTGCCACTAACTGTGAATGTGCCTGTCTATCAAACTGGGAAGAAACCATCTTTGTACATACATAATCAAAGTGCTGAAGTTTTTATATTAACCCAGTAAAAAAAAACTTTCAGCACACAGTACTGAAGCCTATAATTTTCTTGAAAAAATCATTACAAGTTACTATTTCTTCCCGAGGAAACACTTAGACTGTTTTTTTTTTTTTCCATGTTACATAGAAATACATGTCTCTTACCTCCCTGAAATCAAGAAAAAAAATCTACTTAAGTGTATTAGTCATTCTGAGCTTCTGTTTCTCCCCCACCAAAATAAATACTGTCTTTAGGAAATATTAAATAAAAAATATTTTTAGTCATAAACTGACTGATATTCCTTTCTCAGTGGAGAGATGTATCTAATATTTGAGCATCAGCCACATTTTGGAAAATGGTCACTGAACAAAATTATTTCAATATCCCCTGAAATAGAAGTTGCTTCATTCCAAAAGTGGACATTGAAAGGAAATGACAGTATGGAATTTTTAGAATAGATGTTACATATCATACATCATATGGTATTACATACCATAATAATATGAATCAAATTTCTCAACGAACTGAGAAAATATATTTTCCTAGTAGTTACAAAAATATAAATGTTCCAAGAAATGTCACTAATAATGTGAAAGCCATATCACAAGTGAATAATTCTTCTATTTTTATCTGTAGATATTGTTACAACTTGACCATATAATACATTTCGCTTGGGAAATGCATATATTTAATTGCTATTCAAGAAAGTTATTAATTTCCATAATGTCAAAACTTATATTTATTGTAGGCCACTCAGTGTAGTGCCAAAGTAGCTTTCACATGTTTGCTAGCAGTTTAAGAGCTATTTTAGGATATTTAAAAAAATAGCTTACATCTGAGGCCTGTATTTTCCTGTCATTATGCATTGCTGTGTATTTGTCAACATTAGATTTCATTTGCCATGTGTCAGCCCAATTACATAAATGAAAGTCTCATTGAATTTTTCGTGCTGCTTACTTTGAATATCTCTTAACACCCAAGCTTGACCACTGGTGATTTCTTTCAAAACACTTCCCATCAGTCTATCTAGGTGATTTATTAGTTCCAGACTAAAAGACTTGGAGACAATGACTGCTGCTGGAGCTGTGCTCAAAATGTTTTAGCTGTTAAGCATATTTCCTGCCTACTGCTTTGAATCCTGTGTTCAAAGTGGGCATATCCACTTTTATATCACTCTACAGGTTGAGAAAACACTGTTTTGCCTGGCCTATGAAAAATCTGCATAAAACCACTGACTTATGAGAATATTAATTAAATAGGTTTTAGAAAGAGATGTGCTAAATAAAAGGGAAAAATCTCTAGTTATTCCAGTTACAGAGAAGATAAACTGTGAAGAGAAAATCTGACATTTTGCTAGCAGCTAATATAGCTCAAAGATGGGGATCATGTTGCTGTGATTGAAATACTGTTCCTGAATGAACTGACACAGTGTTGCTCCTTATGAAAACACTAGGCTAAATACCAAAACAGATTTGATATGATTATATGATATATAAACAAAAATACTTCTGGATCCAGTTGCTGCACTACTGATAATGACTCGAGATGCCATGGTAGTTAAAAGAGCAGTTTACATAAGAAACTTCCGTTTTGGTATGTATTATGCACATAGGAATTTCTTCTGGACATTTTCTGAAAGATTCCCACAGACATTTTATGTGAAAGATTAATATCTAGTATTGTAGTTCAAATACATTCAGAAAACTATGCAGTGTTTAGTTGTATAGCTGATATTAATTGGAGCTGATAAAAAACAGCTGTAGTTATTAAAAAGCTTTTATCAGTAGGGTCAAAAATGACCTGTAGAGTCTTTAAGGGTACACAGTTTATATTCCCAGACTGTGCTGAAGATGGTTCATACTAATCTGACTGCACCAGTGTTAAAATCTCAAATGAATATGCTGATTCAGGGATGTCTAAAACAGACACTGAGAGCAAAATTCAGTAGCTCACCTATAGGAATCTAGGGTCATTCAAGATGCCACTCTTATATGAGGACCTTCTGTAAATTATAACAATATAACCTATGTAGATGCCTTAGGAATCCTAGAGCATCCAAAATGATGCTAAGCAGCTATGTAATCATCTGTGATAGTATCTCCTCAGCTGTATCTTGCTCTGCCCTCCACTGATTAATTCTCCATTGGCAAAAAAAAAAAAAAAAAAAAAAAAAAAAAAAAAAAAAAAGGAGAGAACTGGCAATACTAGCTGATGTAGAAATACCTCTACATGGACACCTATGTTTCGATGGCTTGATTTTGAACCAGATCCTACGCTATATCTTTCTCTGAGAGGGCAAAATGTTATCCATATGCACAAAACATATGGCATACATAACAGAAATGAATGCATTAGACTGAAACGGTATTAAATTAATTCCAAGACAATGAAAGGAAATTATTTCTTCTTTAGCTAGTAGAGAGCTGGCTCTTAATGAAAAGTAACTAAAAGAAGGCTTTGATACCCAGGTCTACATATCATGGAAATTCAGATATTGATATTCATGAAATTCTTTATGTTCTTAGCTGGAGTCTTAGCAATGATTTCATTCCTTTATGTAGGAAAGGAATTCCTGTTCTTTCTTATACTATATGGCATCATCAAATGAATGTTTAACATTTCTGTTGACCCAGTTTAACCATTTTTCTTCTGATTTACATAAATCATTCCAAAACATCATCCTCTTTAACTGTCAATGTTGACTGTAATACTGCTAAATGAATTAGAAGACATAGTTAACTTTGATTAAAAACAACACGTTTTCTAACTAAACAAAAGCTTCTTTAGCACATTAGCCATAAGTTAAAATATTTGGTTACTCTAGGGAATATACCGAGAGAGGTTCTTCCCTAGAAAAGCTGTCATTTAGGTTTCTTTCAGCTTGCTTAAAAATATTTTGCATATTTAGTCATAAAATATTTCTCCAAGTAATTTTCTAAAATGCTGATAAACAATGTCATACGCATTTCTACATCCTGAGATGCTGATAGCAGCCTGAACTAGATATAGCATGCTGAAATAGAAGGAAAAAATGTCCTGTCACATCTGTATTACACCTGTTTTCTCTTGTTAATTTACTGATGCTTGAACTTCTGTTCAAAGGTTTGCCTCAAGCTAAAGCTGTTTGCAGCTTAGGTTACAGATGCTTTACTGAAATGTCTATTAAGATAATGTCCTGTGTTTGTCTATTCCCTGTTCTTTTGATATTAGCATCATGTATGTATTCTTGAAATTCTTTGAAATCGTAAACACTCTCAGGGAGCTACTGCAAACAGTTACCATTGCTCTGTCTTAATCTTTGCTTCTGAGCTTAATCTTAATCTGTCTTTCTTCAATGCATAGGAATACCTCATGCACAGTTCAAGGGCCTCGTCATCTCTCTCTCTCTCCATTCTTTTACTGCTTAGGTCATTCCATGAAGTACTGTAGCATTAGTCTAGCTTGATGTAATCATACACACACCTGTTAAACAGATTGGGGGATTCTGAGTGTCTCTGGGTTTTTTTCTTTCTTTGTTTTTGTTTTTTTTTTTTTGTTATTCATTAAGAAAAGAAAAATAATAAAAACAATTTTAAAAGTCCTTTAAATATATTTGTTTGGTAGCAGCAATAAAACTTGTGTACTTTTCCTTTTTTTTCACATTTTATCAGCAAACATAACAAAATATGTATTTGAAATAATCTATTTAATATGAGGTATTTCATTTCACAAATTTTCTTTTCAACACTACCTATGTAGCTGGAGCACCAAGCCCATGCAAACACAGTAAAATGCTGAAAAGCTAAAATAAAGAAAGCTGCCATTACCTGTGAGTTCAGGAAACTTATGCTCCATTTTTGAATGAAAACTGGCAGTGCTAAAACGAATATATTTTATGGATATAAGATTGATCTAACACAATTACAATTACAAATTAATGACTTTTTTTTCTGGGAAGAGGTATATCTTCTTTCTAATTCTGAAAAAGTTCAATGAACTGCTTAGCACCTTGTTAAGCAGAACTATCATAAGAATGTAAATATTAATTCATTACAATGTACAGAAAGTAAAGCCTAAGAGTTCAGCAGAGGCTACCAGTAAGGAATAAGATATCTTCTTTGCAAAAGACAGCTGGTTATGACTTATTTGCATTTTTCACAAAATAAGTTTCTCTTGCTTTGAAAATAAAGACACCTTTTCTACTTGAGCATTTGTGCAGACACAGGTTATTGTCCTGTCTGAATGATGTCCTGCCTGTCTGATGTTTTAATATCATTATCTGATGTTTGACATTAAATGAAAAACCTACTGTCATAAATAAATCTGAATATTATATTCAGTCCTGTAGTATGAATTATTAATGGCTTCCATGATTTCATATTTTTAGAACAGCTTCCCTGGGTCTAAATTCTAATACCACACCTCTTCAAAATAAATAATTAAGCACAGAAGTTTCCCATGAAAGAAAGGAAGGAAGGAAGGAAGGGAGGGAGGGAGGAAGAAAAAGGAAGGGAGGGAGGGAGAGATGGAGGAAGGAAGGAAGAGAGGAAGGGAGGGAGAGAGGGAGGAAGGAAGGAAGATATTATTGACAGATAACCTTTAAAGTTGTTTGAATTGGTTTGTCTTGAAAATATTTAAATTCTCATTTTCTCAGGAAATAGTGTTGGCTCATGACTCTGACTGTGAGTCAATCACTGTGAGTGGTAATTTTCTTGTAATTTTGGCACTTCAAATTTGATTAGAAGCAGTTAGTTCAAAGCAGTAGAGGAGAGAAAAAATGTTCAAGGTTAACTGCTCCCTCTCAATAACATCATATAACATCAATAACATCATCCCCTGGCAGAATGGAGATTTTGACCTCAGGAATGCAATTTGTGTAGCAAGCTTCCTAAAAAGCAAATCCTTAAAAATCTGGAAGGGATCAGGATGCTATGAGATTGTTTTCCATCAGATCAAAATGACTTCTATATTAACCTTAGTAGTTGGGAAAACATAGTAGCATGATGACAGTGACACAAAGTAGTCGGATATGATGGCCCAAGCTACAATTTAGCTGAAGATGCTCATGAAAATCAAATTAATTCACAACTTATATGTTGCATCTGCTGCTCAGGAATCATTTGATCTCTTGATGAAAACATTTATTTCTTACTTCATGATAATGGCACTAAAATATGAAAATAAACCAAAGTCTCTTACCATCTCTTACAGAAAAAAAATTACAAAAATTACATTTCTTTAAGCAGAATAACTTGTCTCAAGACTTACGTTCACTATCTCGTAAATAGAATATTATGAGAGAAATATCTCACCAGTGCTACTGGTCATGTCCTAAATAAAATATATGTCTATAAAGGACAAACTTTTAAGGAAGTCGTTCTCCAGTTAATCACAAAAAGGTTAAGATATATTTTTGCATAAGGTTTGTATAAGGAAAGGAAACCTAAGCAAAAAAAAATATTTAAAGAACCTGAATGTTTTTGTATTTGTGTCTTGCAAATGAAAAACAATGCTAAAGCTCGTTAGTGAATGTTTGATTAAGCAAATTAAATGGAAGTCCAATTCTATGCCGGGCTATAGAGTAGCATAATCTAATAGAAAGGAAAACATAGTTGGCATCTTAATGTGAACTCCACCCTCTCAATATACATACATATATATATACACTTACTTATATATATGTATATATAGAGACATATTAATATCTAGATATCTAGTAAGCAACTGGCAAAAATACTACTAGGTTAATATTCACTTATACCTAGCATTAAGGCCTTGAAGTATGTGCTGAATTTCTGTCAAATGAATCAAGAACTATTTCTGGTTGGAGAAGCAGACTAACACTGAAACTGAAAGATCACATGTGGTCCTAAGGAGCACATGGTGTATTTATTACTGCAGCGGTAAAGAATAATAGCTGAATTATGTGAAAGACAAAAGATTTTTTTCTGAGCACATGGAATAACTCTCACAGGCTGAAAGTAATAAGTATAATCAAAGAGAAAAAAAAACCAAAACCTTTAGGCTATTTGGTGTTTTGTTCAACTGACCTTTAGACTACAGATGTTTCTATGGTATGAACAATAACCATCTAGTTCAAGCTAGATACATGGATACATGGTTACATGGATAGAACTGATGGTAGACGTTGTGTCACTATTTAAAATTGCATTTGGCACTTAAAATTTGTTTTAGCCCAAAGCAGTAAGCTAACATTAAAATCTTGTTATGTGCATGACATTGTGAAAGTGGAACCCAATAGCCAGAACTATCATTTATACTTTAACTGACTTTCTTAACAGAATATCTAGAAACAGAAAAAAAAAAAAAAAAAAAAAAAGGTCTTTTTTTTCTATTAGTTTTAAAACCAGAAAAAAATATTATCAAAACCAAGTTATTTTATGTGTATTTTCGAGTTGAACAACTCCATGTCTTGGCATGCTTTGATCTGTTGGCTTTTTATTTTGCTTATTAAAGTACTTACTAAGTACCACTTACTAAAGGGCTCGTAAAAAAAGTGTTCACGGGGAAAAATAAGGCTAAGCAATCACTTCAGAAATATGTTGGGGCAGGGAGTGAGGAAGCGAAAGAAAAAAGTTTGAGTTTGTTCCTCTTTTCATATATCATTGATTTTGTACCCTTATTTACATTTAATATCCATGTAATAAACTTAATTTGAGTATGTTGCATCCTGTATTGTGAATTTCACAAAGGATAAGTTACAGTCTTTTTATGAAAGCTAGCGCATTTGAGGAAAAGTAAACAATATCTCAAAAACTCATATTCATGGTCCCAGAAGCAAAGTTATCTAAAAGGTGGGTAAACTATGAATTAATAAATCATATGTTTATATATAAAAATATACATCTGGCTAAAAAAGCTGTATTTAATATATAATTCTACAATAGTGCAGAAAATAAATATAGTTTAATTTGTTTTTTTTAAGTATTAATATAATTTAATATTAATTTTAATAACTGATTAAAAGTCCCATTTTCAGATGTTTTCACCCAAGATCTAAAAAATTACAGTACTTCCTGTCAACTCTTAGTTCATCTGGTAAAGGAATGCAAAGATCTTATTTTATTTCATTTGAGTTGGTCAATAAAATGAGCAACATATAGGCTGAAATATTTCTTAATAAGTTATTTTTCAACTGAAAAGTTGTGGGTATATCGGGATGGTGTCTTAGATGTCTGAAAACAGAGTTCTTTCTTTGGCTCACCAATATAATTCTTGATCAATAACCTTCACAAAAAATAATAATTCAAGTCAAGAAAATAAAAGAGCAATAACAGAGCTTTAATACTGAATAAAAGAGCTTAAATTCCTGCATTTAACTTTATAGTAAATGCTTTAGGACATTTGATAATACTTTTGGCAGTCTGCACTACAGAAGCCTTCAGGAAAATGTAATACACTATTTTTAGTATGAGAAGTAATTGAATTAGCAATAAATAGAATTACCTTGTGAGACCCACTGGAGAGAAAAAGATATCACTTAAAAGAGACAGTGCATGGTAATTTGGGGCTTTTTTTTCTGAACACAGAGTTAAAATAACTATTACAGTCAAATTTTGTACAGCTTCACCATAAATATTTAACTATGAAATATTTTCATAAATATTAGGAAATAATAATTCTGTATAAAATTGAAGAAAAAAAATCTAATCTTGTTTTCAGAATCATAAATGATGTCAAGAAATCATCTGTGTCCTTGCAGAAAAACTGCATTAATTCTGTGGTACTTCATTGCATTGCACTGTAGGTACATGCTTGAGAAGATGGCATCAGAATAGTTCAGGCTGGAAGAGGTCTCGGAATTCACCTACTCAACACTCTCCTCTAAACAGGGCTAACAGCCTGCCAAAGGACCAAACTCTTTGCAACTCTGTGTGAAGGATGAACTGCATTTTTGTCTCTGAAGAAGCTGTTTAATTTCTGTAATTGTACACTTATGTTTTCACTTGCGTATTTTAAGTAGCTTTCAAATGATTGCCAAATTCAAAAGACTTTTTTTTTCTCCCTGTGTCCTCTCTGACTTGCTTTTGTTATGTACAATAGATTGTTTATGTAAAAGGGCTTCTTTTTATCAAACTGCTAAAATAATAATTTGCAAAATCTTTGTAGCAGGGAATATTATACAGTTTTTGTACTGACCCATTTTTTCCAGCTCTATTCTGAACAGATCTATATCTAGAGTCTCATGTGTTTGGAATCAGAACTGACATTTAGCATGAAGCAAAACATCCCTTTTGCTGAACCGTGAAAATCCATCAGTGATGGCCAGCGATAGAACTGATGGAGAAATACTTTATCGACCTGCAGAAAATTTTAACATATGTTGTCATACTGAATCAAGAGAAAAAAAAAAAAAAAAAAAGGAAAAGAAATCTATGTCTTGTAATACTCATGCCATAGAGAGAAGAGATCATAAAAAGAAAGAAGTCTCTACATTTAAATCCACTAATAGAGACCAAAATCTTTTTCTCGAGAACTGTGTTGATCAATCATTGGCACTAAAGATAAACACTTTCCCTGGAATTTTATCTCTGGTAGTTTTTCAGACTTGGTTTCATCTCCTTTATGTCAGAATCCAAGTGACATGCTAAAATTAAGAGCTGAGTAACACCTCTATGGTTAAGGCATAAAGATGATGCATGTCTTTAGTTCCCAAGAACCAAATCACTCTCTGGACTGCCAGTGTTTTTTCTCTGATGTCAGAGTGAGATCAGGATGTTTGTGCTCTTAGTTCAGACACCTCGATTAAATACATGAAGTTACGTTAGATAAATAATTCAATAGAGTTTTTGAAGTTGCTGATTTTCTATGCAAAGCATGCCTTTTTGTCTTGAATCTATCAATTACAGAAAAGTTTTACTGTCCTAATCTTTTACTACCTTGCTCTCTAAGAAAGGGAGTACCAATCCTTATGCCATGAAATATTGAAAAGCCAATATTTAGGCCTGACTCAAGCTAAATTTTGAAGACATTCAAACCCTCCTTGCCTTATCTATTTCATCTATTTCATTCATCATTTCATCTATTTCATTCATCAGTTCATTCATACTTTTTCTTTACCCACCATCATTATGTTCATGATTGTCTATGCCTTACAGACTATTTCTGGTGTTTCTAGGTAATATTAAACCCTATTTTTCACTATATACTGTGTAATTCAGTGCTTTGGGAGGCAAGCATTTGATCATTTGCCAATACTGAGAAGAAAGTTTTCTCAAATAACTGATTAATTAATACAGAATTAAGTTTTCATTACAGTTCTGACTGCAGAGGTGACTTTTTTTCTGGAAACACGAGCCAGAAACACGAGCAGTAAGTAAGCAGCTGATTGTCTGAATCAGCAAGCAGTAACTTCAGTGTTACTGCCCTTGAGTGTAAGTAAGTGATAGCAAATGAATCAACATATCTCTTGTCAGATTCACTGCTGCATTGAAGTGCTTTTCCTAGAAGCAATAGTTAAACAGGCAAAAATTATATTAATTCCAATTTCCAAATGGCAAGAAGAAAAAAATAAAAATAGGAAATGACACAGTCATTCCTTCCTCCAATACCTGTACAAACTTCTCTACAGCTTCTGTTTATGGTGAAGCACTATGCTGTAGCTTTGAAAGCAGTGGATAAGAAAAATTATCTACTCTTTCTTCATTCAGAGAAGTAGCTTACTACTCCTGAAAAAAATCCCATCCTGCAATTTATTTTATGCTGCTCTTTGGGAAAAATGATGAATAGATCTATAGTAGGAAGCCAGATACTTTTTAGTCACCAGCTTCATCAGATCATCATCATCAGGTCTACATTGAGCTACATGGCAAAGCAGAATTCATTAGTGGGGCGGTTATTATAGCTAATCTGATCCTATTATATTAAAAATAAAAATTGATTCTGAGAACAATTAGTGAAACTATTTAGTCAAGTAACTTTGGGATTAGATCATTATTTTCATAATAATCAAGAACTGTAGTGCATCTCATGAAGCTCTGGAGAGAATTTTAGTCTTAAGGGAAGAATTCTCAGAGGCTTGGTACAAGATACATTTCAAACTTGTTCTTAAGATGTATGTTGTAAAAGATTTTATATGAAACTTTCTTGGGACCAATAGAATTAGAGAGTTATCCTTCTCCTTAATATTTGGTCCACCAAAATCCTGTTTGGGTATCCTGTGGATATTTATAAAAATTATGTTCTGTCAGTTGGAGCTGCTAAGTTATAACTGTTTTGATCAATATGCGGTATTCAGTTGTGTGACAGAATAATATATTTTTTCATGTGGATATCAGTCTATATGTCTTGTCATTTTCAACATTTTTTCTGGTAGATATCTATCAATATCATTGTTTTATATGGAAAAACAAGGAATATTTTAGAATACAACTGAATATTGCAGCAGCTTCATGGTTTATTGCATTTTCAGTTTGATGGAATCCTTTAAAAATAAGGATTATTTTTGCCTTGAAACAGAAGTTTGAACATTGAACAACATTTTAGCCTTTCCTATGATTTTGTGTAGACACAGTCTAAGTTTGAACATTGAACAACATTTTAGCCTTTCCTATGATTTTGTGTAGACACAGTCTAAGTAAGTGTTTTAAAGTCTTTTCTACCTTGAGTTTAACATATATGAGATATCTTACTTGCCCATGGATGAGCATAGGAAACACAACGTGGCTCAGGAACAAAGCATATGTAGGAGACTAATCTGTTGTTAAACAGCAGGACTTTTGGGTGTATGCTACATACAAAGCATATTTAGTTGAGTTATTAGCTGTGTGAGTTGTAACCTCCACATTAGCCCTAAGTAAGATGGTCTTTATTTGGCAATTGCATTTTCTTCTGGGGTAATATCGAGATCAAAAATGAGATCAATATGATGGTCTACCAGTGTGAAAGAGTAACATTCAAAAAGGATATTTGCACAAATTCTCTTCTTTCCTTATGATAAAAGAGTGAACAAAATTACTAACATTTCCTTATCATAAATAAATCTATGACACATTTAAATGCATAAATTCAAAGTAAATTAGTAAGTTTTCTGAAGTGAATTATTTTTCACAATTCAATACATCTGGAAAATAAAAATGTGCAGACTATCCTATCTCATTTTATCAGTTGCTATATTTTTCTGTTGGATTTTCTATCCAAACTTTTAGTAAATATAAAATCTTTCAAACAAGGCATACTATACACAGAACAAGATTAGTATATTTCTATATATTATTCATTTAGTTTTGAGAAAATAATATAGCATATGTATGTCAGAAGAGATTAGAACAAATTCTTAATTCCAGAAATAGTTTATAGAAGAAAAAAACACAGGAGAAATGCCAAAATTAGAATTTATTTTGAGGTATTCAGACCTCATTAATGAAAGTTGTGTGTTCTAAGTTAACTTTTTGTTCATTATTACATATTGTAAGTATATATTTAGGATTTTATGATCCATCTGAATGGGTAGATTTTGTAGGATAATTTATATGTACAGCATTTGAAGCAAATGGATTTTTCAATGTAAGCAAACATTATAACAGACAAAAACATGTCATCCTATCGACTTTCTTCTATTCCATATAGCAGTAGGTAATAGCTAAGAATTTTTGAGTTTTACAATAAAAATATTAAAACAACAAATATAGAGCTTATTTTCAGATTGTCCCCATAAAAATCTCATGAATTCAGTCATTAGAAACATTGGAAATTACCCATGCATTTTACATGTCATTCTTCTTTTATTTATCTTTAGTATTTCTTATTGCTACTCATCAATTGTGAGCTCCCTCCAAGCAAGAACTATCATAACTGCAAAATCTGCAGCATCATTCATACTCACTAAAGTATATCCATCTCTCACAAAAGAGTCTGTTTCTGTCTCACAAACCACATAGCACATAACCTTAACTCCAGCTCTGCTGAGCAATGGGCAATATTTGATCTTACCAAAAAAAAAAAAAAAAAAAAGTCTGTTTTATAGTGAGCAATGTCACATGATGAATGGCATGTTGTTTTGCATTTGAAATGTGGTAATAGTAAAGATCAAGAGAAGATGAAAGCAGCAGTACAGCAATGTGTAAGAGGATTCAAGCAGTTCCTCTGTGTCTGTAAATAGAGCATAAAAGAAATTGTCCTTGCATTTGGAAACTGTTGTGGAAACAAGGTGATTCATATATTTCTCCTTTGCTTGCTAGATTGTAGTTGATTAAACTCTACCTCTGAAAGGACCACAAGACACTTTGTTAAAACTTAGGAGTTCAGAATCAAGATATTAGTCCATTTTGAGGCTTTAAACTCAATTTTTAACTAGCAGGTTCCTGAGGCCTCCCTGTCTTCCCTTGGGCTCCCCCCATGACATTGCAGTGGCTCTGTTTCTGGCTCCAGCCCCACCATAGCTTTGGCCCCAGTATCCTGTTCAGTGGTGCCTGATGCCTCCTGTGGCTGGGGTTGCCCTAGCTCCCCCAAGGTCCTACTCCCTCAGGATAGGGGACAGGACGTGGTGACCAGGACATAACTGGATGTGCTCCTCTAGCAGGACCCAGTTCTGGGAAGCACCCAGCTCCTGCAGAATCATCACATTACCTTTTGTGAGAGAATTACTCGAGAAAGGGGAAATTAGAGAAAAACTAAGGCCTAACAGAAATTGTGGTATTACAGAGGCTTGCTTGAGGTGAGAGACAGTTACCACTTCCAGGATGGTTGGTATGTGAAATCTACTTCTCCACAATTCTCTAGGCAACACAATCTGCCCTCCTAGGACACACTAATAAGAATAAATGAAGAGTGGAGCAGAATGGGCATACCATGACCAAACTTTGTTGGATTTCCTGCAGCAGTGGTAATCTGATGGTGCCGTGTAGGCAGTGAGTGAATGGAGGGTGGAGCAGAGTAAAGACACCATGGCCAAATTCTCTTGTATTCCCTGCAGACGTAGCAACCTGGTCATACCACACAGCTAAGCCACATAGTACGGAAAGATGTCTGGTGCTGGGCCAACAATGGTGGCAGATCAGTCCCTTCCGATGGACTTTGCTCAAACTTTCCCTCATTCTAATCCCATTATAATACCAATACACAACCCCATCCTGGAAGTTACCCGCTTCCAAGGAACAACCACTCCTCACTGGGCATGCACTCTAGATTTTCGATTAACTCAGGAGACTTTGTAAACCAATCAATAACAAAGGTATCACTCAAGCTCCATCTAAATGTAAAAGAAAATATATAAAAGGTGAACTAATAAGGGATATAGTAAGAAGAAAGAACTGAGAAAGAAGGAAGAGGGAACTAGGGAAGAAGGAAAGAAGGAAGAAAGAAGGAAGAAAGGAGAGGGAAGACTCCATCGTAACTTCTGGATCTGTCGACAGGCAAAACCCCTTTCCTCCCCTCGGGTCAGGACACTGCCTGAGGAGACTCCTCTAGGTTGAGAGCCCTCTCCCATCTTCTGGGGTGAATGATGATTGCACATTTGTACACAATCTAAGAACCCCACACTGTAGTAGAGAATTTCTTGTACTGACATCCAAAGCCTGTTCTCTAAATGTTGCGTTTGAATAAATTGTGCTATTCGTGAACTTGGCTACTTGATTTGAAGGTAGTTGGACCAAACAGTCGACAGACTGTTTGTGAACCCAATACTGCCAGAGTCAGGCCTATAGCTGATCATACTATTTGTGAACTTGATTTGCTGTTTGGACAGCTGACAGACTGTTGGTGAATCCAGTACCACCAGAGTTGGGCCTATAGTTACCACAGTATTTGGTATCCATATTAAGAGATAAGTCCAGCCACCCCCAGTCCCTCTAACCTTCAAGGATCAGCTGGAACACAAGGGAATTCATCTCTTGCCAAATTTGCACATCCATCCCCTTCAAACTGCAATACTTTTAACATGCCCTATTTATATTTTCATTTCCAAAGTGAGATCCGCTTCTCATAATGTGTTTACTATAATATTAAGAACCTTCAATATGGAAGAATGAACTGCACTAGTCTAGTCCACACTAGACTAATGCTTTGTAAGCATTAGTTCACAAAGATCCATATTTATTTAACTAATTGAGTCAGGAAACACTGACAAACAATTGGCCAAGAACTGATTCTGTTGGGTACTCATTCCTGCATATCGTATGGAATATGCCTACTGTTCACTATGAGAATGTTTCATTCTACCTGGGATTTGTCACTTTGTGTGTTTGCTTATGTCACTTGAACAAATATATACCTCTTTCTTGGCTTCAGTTTTGAGTTTTGGTTGGCAATTGTAAGCCTTATTGCTTGAATACCGTCATTCGGTCCCTTCTGCTTTCAAGCAAACTGTCAGAAACAAACACTGTTAAGGGAGTTGCCAAAACTGTCAGACTTTGGGACTGCTCTGCAAGAGTGTGGTGTGCTCTCAGACTTGGAACCTGGGAGGACCCTGGTCTGGTGTATGTGCTACTGCTGTTCCTACAGACAGTCTGGGCCAAAAGCAAGGACTGAGCTTGTATTCAAGAGCTGCAGATGAGGACGCATGCATACACACACACACATACATGAAGTTCTCTAGGGGAGCTTATACCCATTTCTATAACTGCAGACACCCTGAAGATATGGGCACCCAATGTCTGGTGATCTCTTTTTCAGGCGCTGGCACTTAAACACATGCATGCATACTCACAATAGACAGTGAGATTGCACTGAAAATAGACAAGATTTTCTAAAAGATTTGGATAGACTGCAGTGTTCAGATGCAGTACTCTGTCTGCGGAGACCAGGATCTTCTTTAAGTGATACCAGTCTTTTTTATTCCCTTCCTCTCTCTTTTCCATGCTTGTATACTTCTGCCCTTCACCTTAATCCCTCCACTATTATCTCTTCCCTCCTCTCCCCTCTCTAAGCAATCCTTAATTACCTTTTCTCACTTGTTCCCATCTCTGCTACACCATCCCCAAATTTGGTGCTTCTGCCTCCTTTTGTGTCTGAGCTTTAGAGGAAGCCTTTTTTATGTGATAGCAGGAAGTTTTTCAGCCAATTTCAATGTAGTATCTTGTAGCTAAAAGTGAAAATAAAAGTATTAATTGGACTTTGAACATATTCCGGTCTTCTTTACTTCCATCTTTGAACCTAAGAAATTCTTCCAGCTTTCCTCCAATTTCCCTTTGACCTTTCTGGCAAGATGATACTTTCTTCTACTTTGTTCAGCTTCACTTTACTGATTCAATTTTAGCTAGATAGCATGTTTTAACAGCAAATGTGTACTTGTCCAGTTTCTGCCAGGCTACCTGGAAATCTTATTTTTTGTGGGCATAATCTGTATACTCAGTGCTCTTGTCTGGCAGTCAGCCAACTACAAATGCTGAGTCAGCTCCAGAACTCCTGGCCAGGAGTGTATTCACATTCAGTTCTGCTTTTCATCAATTAATTTTAAAAGTATCTTGGAACCTCAGAGATGTTTATAGATGCTAGGGTAACTATAATGTGTGTGGTATCACAGACGTCACAGCCAATAGTTCTTAAAGCATACCTTGGATTCTGGTTCTGAAGGCTAAAGTAAATCTAGACTTGATAGTGGGAAAAGCTGCTTTACTGAAGAAATTCAGTAATTCACTGCAGAATTGACAGTCAGTTCAAAATAGAAGGAGGAGTTAACATCTGTCTCCGTCTTGCACTGTAGGTATTTTATGTCCTCAGTGGACATTGGTCATTGTAGCTTGGCTCTGTCTCCGTGGCTTGGAGGAACCCTAGGCTTGGTCCACTTCTTCCCATGTCTGGAACTGCAAATATCTCTGTAACAAGCACTCTATTCTGCCCCTATCAGGTGATGTGGGCTGTGGAACTGTGCCCCATCACTGTGGGCATCAGTTGTGCTCACCCCTCAGTTTGTAATCCCCGCCTCCCAGCTGTTCTTGCTCTCAAGGCTTTCTCTGGGCCACTAAATTTAAGGTGAAGAAGTAGACATACAATTTATGTGAAATGAGTTTGTGCAAGTGTCTAGTTATTGTGTGGTGCTTTGGGCTACTGTTGGGGACAGAGGCTTTGTCCTCCCATTCACCTTGCAGGCAGTACAGTAGAGATAGTAATTCATTTCTCACCTCCTACATAGCCAATTCAGCATGAAGATCCAGCAGCAACTGCAGAGATAAGCTGCTTTGGCAGCCACTTCATACTACATCAGTCTGGTCTACCTTGCAGTACTTTTTAGTTTTAAAGTTAGTTAAGTTTTCAAAATAAAATGAGTTCCTTCAAAATAGCATACAGGCCTGAGGTGGCCTAATGAAGGCTACACAGAAAATTGAAACACAGAAGTTTGGGATATCTGAGGTGAAAACTCTAATGTGTTTTCAATTCTTCCACAAAATATTTTGGAGATAACTGTTTAATTAAAACAAAACCAACAAACAAAAACTACTAAAAAATCTGAAATTGAATATGAAATGTACCAATAAATTTTGACACAACAACTTTTTCCCATGTTATATACATTGGTCATTTCCTGTATTTTCTTGTCTTTTTTAATACTTTGCTACCAATTTATTTAAAAAAAATTAAAATGCAAATGTATCCTCCCAGAAAGCAGACACAATATGTTTTTTTCATTGTTCTGTTGTTGATGTTAGAAGACCTACTGGAAAGAAGGCAATGTGACTTCCAACCTTCCCATTCATTGTCATCTTCTAAAAGAGGAGGTGCACAAGAAGTTATCACCTAGCACTTCTCCAGATACAAAGTCAAGAATTCCCCAAAACATATTTACTGAAATTGTTCAATGTACCGCTGCACGCACACATTCCTTGCTAGGGAGGCAGCTTACAAAGAATCCTATTGAAAGTTAGAGTATTTATAATATAGAAATATTAGCTTCCTTAAAGGGATATTGGCTAAGACCTTTTGCAGTATGTTTTATGTTTTGCTGTACAGAAGAAAGGCATCAGTAAAGACATATTAATAAAATATAGAGATTCCATACTATGTTAACCGATTTAATGTGCATAATAGTACACATGGTACAAACACTCTTACTGCACACAGGAGACTTTCTTAAAATCTTTTTAGTCTCTGCAATTTCTTGCTCCAGACTATGGAAAACAATTACTATCTGGGCAAATCCACTGATTTGTAAAGCTGATGATCTGCCATAATTGATGTGCTACGTGAGGCTACAAATCACAATTTAATATACCATTTACATATTTACGTGCATATCCACATGTAAGATATTTAGATCCTTAAAGCATATGCTATAGGAACCAATTACTAACTGCAGTATAAAAATAGGCTAGTCTGTTCCTGCTGTTAGCTGTACTGTGTTCATGCTCTAATGAGGTACTTGCATCATCTCACACAGATGGACTTTTCTGTCACTGTGATTCTGTACCACAGAAAAGGTAATTGGCTGTTCAGACTTAATGTCAGGTGAAACACCACAGACTTCAGTGAGTTCATCCCACAGCCTCAACTGGGCTATAGCAAATGAAAGGCAGAAAAGCAATATTGTCTATATAATACAACCTTTTCATTCTGATTTCCTGCTACAATCTGTGGGCTACAAGAAGACTAATTCTAAAACACAGCATCACTTATTGAAGGTTATGGTCATATTCTTTATGAAAACCCTCAGGAAAAAAATGCTATTATAAAGGGAAATTGAGTTGAATTTAAAGTTCTTTGAGCGCATTTAGGGGCATCTACCTACCATCTAAATGAGCTCCTACAGTACAACAGAGTTAACGATACTGGCATATAAAGTAGGGCAGACATTGTTACTGCACACAAGAGACTTGATTAAAATCATCGTGACCTCTGCAATTCCTACCCCAGACTATTGAAATCCACTATTTTTTGTGCAAGTTCACCTGATTTGTAAAGCTGATGTGCTATCGTTGGTGCTTGAAGAAAACCTAAGAACTTAAGTACACTATTCTATTATTTTTCCATCTAAAGCAAGAGAAATAGTATATTCCATAGAGAATGGAGGCAGCCTGTAATAGAGACAGTACAAAAGATCATTTGAAAACTGTAAAATTCAGTTTGAATGTAAAGGACTTGCATTTTATCTGGCACTGGGGACTAAATTGTGAGGTTTTTTTTTGTTTGTTTTGTTTGTTTTTCATTTTCCGGAGGAAATTGAAACATAGATAAAGTTTACCTTGTTGAAGATCAGTCGTGAGAACATACTAATGCTGGTAAGGTGGCAAAGATAATAAATATATATATAAATATATATTTATATAATGATATACTGCTGTCTGCAAAGAAGACGTAGGATTTGGCTATGTGATAATCATTTAGATGAACAATAGTTGAGTGCTGCCCACTTCTATGACAAATTAGGAGACAAGGTGTTCTGAGGAATGTGCTTTGTCCACAGAATATATAAAGGCAGATGCTGTGAAACAGAATGAAAAAAGTAAAGCAAAACAAGCATCATGTTAATGATTTAGTTAGAAGTATATCAATATATGACATTATGGTTTATATAGAAAGTAATAAGTATAATTTTATATAGAAAATAATAAATTTCTTATAAGAAAGTAATAATCTATTATTACAGAACGTAATAAAACATTAGAGAGTGAAATACACACAGTGTGTTTCACTAAGTTATAAATAATGTCCTAAATTAAAATAAATACATAATAAAATATTATTATTAATAATAATAAATTATGAAGTTATCAATAATGTCCTAAATTTATGTTGAATTTCTCACTTGCTTGTCAGTGTCTTTCCTAATTAATGCCCCCCCCCGCCCATATTAGAAACCACTGAAACTTGCAGGAGCTTGAACTTTACCATCTTGGTTGACAATGGCCAAGTCTGGATCTTTAGTCTAGAAAAGAATTCAAAGTGCTTAGAAGCTAGTTCTAGTTTTTCCATGTGTGAAAATATAATCTGAGGATACTGAATTGATGGGCAAAGTTAGAAATATTTATCATTAGGTGTGTAAACTCCACTATCAGATAACCCAGAGAACTTTGGAAGTATTCTTCTTTCTGCTTTGCAGAAATATAGGCAAAGAGGGAAAGATAAAAGTCTAATATTATTCATTCCTGGTGTCATTCCTTTAATTAATGGAAAATGGCTCCTGTTTTAGAGAACTGTATTTTATATAGTTTTTCTTCAATATATTTTGGCCCATTATATTAGAACAAATCAATGGCAATAAAATTCTACTTTTTGATGGTAAATGGTCTGAAAATAATAGTATCTGTGTTATACAAATGCTGCATTTTGATTTTATGGAATGGGCTTCTTGACTAGCTGATGAGACAGGAAAATGAAGTTAAACTGCCACAATCTTGTTTTTTTTCTTTTCTTTTTCGGGGGGGGGGCACAATTAATTACATTAGTTAAGAGCACTTATCTGGAAAATAGTTTAAATATTATCTCATTATCATTCAGCTTTATGTCATACACTCTGGTGCTCTTATTGGATACCTTTACACAAAAGTATTTTCTTCTCACTGTTTGGGATCCTGCCTAAGATAAATATATATTACTTGAATAGGTAAACAATAATATTAATTGGCAATATGGACAAAAATAATTTTACTCTACATGCTTTTTGGCTTGATTCTGAACTTTCCAAGTTTTGAATCTGGTACAAAATCAAAGTTATATGCTAGTGGATCAGAGTAGTAATATCTAAAAGCTGCTTTTCCTCATAGCAGCTATACTCAAGGAGTACAAAAAGTTAATCTATGGAATAGAACCTGAGAAATTCAACAGAAGCTATAAACTGAAAATTTAATCTCTTAAAGATCAGGAAACAGGTACTTGATTCATGGAGTTATTTTGTAGACTGACATACAAACATTATAAACAAAACTAAATTCTTAAGAAGCTGGGGTTAGAAAGAGTATACATTATGTTATCTTTTTAGAAAAGTAGTATTTGCCCTTTCCAAGATGCTTAAAGAAAAAGCTAGAAATAAAAGTAGAAGTAGGATGATATGTAGGATGATCAAAAAGATTTCAAAATATCAGTAAAACTAGATTTTAAATCAAGATATTTTGATTTTTTCACTTTCTGCTTATTATGAATGTTAAAGGGAATGTTTGATTTCAGTAATTGGCTAGCCTTAACCTTGAAAGATAAGCTTTTATATATATATATATATATATGCGTGTCAACTCCAATCCATGTGGCTACACCACATCAACTATTAAAATTATCTATCTATCTCAAACATTTGAAAGATACATAATGATCTCTAATTAAAATTTATGAAGAGTGGTATCTCTCAATAATTATTGAATTCTATCCTGAAATACGTATTTTGATTTAAAATTTAATATACTGACACTCCAAATAAAGGTAGTTCATTCTTTATTTTGAATTCATGAACTTGAAATTATTTCTGAATTTAGTAAAGAGTCTATGAGGCATAGAAAATGCATTTATTAATTTTAGTTATTTGTTTTGTGTTCCAGTGAATTTAATTGAAATGAATATATATGCCTGACCATGCACTCATTTAAATACATATACTTACCTGTTTTATACTACAAACAGAAATCCTACAGAGCATTAGCCAATAAAAACTAAATTCTAAACTAAATAACTAAACTAAATAAAACTAAATAGAATTTTTGTACAGAACTCTTCCTGATCCATAGCTTGTATGGGTAGTATGGGTATGTTTCCCTTGACAGCACGAGCATTGTTTTTAATCAGTTCAATTAGAAATTAAAATTGCAGCAGCCAAAACTGTAATCCAGATTGACAGAGACAGCACAATACAACACTGCTTGAAGCAAGTTGCTCAGTGTTATGGTCCCAGGCCAGCAGTTAAGGTTAATGAGCCTGGGAGAATCAAGCATCAGGGAAGACAAGAGATTTGTCTTCCAGTACATCCCTTGCTTTTTAAGCATCTGTACTTCCTCTGCTAAGTTCTCATGACTTAGTATCTGGGGAAAGGAGTGTATGGCAGATTGGGAAGTGAAGGAGGCAGCTGAGTAGTGAGTTGCTTGCAGGGCGCCATGATTGCCTGTTTTTCAGGGGAGGAAAAAAAAAAATGTATCTGTCACATGCAATATCTATACTGTGACCTTCTGGGACTAGAAGCTTGCTTGCTGGAGTGATGCAAGGCTAGGCTGAAAACTAAAACTTTAACATGGGTCATTAGCACATTTATTGGTAGTGTTGAATTTAATGCCTGCACTTGAGGGTGTTGTATTGCTCAGCTGCTATAATCTATTTCAGAGGTAGTGAGGCTCGAAAATCCAGTCTGACATCCCATGACAACCTGACATCTAACAAAGAATGTGTAGAATGTGTAAGCTAACAAACTCTGAACTGGTGTCAGAAATGTTGAAGGCTTCTACCATCTACTAATTCAGGAGGAATAATTCATTACCTGTTGTGTACCTGTCAGCTTTGTCACTAGTTTGGAAATTACAAACAAGATTTTTTGACATTTTAGGAAGACTGATAACTGTTTCAGTCTTTTAGCTTGTGCTTGGATAAATGGTTGATTACTTGTATGCTACAATTGAGCAGATAGATAGACAGAATGTATATATACTTTTTTCTGCTTAATTGTAGCAGGATAGCTGAATGAGGTGTATCATTATTTTAATTGCTTAGCTACTTATTTCAAATGTCTGTAGGAAAAAAACATACAAAAATAAGATTATTATATGAGTTCCTGAATGGGTCAGAAGGAGTAGAATAGAGGCTTACTGCAGACTTCGGTAGCATTGAAAAATATATGTATGAGAGAAACTGGTTTGTTATACTGGTATATAATTGGAGTAGCTCACTTGAAAATAACAGAAATTCTAAAAAACTAAAAATTCTGAATTTAAAATCATGAGAAAAAAAGAGAGATAAAACTTTTCCTACAGAAATTCAAAGTATTTACAAAACTGCAACATTATTTTTTAATGTTATACAACATTTAGAATTTAGGAAAGATTATCTAATGGACTTTTTGTTAAAGAAATAACAGTTAAGGAAACAGTTAAAAAAATAATTAGAGCTTTAAACATCTATTCCTTGCTATAGAAAACATTATTAATTACGTACTACCTTTTTTTTTCCTTCACTTCCTCTTCTGAACTTCATCCTGTGCTGATAAGACCCCATTTAACCTAAAACTACCTATAAGAACTCAGTTGATGCATGTTTGTTGGTGAGAATAAGAAAAACTAGGCAGAATTATGTTTTTATTCTAAACTCTAAATAGGAATGCACACGCCTGAGAAATTAAGAAGGGTAAAATTTCAGGAAATGAGTGTTTGCACCTGTAGCTTGTTTGTTTTTAATATCAAAATCCTGTCTTATGACCATGAAGTGCAATAAAGGGTTTAAAGACCTTATATAAATATTTATAAAATCTTTAATACATTGTAAAAACCATGACTTGAGAAGGGATCCTTTAGGGACATAAAACAGGTTTTAACAGTTGACATCTGTTTCTTACAGTGAAAGAGAAGTTAAAAGTAATAGAGCAGTGACACATTACCTCCCTAGCTGATGGAGATAGCAGCATTTGTGGCAGCCTGTAGTAGCAGAAAGATGTAATTTCCTTTTGAAAAACAAGGTAAGCATAAGCAACAGCTACTATTTTATTATGGGGGCACTTCTCACCTCCCCAAAATGATAGAAGCTATTGTTTTTTAACACCCCTGGTAGTTAAAAATACATCCAGAACTGAAATAACAGGAGTAAATACTAGACAGAAAAGGAACAGTTCTGCCCTTTAGGCAAAAAAAATCTGCGATTTTATTGTCTTTTTCAGAGGATTTTCAATCTTCATGCAAAAAAGCAAAGAAATTAGAAATAAAGAAAAATAACATATGTTGTGAACAGATTCTTCAGATACAAAGGTAAAAATTACATCTATGACCTGATATTTAGGTAAATGAGAAATATATTAACAGTTTTTCATTATGAAGATTTTCACTAAATTGCTTTTTCCCATACTTTTCAGAAGGATAGGTCTACATTTACACTAAATAACAGATATATTCAAATGAAATGTAAGCTGTATTTGGAGAAGAAAAGAAACAGTAGTATTAAAAAAATATCTATTGCTCATTTCTTGAGCATTATCTAGCTGGTTTTGTTTCACTAGAAGATGCTATTGAACATGGACCTTCAGAATAACAGAGTAATTTGAAAATAATTAAATATAAAATTCACAGATGTTTGTTGCCTTCACATAATGAGTGAGGGAAGGCAACATAATAATCATGCTGTAGTCTTGCGCCCATACTTAAAAGCTACTTTTGTTTGTAGTGTTGAACTAGCTACACAGCTAGTTTGCTAGCTACACAGCTAGTGAACACAGCTACTTAGAGCTGTGATATTCTTTTCTAAATAAATGACTGGAAATTAATGGTCAAGTTCCAATCTTGTAAACATTATGAGGTTCAGTTCCAGAATAAAACTATTTGGTGAAGTCAAATACATCAGCACTTGGATACATCCGGGATGACAACTTCTTGAGCTTGTGAAATGTCATTTTAGGAAGCTGCGGATCGATACAGAATGTGACATGCAATCAGCTGAGAGGTAGCTACACTGCAAGTGTTGCTCTGAGTACATGTACATGCTCAGAATGAGCTTCGAAGGTTATGAAAGATCTTGAGAACAAAAAAAAGTGAATTTTGAATTTTTATAAATGATAGAGTTTAATAGATAGAGTTAGATAGATAGAGTTTAAATTATTATTTAAATTATATGTTTGATAAATTCAGTTTGCCAGACAGAATCCAAGAGGCTGAGAAGGGGATGCAAACTAAAACAGACTTGTGCTATTTTTTTTTTCCTTCAGTTTTGACTGAATATTTCTGAAGGAAACTGAATATAACAACACAATTTGAGTTGTTTTATCTTCTAAACAATACTATATGGAACAGGAAAGTCTGGATTAAAAAAGGGCTTACGGCAAAATTTTTGAAATGCATTCTTAATCTCAGATGTATTTGTTTTTTATTTCTCAAGTTAGCATTCTGAGCACATGACCAAGAAAGTCACTATAGAGAATAGTGTCTCATCCAACATTTTGCATTTTGATCACTTTGAGGGAATGTTGCCTGACACTCCATTTTTTAATAAGCAGTAAGAACATGCTTTCCCCCTAGGCCATGACATCTTCAAGACAGAGGCGTTCTCTGGAGTCATCTGTGAAACTTGGAGGAAGGTGCCAAGAGAAACATCCCAAACCATCTCTCAAGTGTATGATCAGAACCATAAGCACTGCATATGTAGTACAGTCTTTTAAGAACAATCTCCAGAAAAACAAATGTTCTATAGTTGGAATCTATGACGACTCTTTCTTGAGGAAAATAGCAGCAGTTTTCAGACGGAATCTAGGGCTCCCCAAAATCTAGATGCCACATCTCAGGAGAAAAACATGTTTCACATGAAGTTTTGATAAGGACACTAGTGGAACTTCAAATGGTCTCACAGTGACAGGTTTGTTGTTGTATGACAGTGGAACTGCAATGATTTTCAATAAAATCTGTTAGCTGAGAAAACCTGCCTGGATACTCAGCTGAGAAAACCTGCCTGGATAACAGAGAAAAGGAGGCAGCCTTTCAACATGCTGCAATACAAGTCTAAAAGTACTAGTGAATACTATTGTCTGAATGTACTAACCTTTTTTAGAGAAGTGACAAGTTTGGGACTGGATCAGAAATTACATAAAAGTGATGTTAATACTTAGTCATTAGTAACAGATTTACAAAATTAAGGTATTGAAAAATAGTAAGAGGAAGAAGTCCATAGTATTTTGTATTTTTGAAACACAGAAGCACTGTAAGTATAATTGCAAAAAGATTTAGGCAGTAATTTCTAATCTTGATGTTTCCCTGCTAAATGTGTGTCTCTAATGCAACTACCTGAGCCTACAGATATATAGCCTACTTACTCTAAAATCTACACCAATTCTAGAGAATCTGAATTCAAATTTTTATCATACTCTGATCATCATACTCATAATCAGAACAGATACCTAGAGCTAAATTTGATTAGAATTTCCCTACTTATCAAATCTGCTTCAGTGGGCATTTCTGTGCTTGGAGCATTCACCGGGTAGCAGACAAAGAGTAGTTTCATCTTGTCTACACTGTTGTGTGTAAAGGTCTGATGTCTAAATCTAAGGTGCTTTCTCTAGGATCCCTTTAGAGTCAGTGGAGAGAAGCCAACAGCTCCAGAGAAAAGTTTGTGAATTTAGTCTTAGGCAGATGTATTAACATGAAGTAAATCACTTCTAGAAGTATCTGTACTGATTATAAACAGAGCCTAGGGTGCCTAGAGTAGACTATATATGTGTGCCAAATACAGGCAGATGAAACGATACTTATTGCTTCTGCAGAAAATATGTCCTGTTTTTTTTCTTCACCCCCTTTTTTTTTTTTTTTCCTTTGAGAAAATTCTGATTATCCCTGAAAATTATCTATAGTTTGTCTTCCATAAGAGCTTGCCTATAGCTAAGCAAGTCCATTTACAATCTGTTAATTTGAAACTCTGGATAAAACAATGTTATGTACTTATTAGTTAGAGACCTGGAGTTTGCAGTCGCTTGTACAGGGGTATGAAATACACTGACGCTATACATCTGCAGTTTTATAAACCAGTTGCTGCGCTAGTGAGTGGTTTTGGCAGCAGCTACAAAAGCAACAGCTAAAGCCCCTGCTGTCTGCAGCTGTGCCAGGCAGAAGGAGAAAGGAGAGAGGAACAAAGAGGATAATGAGATTGCACAGCTCTTTCAGGAAGGTCACCATTTAGAGTAGTTTCATTTTGCTTGGTGACCAAAATAATCTCAGAACAAGCATGACTGGGTGAAGAAGGTATACAGGTAATTCAGTGTGTGTTGGAAAGATCTCTGTTTCTTAACGTATTGTAAAGAAGTAACCAGAAGCAGAGGCCAGGGTAAAGCGAAGGAGAACACACATGTCTGTTCAGGTGTCTGTTGCAATCTGGAAGCTCACTGCTTCAAAAGTTATTATCTAATCAAATTGGTGTGGCAAGTCAACCATCAGTCTGTCACGGAAGTATTATGCAAGGAAACATTTGTCCCATGTTTTAGGATTTTCTGGTCTCTAGGAAATTAGTGAGGCATTTATCTGCCTTCCATTTTCCAAGGGCATTGATTGTGGAATCTGATTTATTTATTTATTTATTTATTATTTATTTATTTCTATTATTCATTCCCAACACTTAGTTATTTGAACTCACTCCCAAAAAAGAAAAGAGACTTGTCTTTCTGTGTTTAGTATAAATATATGTATAATTGCTTGCGGTGAAGAAAAATTCACAAAAGTACAATTCTGGAAATTTATTTTGCCTTTATTTGATCAAAGATATGTTTGCTACTATGGGAACCATTATGAGCAACAGGTATAGATCAAGGATTTTCACTGCTGAATAAAACAGGGCAAAGGAAGCTTGTGCAACAGGAAGATCTGGATGATAACTTTGACTGATGACTTTATGCCCGTGTCTGTTTTTGATTACCCAAATAGTTGTTTTCAAGGCAAATCTGTTTTAGAGGGGGACAAGCATTAAAATGACTACAATAATCAATAAATACAGAATAAGGTTGGTAGTCGCACAGTTTATTATTTTTATTATTATTTTATTCAAATTTCAGTGTACTGATAATAGCCAAATAGCTTTTTATATTTAAGGGCAAACTCTTAACAGAAGCAATATATTTTTATGTCTGCTAGAGAAAGGCTTTAATGAACTGTCAGCTTCAGTGAACCAAAATATTTTTGCCTCAAAATAGTTAAAATTGCTAAAGTGGGGAAAAAAATTCTTTTGAGGGGGATATATCTGTTTTGGTTTTGGTTAGGAATTGGTTCAAAACTATCCGCAGCTTATTGTCTGACAAACTTTAATATTTCCTTTTCCTACTAAAAGTCACCTGTAGCGATCACATGCTACATGGACACCATACCTATGTTATCAATGTCAGAGAAAATTCTTCTGTAAGAAAGGTAGACTAAGAAAGGCATACATTGCTGTTATTTAAAAGACTACCCCTTTCTGAAGTTTTCTCTGGGAAATTTCCTAGAAGAGCTCCTATTTCAGAAGTAATAACAAGGCAATTTTGCCTTAAAAATATTAAAAACTAAACAGAACACTTTCTATATTTTGAATATTATCTTATACTCTCTTTGCGTGTTCTGACAGTTCAAAATGAATATTGCATTAAGAATACTAGGGATTAATAAATATTCCTTTTTCTTGAAGAGCTGGGAAGTATAGGATTTTTTTTTTTTTTTTTTTTTTGAGAAGAAATTCACATCTGGTCAAGATGGCATAAACTATCTCTGTGAATAAACAGGTATTTTGTGCAGAAACTCAACCATGAAATTCAAATCTAAAGATCTGTGATCAAGGGAGATAGTGTCTCCTATACAGACCTACTATTTTCAGAGACAGAAGTCTAGACCAGCCAACTTTTTTTTTTTTTTTTTTTTTTTTCTTTCACATGAACTCCTGGTCAGGTTTCTATACACTGAAGACCTCTTACCAATCAGTCATGTCATCATGCAGGGAGTCATTTGCTCCATGCTCCTCTCTATTTTCTTGCACATGGTACTGTCTGAAGTGTAGTCCCTGCTAGCCACTAGATCTAAGACTATGTGACTAAGATCCAAGTGACTGCTGTCAGAGGTTTCTCTTTTGCTTTTTGACTTTTGTAAGCCATCTATATTCTGCTTTTTCATATGTTATCAGATGGAAGCCTACTATGATATCTCATTTCAATAATAAATTTCTTTTTTCTAACTTTAAACTTCATTCTGCTTTTCAGAAGAGAGGAGAATTCCAGAATCTCAGTGAAAAGTTAAAAATAGCAGACAAGAAGGAATAGCATGGGAGCAAAAGACTATGCATGACATATTTAACAGTATATAAATGATATGTACCTGGATCATTATTTATGTGAGATGCGATATTAGTTATTGGGATAGCTGAGAGCAACAATCAGCATACAGTTCATATGAGACAGATGAAAAGTTTGGAAATGCAAATGAAAGACATCTAAAAATATTTCATAGCATAGATACGATTTCCAAATATAATAAGTGTAGGGAAAAAAAAAAAAAGTACCTTCCCATTTATTTCACATTCTGTATATCTTATTTCAATTTATTTTTTATCCATACTGATAAGTGATGAGAAGTTAATGAATTCCTAAATTTACACTGGAATAAATTGCTATAACCAATGTGAAAATGACCACGCCATAGCTATATTTTGTGCCTTTACTAAAACATAAAAAGCTTTTGGTAAAAGCCTGAGAACTATCAAAATGTATTTAATACTACTGCGGTACTTATCTTTCTCTCTTTGCATGTATAAGGGCTGTGTCAGCTACTCTTGCTTAACAAATTCAGGAGATAAAGTTTGTATTTATTATCCTCTTCCTTTAGGAAAAAATAAATAAATTGTGGAGACACAATTGCTTTTTCTCTAGATACAATGTAAAGAGTACATTCTCTATTTCTTTCTTTCCACAGTACTAATCTGAAATTTTTATGTGCTATTTCTGGTCCAAGTGAAATGCTGAGACAATTGTATGTTTTCATCTCTTCTTTTTTTTTGACTTATCTAGTCAAATAAGTACTCTTTAGCAAGGTCTGTATTTTAGTTCTATGCTCATTCAATACCCAGAAGAATAGATTCTGCCAGACTTTTTGTTATATAGTATTACTGACAATAGTAACTATAGTATTAGCTACAATCACTTTCCTATGTCCTGACTTCTACTGACTGCATAAGAATGGACTTATGAGATTTATTTTTTTTTTGCTTAAAGATAGTCCCATTTTTTAATATAATTGTGCTTTAAATTACAATGCTTTCCAAACAATCTGCTGAAAAATATATATATACATCACCAGTGCCAAATAAACCATATCCTGTAACATAAATTTCTGTTAGGTGCTGAAAATGCAGCTAATGTTAATATTGCTTATCAAAAGAATCTATTCTTTCCCCCCGCCCCAGACCAGAATAACTATACTCATGACAAAGAAACAAGAGCTTTGAGTTATAAGTAATTTGAATCTACCTTGCATTTTTTTTCTTACATTG
Source organism: Tinamus guttatus (assembly GCF_059628265.1). NCBI lineage: Eukaryota > Metazoa > Chordata > Aves > Tinamiformes > Tinamidae > Tinamus > Tinamus guttatus. The sequence continues at coordinate 592,600 of NW_028289202.1, read as the reverse complement.
AAATATATTTTGAATATTTAATTAGTTCTACACATTTGTAGTTTTGATGTTGCTATTAAAAAATAAGACTCATTTCTAGAGCAAAGTAGGACTACAATGAACATAAAAATATTTCCCAAGAAGCTGAGCTGTATGATATTGAGATGCACATTTTGTTTTGTTGTAGTTTTGTTCCACAATGCTGAGAAATAACAAAGTACCAATAGTGCCAACAGGTTGAATGGTTTATCTTTATGCCTCCTCTTAAAGAACTGGCACTGTTTGGTAAATTAAATTACTGCTGTAAAATCTATGCTCTGACACCTTTTGTGGTGGATGGGTTCCTTCCCCAGCTCAACCTGGCTTCTCACACATAGCCCTGTTCAGATGTTAACTACTTCATTAGTGGTAGTTACTATATCCTGGTAGTTGCCTCCCTGCTTTCTTCCCCAGCTCAAACATTAACCATCAATAACAGTCCTGATTGATAGCTGCATCCTGATGGGAAGATAGGGCTAATTGTGCGTACACCAGCCAACAGACATTTCTGAATTGAAAGAATGAATATAAGTCAATCATGTTATCCCATAAATATGGGCACAGCCCAAGAACCCATTGAGCTCTCCTTGCATGGCAGCGGGCTGCACGCTGGGATCTCCCCTTGAGCAGGGATGCCTCCCAAGGATATTCCTCGTGGTTAAGAAATCCTTCCCACTACAGATTCGTGGTAAGTGGCTATAGCGCGCCTTTCTCTTTTTGAACTTGTAAACTTTACTTTGTAACTGTGCACAAATCCCTTAGTCGTATGCCATTGACCAGGTCTGGGACTAGGACTGGATCCAGCTTCACCCAGACTCCTCTCAGAAGGAGTTTGGAAAGCAAGGGGGTCCAATCTGAGCCTTGTGACCCAACGGGAGGGTGTCCTTGGTAATTCTGTGTGTATTGCCTTGAACCTCCATGCAGTAACTAATAAGTGACCTTGCCATAGAATCTTGTGAAACCATTGTCATTACCAATAAAACCTATTCCTATTTCTTTCTCACGAGTAAAGTGCATTGTGTCACTCACCCCCACCACTACTTGTTCTGTGACACCTTTAAAAGTGAAAAAAATACACTCCATAATTTAATTCTGAGCTGTCATTAAGTATGCATTGCTTTTGAAGGAGAATAATTTATTCTATTATTCTTAAGATAGAATATGATACTCACTTTTTATATACTTTTTTTTTTTGACTTCAAGTACTTTCACACACAGACAAATTCCCTCCCAATTTGCCTGTATACATATACATATACACATACTAGGGCTAGAGATATTCTCTTTGTAGATTCTATCTTTGTATATCTGATCATCTGCAAATTTCTCTTGCACTACCTGTTTTAACTTCCCTTATGCCCAGACATTAAGGACACAGACACAATGAAATTACTTTTCTTATGTTAAAATGCAGTCTTGCTGCATATTTCTTTGACTCTTTCCCACTGGTATGCTTTCTTTACTGTATCTAGTAACATTTTCTTGCTCTTCTCCTTCAGTGTTGTGAGTGGCATGCCCTAAATATTTGATTTTGTTTCTAATTCTATTCCTTGCTATTCATTTTTTTGCATGTATAATTTTCAATGTTCTTTTCTTGTCCTTTTTTCTTAAACTTATTTAGCTCTTTAGAAGTTTGATCAATAAATCCCTATTCATTGCTTTAAAAAGTTTTGGTATTGAGATATATGATTCTGAAACTGTTGTTCTTCTATGAACTACAAAACAGGTTAAAAATCTAGTGTTCAGACTAGACAGTTATAGGATAATAAGAATATAAAGCTCAAAAAATCAAATAAATCTGTTATCCAAGAAGAAACTAAGATATTAATGGTAACAATAGAACTGATTTTTTTTTTTTTGATTTGATAGGATTTTCAACATGTCCTACATGGGAGTCTCATGAGTAAACTAAGAAAAAGGAGGATTGATCAAATTCTAAAATGGTGAAGGGAAGAGAGGGAAAGAGGAAGAGAAAGCAGAAGTGGAAAGGAAGTTTTACTATTTAAACCATAAATTCATTTAAAAATCAGATTAACCTAACGTGTGCATGATGGAGGGGAGAGGGGAGGAGAGGGGAGGGGAGGGGAGGGGAGGGGAGGGGAGGGGAGGGGAGGGGAGAGGAGAGGAGAGGAGAGGAGAGGGGAGGGGAGGGGAGAGGGGAGGAGAGGGGAGGAGAGGAGAGGGGAGGAGAGGAGAGGGGAGGAGAGAGGAGGAGAGGGGAGGGGAGGAGAGAGGAGGAGAGGGGAGGAGAGGAGAGGAGAGGAGAGGAGAGATATAAAACATAAAGACTTAATGGAGAGAGATTTCTTCAAACAGCTATTAATCTCAAGTAGCAGATTTGTAGACCAAGGGTCTCAGAACACAAGCTTGGTTTGTAAGTTGGGAATGGAAAGGAAAGGAGGGGGAAGGTGTAGCTACACTTTTAAAAATATAATTAACAATACTCCGCTAAAGGACAAAGGAAGTGTAGGACAAAGAATTGTCTTCATTCAAGTAGAAAATTGATTCATGTGATTTAAAGATGCCTAATAATACATCATATTGAATGGTATATATTCAGTTTAACTTTTGGAATACCTTCCTATTTTGATGCTTGTCCCCTGCTCCTTTGTATACAGTAACCTGCTTTCTTGAATTTCAGGTATCAAGGTTGTTGGATAGTGCGTTATTATATTTAAACATTAAAGTTCACGAGACTTCCCATACAAATGCCTTAGTCACAAACTATCATCATATATTCCAGGACATAAAATAAAATTATGAATTTGCCCAGCAATCTCATAAATTTGTTATAAATTTTAGATAGAGAAAATTTACTAATTAATTTGAAATTCTTTACAAATATTAGAAATAAAATGCAAACAAATTTTCTTATCTGATGCCTTTGTAATACTGGAATGGAGCGAAAGAAGCCTCACTTAGAAGGGCTAGAAAGATAGTAACTATGGTTTTCTTTTGTTTTATGTAAACCCTTGCTATACTAGATTTTCCTGATATTCCACCAAACATTATTATCCTGCCTTTAGAGTTCTTTCTTCTTAGTACTTTCTATATAAAAGCAGTAATGAAAAACACATTATGTATCATCTAAAAGCCTATTAGGAAACCATTGCTTTTCCAAAAGTTATCAAGTCCATTTGATAAAATGCCATATTACATGCATGCACACACTTCATAAAGAACTCAAGCCTGAACAATTGTTGTCTTACAGTTCCAGTTACTTCATTTTGTACACTTTTTGTGCAGAGTTTTCAAATTATCTTGCTCCTTCATATATTTCCTTTCATGTCCATCTTTATTGATTAATCAAGCACTTTTATTCTCCTTACCAGTGTTTTCCTTCTTCCAATCGTATCCTTTCAATCTGTCATCAATGTCAATCTGTCAATCAATAGAGAAATAACTTCTAATATCTTAAAAGCAGTTTCAAGGCTACAGAAATGTCCATGTTTTAAGAATGTGTCAGCTGTTGACATACTCATGGTTAACTTGATTTTTTTTTTTTGTACTAACTTTCCAAAAGGCAGGAAATTCTGCTCATAGGGTGTAATAGGTGAGTTGGAAAATTAGCTGAAAATATATATTGTTTATCCTTACATTATTTTGCAGATTTAACTTAAGACAGTGTCTTCCAAACATTCATTTATATTAAGCAAAAAATGGTACCAAGTAAAAGCTGAAAGCAGATTTTATTGCAATATTCTTTTTAAATCATTTTCAAATATCACTAATGCAGATTCACTTGCAACTGTAAAATAATGAAGAAATAACGCCTGATTCAAATACAAATTTAGTTTCCTCCTGTTTTTATATTTTCAGGATTTGAGGCATTTTCAACCATCAGGAAGGATGTACATTTTGCAAAGCTTCTTTAATTCTTTTCTTTACTGAAGGACGAGTTCATTCTTAGTTCATTTGGCAATATATCAAGATTTTATGTTATGAAGGGGTAACACTTAAAGTATAGGTGAAGCTTTAAAACCGTAGTGGTTTGTTTTTTTTCGTTTGTCTGTTTTTGGGTTTTTTTTTGCTTTTTTTAACTTGTAAATGGTTGATATATGTATATGTAAATTATCTCAAATAATACCATTACGTTTTGTACTTTAGACTTCAGTGTAAAGAGCGAGAAACATCCAGGGAGCAATTCAGCTCCAGATTAAGATGTTTAAATTCAGGTTGTCCATAATATCTGCCTGTTAGTGGTCTTAGGGCACATTATAGTTGGTATAATTGGTGGAATTGAGAGAGCTCTTCAAATGAAAATAAATATATACATATTTAGATTACACTGAGCTCTCTCTAGTTACTCAGAAATTGTCATCTAGTACCATTCAAGCTGCCCTGTGTTTTCCTGTTTCATCACTAGTTGCAGACATCTAAATTTAGGTACCTGAATTTGGAACTGATTTCTAAGAAAGATGTCATGTGCCTTTTTCAAATTTAGGCCATAATAAGTACATGAGATAGATAAAATCACTTTTATTTTATGGGAGTTTAAGTAGATAAAATGTCCTCACCTTCATCTCTTTAAAATGGACAAAAGCTATATTAAGTATATCATTTTGTCCATACATCTGCACAAGGAATTTCTCTACATTTATATGAGCAAGTTAGATAGTTATGGAATTAAATCAATTAATACAATGGAAAAAAAAAAAAAAAAAGACCAGAAATTTATATTGATCTTTCGCTATTGAATTATTAGGAAAATCTATGCAAGCTATTTCTAAAATATGACAATTCCTTTTATTTGTTGATACAGTGATATTCATAAATGTTAATTTTTATTTGTAGTTGTGTATGCGGTTTAAGAGGTAATTCAGCTATCTAATGTAGGGTAATCTTCTGCATAAGTTTAAATAGTTCTAAACTGACAACAATTATAATGATGCGCACTTCCAAAGAAGTGTTCAATACATACTTGGGAAACCATGTTAAAATGCTACAGTTCTGCTTTTTCTTTTTTTTTTTTCTTTTTTTTTTTTCTTTTTTTTTTTTGTCAGGGCAAATTTTACTTACTTTTATAGATGTACATGATGTATATTAATGTAGATTATTCTAAGTGATAAAGGTCCACATCTACAAAACTCACATACAGGAAGGAAACCATATGGCTTATTGTTGCTAACTGATTGTATACTTACAATAGGGCTTTCATAAAAGGACTTTATTGCATATAAAATTACTTTTCTGTGTTATTTAAATTTTTAACATCTGTGTGCAATTAAATTGTTGATTAATACCTATCGAGCCAATCATTATAAGGCATTTGAGGGTTACAACTGATCCAGAGTTAGTTTTAGGATAGATTTTTGGAGAGTAAAATAAATTTGCTTGTTAAAGGAATATAGTCATATATTATCAACTACATCATCTTCAAACTGAAATTTAGAGCAAATATGATGCTCAGGATTTCATTGCTGTTCTCGTGATAGGGGCACTTTATAGTAGTCACTTCCTTTTTCTTTTCAAGTAGTGTCAAAGTGCAGAGAGGTGAATGGAAAATCAGTAATAAAAATTCCTTGTTACATCCTTTACTTCCTAATACATGCTAGCCGTTGGCATAAAGGAAACAGAGAGTCTTTTATGCGAGCTAAGACAAATGAGTTTCAGAAATACAGTGTAAGCCACCATTCACTTCGAATTCCAGGCCACCACAGATTACGCTTTATTTGAAGTCATGCTTACTGCATCATTGTGCATGCATTCTGCATCTATTTTGTTGTATCATGAGATCATCCAGTGTTAGGAAGATTATGGGGTATATGCACTCATGGAACAAGAATAAGTTCAATTCTAGTATAAGAATTGATCACTATATGATGACCCACTGTGTAGCAGTGTAGCATCTACTATACTGATATCCACAGAAGCTTTTTGACCTTTTTCTCAGTCTTTCCAAAATCAGTCTGGAAGATAAACAGGAAAGCATTATCTTGAAAACTTTGACTGTAATATTTGATATTCAGTACCAATTTGTCAACATCTTCATTAAGGGCTCTATAAGCAAGTTTCTCATTCAATTTCCTCTGTCTGAATAATATTGTAGAAAAATACGTCTGAAACAAGTCTGTCATATATAACTAAAGATTTATGCCTTTCTGGAACTGAGGACAGACATCAGGTGGGATGCCATAGTGAATCTCAAACAACATTAGACACATATGTGGAGAACTAAGGGAAGTCCTAGTTCTCTTCATTCTAGAGGAAGATAATAATATAGGAAGATATTATCTTCTAAAGGAAGATATAATAATATAGGGCACACGTAAATTTGACAACACCTAAGCATTTAGACATCCTGGGATTGGGGGCTTCAATAATTTGTAAATTTTCAAAATTTTGGTGAACATCATAACATATAAAATAAATGACTTGTTTTTTCCTAGTATACTCTCTGTATCTCTTATAAAGGAGAGGCTGAGAACTAGGATTGTTCAGCATGGAGAACAGAGGGCTATATTTCTGAAGAGGTTTATATAAGCTAAAGTACACACTTTTTCCCATAGATTTTCTGGTTTTATTAGCTACGTTGGCTAGAATTAAAGCTTTCTTGGGCATATTTTCACATTCTGCAATTAAATTTTTCAACATCAGTAGAGCTATAGATTGAATCAGAAAACTGCAAGACAGATAATGGGCCTGAAGATCTTTCTTTGCCTCTGAGAGAGACCTATTTACCTGTTCTCTTGGTGGTTGCAGGATCTATTGTGAGCCAGTAATTTCAAGCAAATACTAGGAGACAAAATATAACATGCTAGTCCAGAAAACCACATCCCTAAATTCCTATTTGTATTCTCACTGTCATGCAAATTTCATTTAATAAATTTTTGCAGAATAAAAGCAAGCATAATTATTTTCACTTATGAGAAAAAGTCTCACACATATCCCAAGACAAAGTCTACTGAAGACTTTGATTTAGAATCTACTTATTGCTTTATGACCTGACCTCTTTACTCTTAAAGACTGAGATTTCTGTGCTACCTCATCTAGTCCTTTCATGACTCTTTGACGCATTGTTCATCTTATAAATTCAGAATGTACTTGCAGCCTTGCAGTTTTCTTCAAAGTCAGGTCAGAACCTAACTACAGTTTCTGGGAAACTTTTTGTTCAAGCTCTGCGTAAAAAGTCAGTCTTTGTTTCTACAAAATATAATTTCTCCTCTTTTTGTCTAGCTGTGCAAAAGAAGAATCTTTTTTTTCTGTTTTTCTGTTTTTCTGAACTTTACATTTAAATGAATAAGATTTATAAATTAATGGATAAAAATATTTAATGAATGAATAAATATGTCAAACACCAATGTTCCTTCTTGAAATAATAAAAAACCTCCTCTCTGTGCATTATATATATATTTTTTCTTCTGACTGCTCTGCTATGTTATTAGGAATCTCAAGCTGCTTGATAGACAGTGGCATATACAGATTCTCTTTCATACACTTAAATCTACCCCTTACCCACCAACAAGGAGGTACTGTCTATGTGTCTAAACAATGATTCCTGGACCTGCATTTTCCATAACTCTTTATTATAGTTTAGAAGATTACTAGTTGTCATAAATCACAGAATCAGAGAATGGTCGAGGTGGGAAGGAACCTCTAGAGATCATCTAGTCCAACTCCCCTGCTCAAGGGGAGCACGTGGCACAGGGTCACATCCAGGCAGGTCTTGAAGATCTCCAGAGAAGGAGATTCCTTCTGTGGAATCACCTCTCAGGGCAGCCTGTTCCAGGGCTCTGCCACCCTCACAGCAAAGAAGTTCTTCCTCACATGGAGATGGAACTTCCTGTGTTTTAATTTATACCCATTACCCTTTGTCCTGTCAATGAAGCTGCACATTTAACTATGTTGGCACAAACCGTTTTGGCATGGTACAAATAGCAAATAAAGATAGCCTGAGTCCACAACTTGAACTTGTTTAGTTTGCCAACATAAGTTTGGCTGCAACGGCAAGGTGCATACCTCAGATAATTATTCTTTAGATTTAGATGTGCTCACATTATGGCTCATGGTCTTTATATGGCAATTCATTCCCCATCTGAGACATGTCCCTTTACCCAAGAAGCAATTTGGTCTCAAAGGATGAGACAATCTCTGCCAAGAATGAGATTCTATGGCAGAATCTTTCTTCTAGTCATTAGCTCAAGGATCTTTTGGATCTGCCAAAAATTGTTCTAAATGACTTTAGGTGTGCAGGACAGGAAATATGTGGCAAAAGTTGGGGAACTTACTCTACTGGAAGAATATTCTATGTATAGAACATCCATGTGAATAGATTTACTGCGTGAGTAGAGCCTCTACCCTCCCTGTGCTCAGTAAGAATCATATATTATTCCTGAGTAGTACAGGATTTTGTCCTGCTGAATACAATAGGTTAATTATGTTTTCCAAGACTGATGATAGTATATGAACTTTTTCTGGTGGTTCAATAAGATAATTCAACTATTTAAAAAATAAATAAAAGGTCTTCATACCTGTAAGTGTGGAATGAGAAAGTCAGAATATTATTTTAGTGTGTTTAGGTTTTTTGCATATGAATCTTTGAAATATTATTTTAACTGTGACTTTTAAAAATTGTTAGTATAGAGGCTGAGACAGTGTCTGTGTTCACAGATCTAAATAACAGTTTTAAGCAGAGCAGTATTCATTAACTATGCTGCTTCTCTTTTCTAAGAATATAGGTTGTCTGCTGCCCTGACTTACAGCCAAGTGATATATCATGCAAATATGACAGCAGTTGAGTTCTGCTAAATACTGTTGTGCCTGAACTCCCAAGCATAAGATTTGACTCGTACGTTTGCTATAGAATTAATGAGGACATCTTAGAGGGTAAATCCAAAAACAGTTAAATGTTGAAAAGGGAGCTGTGGTCATTCAGCTAAAGAGAATATTAAGCACAGAAACAGTTCTGAAACATTTCTTTGCCTAGTTGCCATTGCACTGAGGTACCACATCCAATAGGTAAGACAGTTTTAACCATCTGCTCCAGTTTTGGTATTATGAGACTGAGCAAAACTGTACTATATCATTTCATATGAATGTCTTAGGCTGAAAAACAGTAACATAGTTAGGCTTAGAAGGTAATTACAGATTATGGGAATTTTGGATTCTTTAATTTATTTATTATTATTTTTTTAAAGTGCTATATTCTCTCTCTCTTTTTTTTTTTTTTTTTTTTTTAATCTACCTTAGACTAATTTCATCCCTATCACAAAAAAAAAAAAAAAAAAAAAAAAAAAGATGAAAAATTGAGCTAGTTTAAAGAGCTTAATACTAATTTTCTACATCGTATGACTAAAGAACAAAACAATCTGCACATTTACATTTAGTCTCAGGATATGTTAAAGAGTGGTTTAGCCACAATACAAACACTACAATCAAATACTAGCAAAGCAATAGCTAAACAATGTCTTGAATGGAGAAGTATTTTTGATACAGATAGTGTTGAACCACAAAGATTTAATAATTGTTTATGCTGCAGCATAGACTGAGAGATGCAAGGTTTATATTGATTGTGGCATGAATTAAAACAAGTTGTAGTTTTTTTTGATTAAAAAAAAATACATCTCATCTTTAGTAGCAATGCTCTGTACAACAAAACTGGTTCTAGTGGTTTTCTTTTACACTAGTATTTGTATCCTTTTATTCAAGCACATGTAGTGACTTTTTAGAGCCTCCTTTTGTTTTCCTTTTCTTAAAAATATAAGTAACCTAATAACAATAGAGAATAGATTTTTTATTCTTAAACCAGTATAAACACATAGAGAGATCTTTCACTCATTATGACTCTGAAGTTTCCAGACAATATGTTTGGAATCTTCATTAGCTTAGAAACTTATTTTATAAAGTTTAATGTGTATTTTTCTTTCAGAAAATGCTATTACTTATTGCAGTAACCATAGATTTAGAAAACAGTTTATTTCTTCCATTCTTAAACCCAATAAGCAAGCTGAAGACTACTATATATCCTCACTGTTCTTTTCTTTTTTCTTTTTTTTTCTTTAAATCTGTGATCATCCAAACCAATTTTTCTCTAGACTTCTGTTGACTTCCATTTTCTCTGAATCATAGAGCCCCAAAATAAATGTTTAAGGATTTGTTACTTCTGCATCGAGTAGAATACAATTTTACATAGGAAGCACAATACATGATATGTCTTGGTGACAATAGTTCATTTTATACAGATTGGTATGATATTTTGCTTTTTAGAAACAGTAAGATATTAATGACTCATGTTATATTATTTATCCACTGTAATCTTTTCTGCCTACTGTGTCTCCATGCCCATTTCATATTCTGAAGTAGTGTTATTCAAGTATAGTGCTTATTATATCATGTTTATTTCTAATTTCCTACTGTGTTTCCCATATATTTATTCCCTTTATTTTCTCCAGATACTTTTGAATTCCATAAATGTTTTTGTTTTTTTTTTTCCCTGCCATCTAAGAATACAATCTATGAAAAAAGAAAAATCCTTGTGAAATGCCACAGGGATCACTTCTGCATTTTGACAGTGAACTAAAGACAGCTAGTCCCTGACTTCCTTTATTTATATTTATTATTATAGACTCATCTAAATAATGTCTCCTTAGATTAGTTTTAAAAACGGCATGGCAGTCAGGGTGAGATTCTTACATAAAAATACTGTCCACTTGCCTGAACACTCTATATACAACTATTTTTATATAACCTCAAAGAATAAAAGTAGGCATATTTAAGACAAATCCATTTCTTTCTATTACAGAACTAAACCTTAAAAGTGCTATATCTTTCCTTTGACTATAAAATAACTATTAGTTGAGCAGTATTATTATGCAGATTGAATCTAATTTGAAAAACTATTATTCAAATTTTTAAATAACTCAGGGATAATATGCTATTAAACCCTAAAAAGAGTAGCAGAGTTTAATGTCTGCTAATATAAAATAATTTATCCTTTTTCCAGCAATAAATGTGTCCTTTTTTGAGCAATAAACATAAATTCTGAGAGTTCAAGAAATTTGCAGGGAGATTGAACAGTTTGCAGACAAAAGCAAAAGACTTTTAATGCTCTAAATTGAAAGCTTAGATAGATTCCATCTTTTGGTTTGATTGTTGTTGTTGTTGCTCAGTTTTGTTTTGCTTATTTTGTGTGGGTTTTTTTTTGCAAAAAAAAAGGATGCAAAAGGATTTTTGGTAATAAAAAAACTATTGATTATCAGAGGATAGCTAAGAAAATCTGTTTTGGTAGATTTCTTCTTCAGTTGTGCTTTTCTTCAGTAATCACAAAGATAGTCCACAGGCCTTGCTTTTTCTGTTGCAATTTGTTCAAAGACTAATTCGCAGACAGAAAGTCTTCAACACCCTGTGGCAATTAAATGCACAAGATATTAATTAAATCCTCATTTCTGCGTGTCTGGTTATATCTGGCCAGAGCACAAAGAGATCACAGAAAGATGTCTTGCTTTGCTTCTTGGTTCCATACATTTCAGTAGCAGCAGAAGGCATGTTTATGCTGAGTGTAGATTCTTATGGAATAACTTGGGAAAGGCCTTTTCATATGATGTAGCTGAGAGTCAAAGCCTTGGTGGAGTCAAGGTGTTATGCCTTCATGATGATACCTTTAAAGCAAAGTTTAATTTTGGTATTCATTACACTGGAGAGTTTTAACCAAAATTAAACAGTTTGTTGTTTATCCTTACAGAATTGAATATTATTTATCCTTATAGAACTGAATATAATTATGAGCAATGTGTGTTTTTTCTTATGGGTGGTAACAGGACAGTAATAAGCATAAATTGGATCATAAAATAAGTGTTTGGACTGATTTTTTTTTTTTGTAAAAGGACTTACAGAGAGCAAACAAAATAATATTTAATCTAGAGCTACATTTTTGATTACATATGTATGTATGTATGTAGCTTCAGGCTTTGGCAAAGGAGACAAAGTAAGAAGCAGCTCTTAAAATATTTTTGTAGAAATTGTTCACTTATCAAAAGTATTAACAAAGAAATGAAAATGCTTACAAGAGAGCTGTCAGTGGTATGTCTTAAGCTTGCTTTAAGACTGTTTAGCTTGATAACCAATAGCAGCAGCAGCATCCTAAGCTCATGCCTTGTGGCATGCCTCATGGGATGCCTCTACTGAGAACTTTTAATGAGTCACTTTGAGCAGTCTGTTCTCATTTGCATCAGAAGTTTCCAGATTCTCTTGAAATATTCCCCTGTTTCTCTTCTATGCTTGTTCTATGCTATATTTGATTTAAATGAGCATGTTGATCTACAACATCATCCAAGAACACTTCTGAAAACCCTGAAGGAACTACCATTTCTAATCTTTGAGTTTAGTGTCAAGTTTACAATGTCTAAAGCAATCCCATGCCAATTTATTAAGTAGATTTTCCTAAGCAAAATCCATTTTTAAAATACATGAATAATTGTTTGACTTATCAGGAGAAACTAACGTGTATTTGACCATTTTCTAGTGTAACATTTTCCTCAGTTTATTTTGCTTTGTTAAACTGAATGTGTGAAAAAACCACTATTTTTTTTTGAAAGAATAATCAATCATATTGATCATTTAATATCCATCAAATTGTTGTATAGTATGATTATGTAAATTCTGTACTAGCATATAATGTAATATAATGTAATATGTGTATTCTAATGACAAAAATATATAATAGCATAAAATACAATTATGCATTGCATATAGAATTATTTTCTAACACTAGAGTGTATTAATCCAAATTATTAGTTAACCACATGAAACCTCATACACTTTCAGGAGCTTAGCCATAGAGTGCTATGGCTCTATCCAATAAGGAAGAAAATAATACATTCTCAGTTTAAGGATGAATAAATGTCGTGAAGAGAGACCAAAGGGTAGTTACATTATGGATCTTATTCTCTTGAAGAGGGGTCTATCCAAAGAAGGAATCAAATGCTGTTGACTGTCTTCTGCACGTGAAGCTTCTGTGGCATTTAAGGTTTTCCTTCTGAAGAAGTCTTTTTAAAAAGTGTCTTGTCAGGGCAAAGCAATTCAACTCCTTTTTGATCAGGATCCCCAAACAGTTCCTGCAGTTTAGCAGTTCCTCTGCTAAAATGTTAAAAATAAACAAGCAAACAAAAATAGAGAGTGCTTGTTCCCCCATGCCTTTTTTGTTTGTATGTATAACAGTCCTCATTCACTTGAAAAGAGGGAATCCTAAATTCAATCTCTGAGGACTTCAGTAAGCATTAAGATCATATTTTTCATGCATTAAGAGTTGAGGAAAGAACACTAAATAACCTTCTTATTGAAGCCATAATAAAACAAAACAAGAAATCATGTAAAATAGGAAGCAATATAACTGTGTATTCCAGCAAGCAGTGTACTCAGCTGTAAAAGATTTGGATTCTAGTCACTACTCCAAGGACTATGCATTTTGCATTAAACCTTCCTTAAGTAAAGCAGAGAAACAGGCCCTGAGGAAGTACCCCAATTTCTGAACTACACCATCATAGTTTTTTTGTTTTGTTTTGTTTTTTTGTTTTGTTTATACCTTCTTTCTTGCACAAGGGATGTTGAATTCCTGAAAACAATAAGTACTCTAGACCAGCCTTCTATTTTACACAGAAAACTAACTTTCTTGTGTTTGTTCAACTTGTGCAACTAGGGAATTTCTGTAGCGAATTTTCCAACATACATGGTTGACTCCATAAGCAAAGTAAAGTGATGCCTGTCCCACTTTCTGAATAAACAACTTAGTACCTTTGTAACCCATGAAAATGAATACAATGCTGAGGACAAGAGGTTGTGAAAGTAGTAAAATATCAAAAACCTATGAGGCAACTTAAGAAACCATCAGATTTTGTATTAGTTTCTAGAAAACAATATGTAGAATATCAGTCTTATTGGGCAGCTTGTTTTGAAAAAAAAAAAAAAAAAAAAAAAAACACTATGCAAAAAGTTTCTGCTATTCATAATGAGTAAGATTTGATATGAGAATTTCAGGAAAAAAAAGCAAGTGAGCCAGTAGATAAAGCCTTAGAGATAAGATTATTCTGATTAAATTAAATAAATAAATAAATAAGAAAAAACATGAGAATATGCAATTGTAAAAAATTCAAATAAAAGAAATTATATATATACATATATATAAGTGGAGAAAAATATTTTGTCTCTGCTAGCATGAAGAAAATCATGGAGCTGACCTAGGTGCTTAGGTGTATGGGGTTGATACAGCTGAGAAGTTAGCAATGTTCTGCAGAGGAAGTGACATCCACCTGAGTTACTTTGGAAGAAAGAGAAACAAAGTATTGCTAGATTTAGAAGTGTGACTTGGCAATTGATTCTCTACCTTGTTTTTTATAGCAGCCTTTTTTAAGTCATCAGCAAAATGGAAAATTTACTTAAATATATGTTCTTCTCCATGCCAGCAAATTAAACTTGTAAGAGAGAAATGAAGATAGAGCAAATGCATTCAAAGCTGAACAATTTAGTTCAATTTTATCCTGACTTTTCTTGAGTTTTCAGTCATTTAAATTCTCATCCTATCTTTGGATCTATATTGTTTTGAAATATATTAGTTTTCCCCCATCATTACCCGAATAAAAGACGTCATCCAAGTTGCCAGATAAAAAACTCCTTTGCACCAAGCATTTCAGCAACCTGAGAATGATGTAATAGAAGACAAACTCAAACTTAAATGAATTCATTCTCCTTGTAATTTTCTTTCATTCTTATACTTTGTTTTAAATCACTTTTTGACTAATTATGCTCATTAGTAAGATGGCTGTTTTGTTACCTTAAATTCAGAACAGTTAACAAATGTCAACAGAAAATGACCAGCATTGTATCAGCCTGCTAGATACAAAGCGAGCGAGTATTAGATATTTAGATTTCCCTTGGGCTGCAAAAAAATCATTAGCATCCATTAAAAAAAAAATCACTTAACATTCTGAATGTATAAACTGCTATTCCAGTTTGAAAGCAGGGGTGTGAGGCGGGGAGGTAGATATTAAATACTGTGGTAGCTGTAGGCTCGAATCTGGCAGTAGTGGATTCATGAACAGTCTGTTGACTGTTGTTCTGATTGCCTTCCAAACACTGAATCAAGTTCACAAATAGCATGATTTATTCAAATGCAACATTTACAAAACAGGTTTTGGATGTCAATACAGTAATTTCTCTGCTACAGCATGGGATTTTCTGCTAGCTCTGGTGTACAAATGTGCAATTATCCCTCCCCTCAGAAAATGGGAGAGGGCTCTCAATCTTGAGGAATCCCATCAGTCAGCGTCCCAACCTGAGGGAACAAAAGGGGTTCAGCCTGTCAACTGATCCAGAAGTTACGATGGAATCTTCCCTCCTTCTTCTTTCATCCTTAGTTCAACTTTTATATGTATATACATATATGTATTACATTTAGGTGGAGCTTGAGTGTCTATAGTGATACTTTTGTTATTGATTGGTTAAAAAGTTTCTTGCTTTAATTTAAAGATCTATTCAATTGAAAATTTAGAGTGTATGCTCAGTGAGGAGTGGTCATACCCTGGAGGTGGGTAACCTTTTGGATGGAGGTGTGTTTTGACATTATATTGAGCTTATACTGAGCAAAGTTCAAGCAAAGTTCATCCAAAAGGAGTGATTTGCCACCCTTGCTGGCGCAGCACTGGACATGTTATCATTTATCTCTCATTAGGCAGCTACTGGGTGGCTTATCAGTGGCCCAGCATGAGGAGTACAACAGAGTTTGGCCATGGTGTCTTTCACCCCGCTCTATCCTCCTCTTTTGAAGCTATGAGGAGGGCGGCAGATTGTGCTGCCTAGGGAACTGTGGAGGTGCAGAGTCTGTGTGTACCAACCATCCTGGAAGTGGCAACTGTGTATCACCTCAAGCAAGCTTCTGTAATGCCAAAATTTCTTTCAGGCCTTAGTTTTTCTCTACATTCCCCCTTTTCAAGCAATTCTTCCACAGTTGCTCATCAAATAAGCACATGACCAAGAGTAATACACATTTACAAAAATGAACTACTCTTGTCGAGTTGACAAATTGGATCCCTTGACTGAGATCATTTTAGCAGTTAGAAGGAAGTATATTTTATTTCCCTTTTGCAGTCAGCTTGCTTAAATATATATATGCAATATATATATTGCATATTTTATATGCAATATTTTGTATATATATAAATAAAGAGGAGGTGTTTTAACATAAATGCCTAATATGTGTGAAACATTATATTTTCTTTTCTCTTACAGATTAGCACTGATAAAAAGCAATATACACCATGACCACACTCTGTAGGATGAACCAAACACTGACTGTTTCATATAAAGGTGTCTTTGGTGAAATAGAAAACAGAAAATGAAAGCCTTGAGGGTGACTTCCTGAGTAAGAAATCAGTGATTAGAGTTAGGTTAATCCATTCTATAATCCATTTACAGAAATATACACAAATTGTTTTACTTTCCTCATTGGTATGAACGCATAATGAACAGCTTTATACAAAACAAAAACAAAAACAAACAAACAAACAAAAAAACACCTGAGGCAAAGATCATATCACAATGCCAGGAAACCATTTTCTCACATTTTCTGCTTCCTAACAAAGTTTTTTACCCACAGAATAAACTGTCCCCTGAAACATAACACAGATCTGCTTGTTGTGGCTTTGTTCACACTTTCAGATACATCCCTATCTTTTTACTACAGTGAAGAGATTCAGCTATGAGTCATTCTCTCCTTCATGCCCAGTAGGTTGCATAATGCCTCGTTTTTTTATAGGAAAATGAATTAAAATGATTATTCATGATCCCACAGTCCTGATCAGCAAAGCATATTAACTTTAAGGATACTATTCCAGGAAAATTTAGGCTTATATCAAGGGAAAAAAAAATCAGTCAAACAAATAAACAAACAAAAAGGAAAAACTTGAAATCTATGGCGTTATGCTATAATGAATTTTCTAAGGGAATGTTGAAAAAATATGAAAACTGACATTGTAAATTGTATTTACTAAAATGGACAAATTCCAAAAGAATATTTATAGACCATAGTTTTATACTGCTACAGTAAAGAGCAGAAATAAATATTAAAGTCTTAATTCTTAACCTCAGAAATCTCTATGGTCATGTACAATCATTCCCTACACAAAATTAGCATTTTGCTGTTGTTGTTTAAAGCATCTCTTGCAAAGTAAAACGCTAAATAGAGATCACCTGACAGGTTAATTTAAGATGTCGAACTCTAACTGATTGCATATCCAGAGAAATTGAAAATAATAGAATTTTATGGGTGATAGCTAAGGAAGAAACCGATATTCCCTAGATATAGTAAAAATAAACTTATCACAAATCACATGAATATCTTTTTCTGCTACAGCCAGTATGTATAATGAATGACCCTGACATTTTGTTTTAGTCAAGCTAAACATTTATGCTAATTGATGGCAAGAATGTCTCCCATGATGTCTTCTTTGCACAAATTACTAGGCTTTTTTGCCTAGGCTCCAGGCTTTCTGGAGTCTTTCTTACTGACTTTGTTGAGAGCTTTTCTCAAACAAAGTTCTAAACAAGGAGAATATATAAGTACTTGGCTTGAGCACAAACTTTGTGCACTTAGAATTATAATAATGCTTTGATGGTAGTAGCTACTATTTAAACCTTGTAGACCTTTCCTTACTTTCTGCAAATAAATTGGCAAAATATGAGGAATTATCCTATTTTTTTTTTTTTTCACAAGGATATCGTTAGCATTATTTGATTGCTTAGTGTATTAGAGAAAACTGTCCAAAGGATCACATGATTTGATACAGAGTGGCAGGTCTTAGGAGTAGTGTTTGCCTAATAAGCACAGTGAACCTTATAAAATCCAAGTACTAAATAATCTAAAGTGATACAGTGAAAATCAACAGACTCACTTACGGCCACAAGGTGTGGCTGATATAAATTATATTCTGTAATGAAATACTATCCAGTCAGCTGTATTAGCAACATGCTTTAAACATCATGAAACTGTGATGTTAGGAAGGCCAAAGAAGTAAAGAAGCCAAGATGACACAGGAGACATAGTGTTTGTGTCTTGCCCTTGCTGCTCATTTTCTTCTGGAATGTAACACCACAGCGGCTGCTGCTGTGCTTCCCATGGGAAATCACAGTCATCAGTACAAGTCTAAAGTCACATCTCCATAAGTGTATAGTGAAAAGCACCACTCATTACTGTTTCTCATACTGCAGCTGCCTGCAATCTAAGCCTAATCTATTTTAAATAATGTAGACTGTAACTTTGAAAACTGACGAGAAATCCATTATTGAGATTAAGTTAAACTACTTCAAATAAAACAGATGAATTATGTATAAAGGAGAATGTATTCACCATAGTAATTATTGAATAATAAAGACAAAAAATTGTATTTTTGAAAAGTAGAAATACAACATACAACTAAAGAATTGCTTAAAATATATTATTATCTACATTAACTGGTGCCATCATAAGGCTGACTAGAAAATGAGAGTTGTAATTCTAGAAGAATTTCAAGATTTTGAAATCTTGTTTCATTCATCTTCAGAACAAAATGAGGTTCTTTTGAAGTGTGAGAAAATATGAGAAAGGAAGAAAGTCCTAAAATCTAAAATAATTTGTAATAGAGGCACTCTGGTCCCAGTTCAAACTTTTGACTGGAGGCTTAAACTTTAATCATCCATAAATCAAGTGACTATTTTAAGCCACAGTGATACAATTACACAATTAGTATCTCCTTTGAAGCTGCTATGTCTTGCAGAAATAACAATCAATTATTTAATGCATCATTATGACAGAGTGGCTAACCAGGTCTCCACAGGAGGGAGGTGGTCTGGGAGGTTTTCAATGTCTCAGAAACAACTTTCATTTTCCTTCAGAAAATTCAAAGCCACTTTCTAAAAGCTCTAGCTTTTACCTGTTAGTAGTCCTTGTTTTCTAGAGAGCAATCTCTCTAGATTTTCCTCTGTGTAAAACAGGATTAGCTATACATTCTTTCCTGACTCAGGTGCAGAATTCTTTCTAAATTATTTCATGATGGAAATAATGCTGCAAAATTCATTATGCCTTCTAGGGATTATAGTCCAACACCTTTCAGTTTTTTATCAAATACTTTTAATATTACTACTTTTTGAAGAGACTGATGATGTCCCTAAAAATCTGCATTCTGTATTTCTATTAGTATTATTATATTACATTATTATTATTATTATATTATACATAATTATAATTAAAATTATAATATTATTATTAATCTATAATCAAGTCTATCAGACTGTGGAATGTGTTACATTTGCAACCATCTAGTGCATATATATACACGTTATATATAATGTATATAAAATATATATGTAGAGAGAGAATATACATATATATGTAGTTGTGAGTATAAAAGTACTAAAATCTTCTGTGCTGCTATCCTGTCTCAATTGGATTTCTTAAAACTCAAATGATGGGTAAGAAAATGAATAGGGACACAGTGACAAAGTGGTCCTATCACAGATAGGTGTTCATAATTCCTAAAAGAGTTCCTCCTTGACTCGAGAGGAAATGACCACCAGAGGTGGAGAATGGCTAAAAGGTTGAGGTAGACTTTCCATATAGGGGCTGATGTTGTTGATAGTTTGCCTCTCTGGGTCCCTTGAATTGATAACTTTTGTTGGTTCATGTCAGAACGTAGAGTTTTATTTTGCTCATTTCTTACTTATTTTATATTATATAGAATTAATTTGCTATCTTTTTCGAGACTAAGGAGAAATTTTATGCTGAGTTTCTGTTCAGCCTTTGAGCTGAGGTTATTTGCCTTATAGAAAACTCTGAATTTAATTGATGCTAAGTCCAACCTGAAATTTTCATCAAGTTGAACCTTATGGAATATAGCATATGGCAGGGGCTAGTTTCAAAATGAAGTAATAATTCCCTAATAACAATAACAAAATGGATTGAGAAAGTAGTATCTTACAAACAGCAGGGAGTGGCAGCACAGCTCATACACCTAACTCAATCTTCCATAAGGAGAAACACTATGAGTCCTGAGTAGAAGATTAGGGTAGCCTTTCTCCAATAGGATGAAGAAAGTAAAAGAAGGAGTAACAGCCTGCATTACCAAAGAGTTCTGAGATTAATTGGTAAGGTCACAGCTTAATAAGCCACATCTCTAACATCTTTTCTTTTGACTTGCAAAACAGAGACAATGCTAACAAGAAAATCAAAGCAGTCCTTGAGCATTTGGAAAACAGAAATGTTTGGGCAGGTTTGAAAACATTTTTTGACAAAGTAAAGGGACTTTCTGACGGGTATCATTTTCTTATTTGAAATAGAGACTTATTCCCAAAACAGCTAATCCAATAGGCTGATATCTTGGCAAACCATGTTTAATTACTTGTCCAGAGTGCAACAAAAGGAATTCTGGAATTCTTTTATTTTCGCAGGCTAAAGATACACTGGCAGTGAAGAGGCGAGTGCTCCAGTTAATGCTTTTCAAAATGCCTTGGGAGAAAATCCTATCCTTTAAAATTTTGACTCTGAGGATAAGTTGGAGGACAATAGCACTAATAGGAATGTAAGAGGCTGCATGTCATATCCATTTGTGTGGGATTTCACATCCTATTGTTAATGCAAGGGAAAAGTAAATGGTGTTTGATCAAGTGTGGTACATGGATATCGAATGGCAGTTACAAAGATGTGTTTATTTTAAGACATCTTCTTTGTCTCTTTTGAGTAGTGAAATCTAATCTTACCTGAGCTGCTTATTTGCAGAGAGAGAGAAGTATTCCTCAGTGAATTACACAGAGGAGGCTGGGCATTTTTCCAAACAGAAACACTGAGAGATTTTTCTGAGAGAAAATATAAGTATTCTTTTATAACACACAGCTATTTTTGAGGAGATGATTTACATGTGGCTATGAGGATAAGTTATTCAGGGATTCTCTAGCCTTCACTTCTTGCCCCTATGCACAAGCATCACAGATGTAAGAGACTGAGCAATTTAGTACTTTGCTAACTACCAGCACTTTTGCCAATGATATCAAGCAAAAAATAAGCATGATTTCACTCATCAAAAGATGAGCGCAACTTAATAAATAACTCACTAAATGTAAAATTTCTGTCATCACGTTCCTTTGAAAACATCATTTTAAAACTTGCGAGATAGACAACAGTTTCAATATTGCTGGATAATATCCCTCACAGGGATAGAGCTTGGCACAGAGGTTCCAAAGGAGAACGCAAACATTAAAATAGCAATTTAGTCTTCTTCATGTTAAAAGTAGTGAATTCCAAATACTCAATATACATAGTGAAACAAATTATTCATTGAATAAGTTCTAATACATCTATATCCAACTATTATTTCCAATAAGAAAACCAAAGTTGTTCATGTATAATAAGTGAACAAAAAACAGGGCTAAATACTTAAAACAAATAGGCTACAATGATTAACTGAGCAATGTTTACTTATATTTACATTAAAATCATCCAGTTCTTGGCCTTGTTTTTGTATTAGGAAAAAAAAAATGTTTGCAGAAGCACTGGGATTTCCTACTGGGAAATAATTTACATGAGTGCCTAATGAATAGGTGAAAGATAAATTAGATATATATGAGCTGCAGAATCACATTTTGGATGAATATTCTATATCTTACTCTGTATCTTACTCTCTGTTTGACTCTTTGGTATGCTTTTGTAATGAGAAAGCTGCTCATGAGACTCATCTCAATTTGAAATATTTGCTATACTACGTTTTATATTTTCTATGCTTTCTTCATCCAACATAACTTTTCTCGGAAGTGTTTTCTTAAATGAAAAGACTACAACAAAAAGCAGAACAAATATAGTGTCCCCTATGTGAATATGCTTACACACTTTTGAAAACTGAATATTAACATTTATGATGATAGCTTTAGCTGACCTATAAATTATGCATTTTTGCTTATCATGCAGTGTTTACATTTACAATAAGCTTCAATTTGATGCCAGACTTAAAAACATTCAGAATAATTTGAGATCTACATATTTATGTTGATGTGTGCATATGTGCCAACAATGTCATTTAAATGCTGTACTGTCCTTCACCTTGCTTTTATTATGAGATATAAAACTGTACTTCTGAATATCTATGCAACTATTCACATTTCTGGATTTATAGTGATCAGGGAGAACATCCAATATGTTGCTTTCTTGCATTCATTGTTTATATTGTTTGGCTATATAAGGTATGTAAACTGAATAATACAATAATTCCTTCTCACCATCATTGCTTGGTCTAAAAATAATACAAGTAATCCATGTTAGCATGAAAGCATTCATTGCTTTTCATGCTTGCTTTCAATATCACAATTAACTATTCACACTGCTTTCTGGAAGTGAAGGATAATAAAGTTTTTAGCTTTTCTCATCATAATGAGTCCTGCTTCAATACTCTTAAGAGTTAATGCAATCTCTACTGCTTCATGTGTATAGATAAGCGGTGAAAAGACAAAACTCACCCAGCAATGAAAGTGACACTTCTCTAGTAAAACTACTGGAACATTGCAGTACTGAAGTAAAACAAAGAATGATGGACCATATATTTTCAATAAAAGATCTTCTTTAAAGAGTAGAGTTCTAAGTATATTGTCCAGCCTTATTATTAATTCACTAGTTACTATGTTGTTTTTAAGGCCCATCCAGTAGAAATGGTCATAACCTTTGCCACAGATCCTTGAAGGATATACTTGTGGCTCATGGCAGCATTGGACTGGTCATTGAAAAGATAGCCACAGCCTCAAAATGCACTGTGAAAATGCAAAATACACTCAAAACTCTCCATGCCATATCTGCCATGACTCTCCAGGTTGCAAACATTCAGTAAACACTTTTCTCTTTAAGTATCAGGGACCATACTCTGACCAACAGAAAGGGCAATGTGGGAGTTCAGAATCTTCAGTGAGTTAAGAGCAGTTTCCCTGCCCTTTTGCTACTGGGAATTCACTAATGAGCAAATTTGATTATTCTTCCCCCCATAAAAGAAAAAGCATTCCCCTCAGAAGAGGAAACATTTATCTCTCTTTCTCTCTTTTTTTTTATTTTGCTTTTTAACAAAGTTTCTAGGCAGCTTGTATCAACAAAAGTTTCATGACATTTTTAAAATCCATGACAAATTATTATTGAATAGGCAATCACTTAGTGCATAGTATCATATTCTAATGATTTTTTTTGATATACTTATTAGAGGATGAAATACTTCTCATGGTAAATGTTGCAAAATTAGATGTTGCAAAATGATATTTTGCAACTAGATGTTGCAAGATAATGGACCACCATTTTACCAGGATTTTTTTTCATTGCACACCACTCCAAATTTTAACAATAGTAATTAAATTCTTAGTTTCATTCAATTTCAATATTTTCTCAAATTAACAAATAATTAACTTATCATTAATGATTTTTTTCCAATCTTTTTTTTTGCTTCTGGTTTAGTGAGAAATCTGTTATGCTTTTATTTATTCTATTATTCTATCCTGGTTTTAGCTAAAAATAGTTAATTTAGTTAAAGAGTAAAATTAGTTAATAGTAACAGCATATGAAACAAAATATTAAGAGTTTTTCTTAGTATAGGTACAATAAATATTTTTCAATATTTCAGGCTTTTTCTAGTGTAAAATATAGATGCATATACAGGCGCGAGTTGAGTACTTAGTATCACCGTGCCAGCTATAGAAGGGTAAAGATTGATAATAATAATAAATATAATAATAATAAATATTTTTCCACACACTTTTTTTCTTATCTCACTCTGTGTTTGAAATTGTGAGTTTTCTAAAGCAGGCCATTTTACATCTGTTGATTGAGCAGCTAGTCCACGAGTTGTTCTGAACTGTTTTGAATCTCCTGAGAACACCACTGTACTGGTGTTACGTGTTGGTAGTAGACATGGTGCTGTGTAGCATTCTCCATAATTGCAGATGGCTCTGGTTTTGAACTTTATTCCTTTGTTGACCAAGTAAAATAAAAAACAAAACAAAACAAAACAAAAGAAACAACAACAACAACAAAAAAACACCTTTCTTCAAGGGCATATGATTTGGTATTAACTAATTTTCTCAAGATAACCATTTTTCTAAGAAGTCCTTCAATTGGACATTCCGATCACATTTGGCTGTCACCTGCTGTCCTGCAAAAAATGTTGCTCAGAATATCTGACTCTGATAGTAAAAGTAGCCATGGAAGGGATTCTTTTTACAGTGTGTACATCTTTTTAAAAAACTTTAAAATGTTGTTTGGTGTTAAATTTTAAGCTATGGTTGACTTTTGATTTTTTTTTTTTTTTTTGATTTCTAGGGCCCACTGTGCTTTCTTTAACAACTGTGATACTGCAAAGTTAACACTGCTACTGAATGCTTCAGAAATAAGAAAGTAAAAATAATGATAATAATACTCAATTAAGATTTTGAGCATGCAATATAATCATCTACATAACATTATATAAAATCCATACTATTTTAAAACTTACCATATTTATACTTAACACCCCTTTAACCATCTCCCTTTTACTTTCTATCTCTCTTTCTGATTTTCCTCTCGCTATTTCTCTTCCTATTCCCCTTCCCCTCCTTAACAAAATGAATAAATCACATCATCTCTTCTACTAATCTCCAGGGGTTTCTTTCATGGTGGCGGTAATAAAAAACTATGGAAAGACCATAGTTCTTTCTTTCTCTCCTTCTCCAGTCCTCTTTTTTTAAAGCTTATCGACCATGACTTTCAGGTTATTATCCATATTTTCTTCTGTAATCCTAGTGATCTTTTAGATTAATTAATGTGAAAAAAATATCCTGGTGTCTGAAGCTTTCATAAATGTATTGTAGACCACACAGTGGATCTAGAGGATACTCAGGAGCAAGGGCTATAAATAAGACAGAAGACAAGACAGAATCAGACTCTTCTAATTGTGAGTGAAGGGACAAAAAGCAGCAAGGATGAATTGAAAAACATGAAATTCCATCTAAATCTAAGAGAAAGGTTTTTCTTACAGATCGCACAGTAAAGTACTGAAAGGGATTTCCTGAAGTGCCTCCATCCTAGGAGACTTTCAAGATCTGACTGGACATTGCCCTCAGCAACATGTTTGCAGAAGTGACTCTCTTCTGAGCAGAAGGATTAAACTAGACATTTTCAGAAGTCCCTTCTAGCTTCAGCAGTTCAATGATTCTTTGATTCTAGTGATACTATGTCACAGAATGACAGAATCGTCAAGGTTGGAGGGACCTCTGGAGATTGCCTAGTCCAAACCCCACTGTGCATGCAGGGTCACCTAGAGCATGTTGTCCAAACAGCTTTTGAATATCTCCAGAGAAGGAGACTCCACAATCTCTCTGGGCAACCTGGAGCAGCGTTCTGTCACACTCACAGTCAGGAAGCTTTTCCTCATATGGTGAGTGAACTTCCTGTGTTTTAATTTATACTCATTACTCCTTATCCTATCACTGGCACCACAGAGAATAGCTTAGCCTTAGGGTTCTTTACTTTCTCCCCCAGGTATTTATACATATTGACCAAATCCCCTCTCAGTCTCCTCTTCTCTATGCTAACAGGCTCAGCTCGCTTAGTCTTTCCTCATAAGATAGATGCTCCAGTCCCTTAACCATCTTTGTTGCTCTATGCTGGACCCTTTCTAGAAGTTCCATATGCCTCTTGTACTGTGGAGCCCAGAACTGTACACATACATTCATATGTATGCGGAAAAAGAAAACTAAAACAAATATGTATTTCTTTTCATTGAGCCAGGCATCACAGCATTGAAGTGACTTAAATTTATGTTACTTATATGTGTATCAAGATTTAAATCTTTGTGAAAGCAGCGTATTAAAGACTATCTTCATTTAATTTTTTTTCCCCTCTTTCTCCCTCTCTCTGCATTTCCCAGGGAGAGTAAATAAGCAAAGTATAAATAAAAATAAAAACAAAGACAGACAAAAAGAAGAAACAGGAAATGTATATATTTATCATTTATGACCACCAAATAAATTTATTCTTTTTTCTAGTCCCACAATGACATTGTAAGCTAGGAAGAGTTTTTATTTTTTTTCTTTAATTAATTGCTTAGAAAAATATTGACAAAATATGCAATAATATATATACACAAGAAAAAAGAAACATTTAATCCCAAGTTCTTGCATTGGGACCAGTAAATTTATAGTAAATTTAATTGCTAAATAATTATTTTTTGCCTTCCAATTTCAACTTCCTACTTAGATGCAATTTAAAGATTTTATTACAGATGAATTTAAGCACCTGTTTCTCTACATTCATAGGCAGGAAAAACAATATTTCAAGTAAATTATTTAGTCTTCTAAAGTTCCTTCCATTTCAGAGTATCTTATTTGTGTTTTCAAGAGGGAAACATAGCAAGGAGGGATAATTTTCAGAACTTCCCTCTTAGTCAACACTGCCACTATTATACTATTATATTTAAAGACTATTATATTAAAAGAAAAAAAAAAAGAAAGAAAAATGCAATCTTCTTTAAAATACAGAGGGAACAGGACATATTCTGAGAGAAATAACAAAAGCAATTATTTTATATGAGATCCCTCTTCAGATGGAATGAAGGGCTAGAATTTACATGGTTACTTGCTCATGTAAATATGAGTACCTGTCATTTCATGACTGCAGCAAAGCAAAACTGAAGTGGCAAGAAGAAAAATGTGTCCCTTTTGTACTCAGCTAGCTCTTAGATGTTACTTTCTGTCAAACGTGTGCGCTTTTTTGATTTTTTTTTTCTTATTGAAGATTGAATTAAAGTAAATATACTTTTTGATGCCTGAGAAGTAAACAAGACAAGATGTTATTTTGTATTGGGAAATGTTTACAAGACTCTGAAAGCAAGAGGAGTTGACAGTACTGTTTAGCACTTGGATTCCTTTCTGTAAAACCAAAGTGAAATGAGATCTGGTATAAAAGATAGAGAATATTAAACAGGATTCACAGAATCCTAAGAAAATCTTCTTCTATTTCTAGAAATTATTGCCATATGTTTCAAAATACTGTTGATCTTCTCTCAGGATTAAGTCTTTTCAAAGCATAGTAGGCCAGACTTCAATCATTAGAAATGCAAAAACACAGAAGCTGCTTTCCTAAGATACAAAGGTGACAGGATGTGAGATCCAAGTTTTGCTAAAAAAAAAACTCATTGACATGTTATTGGACTAATATTTCTACGCAGGATATATTCAAGAAAATTTTCTTTCTCTTTATAATGCACAATACTAAAAAATAATGGGGAAAATGTAACTGTTGAAAAACTGTAGGATAAGCCATGCCATATATGATGCCTCAAATATTTCTGCATAAAATCTTCAGGGTATACCTTCTGCATAAAATCCCGGGTACTACACATAGTGCACATCTGTATGTAGATCAGGTTCCCAATAACCTATTTATATACCTTGAAATTTCTCTAGGAGCTTTACATATGTAAACATGAAGAAGAAATCCTATTTCTACTTATAGCTATCACATTAGTATGGTTACGCTCCATTACACCCCATGTAGACTTCATTTTATTTCCTTCCAAAAATTCTAAAAGATATAAGTTCTCATAACAAAAAATAATTGCCTTGTTGGTGACTAGATTATGAAGTTGACTATTGCATTATGGTGGTAGGCTTATTCTCCAGGTAGGTAGATTTATAAACTTATTTCTCAGCCTGCTTTTAGCGAAATACTGTTAATGAACATTTCTGAAACTGCTGCCAGAGAAGCTCTTTTTCTCCGATTCTATCAGAAATGAGGAATTCTACCTGTTTATGATAGTAAACAATTGCATAATTGGGCAGAGTTTGATATAATTAGCCATAATCTTCAGACTGGTACACATTTAATATCCAGGGTGCTGAGTATCCTTATTATTATTTAGAACTACTACTACTTCTCCCTAGCATGCATATGTTTTTATACTTCATACATAAAGTCTGAGATAAATTTACTTTTTGAGCCAAACTTTTTGACTTCAAATCAGAATACTTAATAACACTTTATTGCATTCTTAAATCAGGCTTTAGCATGCCTGTACTTTTTATTTTCCAGTTCTGAATTAACCATTTTAAATTCCTGAGTTTTGTACTTGTGTTACACTCTCCTGCTATTTACAACCAACATTTTTTTTCTTTAATTAAATTTTGTAAAGTTTTTTTTTAGTCTTTTCTCAGATAATTTGTCCCTCAGCAATAACTCTTAATGCTTGGCTGTCATTCTATGTAATTAATCAATGAAGTTTAACTGGTTTCTTGACCCTTTAATAGAGAAGGTAAGGTGATAGTTGATTTTCGTGTTTCATTGGGTAGAATCAATTTAGAATACTGCATAACCTGGAAAGCAGAAATAGAAATATTTTATTGGAAATCACTCTTTTTTGAATGTAATGTTTTCTTATAAGAGCACTTTTACATGAAGGGGCATAGTTTCTCTACATAAGATTAAAACAAATGCAAGAAAATAAGTTTTCTTGTTAATTAAGGAAAGTGATTGACTACATACTCTACTACATAAACGCTAAAATAAAATGCATAACTAAAAAGAATAAATGTTAAAATAGGTTGTTAGCAAATATTTGCCTTTACGAGTTGTTTAGTATTTTAATATTAAGTTCAGGGAGACTTAAGCAACTTTTCATATAAATCAGCAGGAGAAATTAGGTAAGAGAGAAGAGTATGAGAGTGATATCCAGTAGAGTTGCGGAATGCTGAAAGTAGTGAAAACTTAAAGAGTTTTAAAATGTCTGCCTCACATGCAGTAAATGATTTTGTGATTAATGCCTCTTTTCATTTCCAGGACAAGACTCCATTAACAGGGGTTGTAGTCAAGTAAATCAAATGAGGGAAACATAAGGTAAAACATGAAATATTGTGTTTTTCTAGGAGAAAAGCTCAGTAATTTACGGGTTAATTTGTTGGTGTTGTATTTTTAAGTGCAATACAACATTTTTCTGTTATCACAGAAAGACTTTTTAAGCAGTACAGAGAAAAAAAAAAGGTGAAAAACAGGCAAGGTGCGCTTAGATAACAAGTGCATTTGAATGTGATATAATTTATGAACAATATCCAGAGTATTTACGATACCCAATAGATCGAAAAAGAAGCATAAGAATCACTCTGAACCAGGACATAGATACACATCCCTGAATCAGTCCCTTGGGTAAGGTTCCATACTACTGGAAGGAGAGGAAATTACTCTCTTATTAAGAAAAAATACATATGTTAGTTTAAAAAGGTAGTTGGTTACTTATTAATAAATATAGAGTACTGTTTGGGGGAAACTCATGGATAAATTCTAGTTATGTATTATATTTATAGTTCTAGTCTGAGTTGTCAAGCCATTTTTTCTTTTAATCATAAAAAATATGTTTTTCTTTCAAAAGGGTAATCTGCTTATAAACTCACAACATCAGAGAAATATGTCCTTAATCTGGAGGCACTTTATTATTCCCCTGGTTTTATTCTGTAATCTCACTCCATTTCTTAGGCAATCGTTACATATTTTGTGTACACGTTGTGTGAATATGTATACATCCACATATATTTTCTCTGCCAGTTTCTCAAACAAAGAAAAAGACCTTTTCTTGCATGACTTAGAAAATCAGCCAAGTCAATTTTAGTTTTAAAATTAGTTAAATTAGTTAAATAATTTCATCAATAAATATCAATAAATATCAGTCATTGCAACAGTATTTATACCTATATGACAAGCAATGTGACTGTGTGATGGGATTTCTTGGAAAGAAGACAGAGAGCTATTTTTCTTCATGAATCCTGAAAAGGTATTTATATATCAGTGTGAATAATCCCATTCTCCCTTTACACTCATTTTTTAAAAATCTCAATATTAAATTCAGATAATTCCCCATACTGATTTCATAAAAACAAGCATATTTATATGTGAACTATGCTACGCTTTCTGTTAGACTTATATTGTAGCAGTGTGCTCGTGCAGCTAAGGCAATAACACCCTGGCCTGCATTTGAAGTATCAAAACAAGCAGGTCAAGCAGCATAGTTATTTCTCTCTACTCAGCAGCTGAGAGATCACAACTGGAGCACCATGCCCAGTTTTGAGCTGCGTAGGAGAAGAAACACATGTGTAACATAGAATATATCCACGAGATGGGCATCCAGATAGTGTGGCCTCTGTAGCTTACATCGCAGGAGAAAGGGCTGAGAGGGCTAGTATGTGTAATGTGGAGAAAGGAAGGCTCAAGGGAGATCTGCAGCTCCAAAAAGGAGGTCTGAACTAGTGCCTTCTTAAAGAT
This sequence comes from Tinamus guttatus, assembly GCF_059628265.1. Lineage (NCBI taxonomy): Eukaryota > Metazoa > Chordata > Aves > Tinamiformes > Tinamidae > Tinamus > Tinamus guttatus. The sequence goes on along the minus strand of NW_028289202.1, from coordinate 562,320 downwards.
TTACAGCAAAGGGAAAACAAAAATTCTAGTCAATATGATTTTTTTTTTCCACGCATAGTTGTGATGAAATGTCATAACAGGTTGCCTATGGAGACTGTGGTATCTCCATCATTGGAAATATTTCATTGGTAGTCCTTACTATTGTTTTTTAATTCCATGGACCATACTTTCAGCTGCTGTTTAATGACTTACAGTTTTACGACAATAAGCATTATAAATATTATTTCTACTCCACATAAGTGTATGCAATTATTGTTCCCTTCATACAGCCTTTCACTATTATTATTATTACTCATTATTATTTTACCCTGACTGCTTGTAGATTAGATGTCAGTGGCAGAAAATGTGTATAAATGAACAGCCCAATCCTCTTCAAGAGTCATTCTCTTCCAACTTCAGCCATCCTGATGTGTGTCTGGTTCCTAAGCTTGGTGTTCTTTACAATCTGAGTCCTTCTGCAATGTGTAAAATAAGTGTAGTGATCTTTAGTTTGTTTGTTTGTTTTAGTATAAAGGGAAAAAAACCCTAACATTTTATGACTGGTGCTGATATTCTTAACAGAATCAAAATACAATATAATCATTTCATGGAAATCACACTTCAGTATAACAATCACGTTGAGTGTTTGCCTGAGGTATTTAAATTAGAAAGCACAGTTGTCCTTGCATCATCTTGTTAAAGAAAGAAAATAAGCTGCATCTAGAGGAATAGTGAGACTTTAGATAGGCTGAACTGTTGTTCGATAGTACCAAGCTGTTTCCTGTTATGAGACACCTTAGTCTCTTTCTTGAGCCTAAGTAAGTAAGTAAGTAAATACATAAATGTAGTAATTAATAGGTAAAGTTAAGGAAGCAAAATGAAGCATAAAAGGCTAAAAAAAAAAGAAACCCAAAACCCATAATTTCATAGGTGAATTTTCAGGAACATTAATAAATATTGAAACAATGAAATGTAAGGAAAAAGGAAGTAAGGGGGAAAGGGAGTGCGAGGAAGGTCAGGGCTTGCCTTATCTACTTAAGCTGTCTACTAATGCCTGTAGGTCGTTTATTTGACATTTTAATTTAAGTAGAGATGTTCAACAGTTAGCCAAGATGCTTGTAAAAAGGTGTGTTATTGTCAAGTGGAGAGAATTTAAGCATACCTCTCTGACAGTTAGCAAAACCAAATAGTCTATAATATTTAATTAAAGAGTTAATCTAGGTTGTTTTCCTAATTTCAGAAAGAAATTAGTGATAATTATTTTCTCTTCCACATTTTATTAGCTCCACACTTTATTTTTGCTCATATCTATTATTAATGGAAGTGTATACAAGTCCTGCAATCTCTGTGAATTTAGCTGTAAAAACAACGAAGCACTAATAAATTATAAAACGTGTTGAATGGCAAGCAAGCTTTGTATAAGTTCATGTTATTATTTCCTGTATGAATGGAGGGAGATGTAAGGTTTACTTATGTGAATAAATGATGTGAATGTGAGTGTGAATGACCATCTATGGAAAATTGTTTTAAACACTGAATATATATGTATTATTATTTGGCAATTATTTATTTAATTAGTCTTTTTTTTTTTTTTTTTTTTTTTTTTTTTTTTCCAGTAAGTAAGTGCAGCTTTCTGGAAGAAGATCCAAAGACACAATAATTCCTGTCTAGCCAAACTGGTCAAATTATGTGATTAAAATATTTTAAAATCACTTAACTCTAATACTCCTAGCATTCAAAAATAATGAGTCAGTTTGCCAACATAATAACCTTAAAGTGCTAACAGATCTTCCTGATATAGATGTTAAAGTGGAACTCAGATTTTTAAGGCCTTTTATACTTGTTGTGAAAGGTAGAAACTTACTCTAAAGATGAATTTTTCATGAAATAGAGAATTAAAAATTGAGATGTTTAAAATCATTAAAATTGAGACTCTTGGTAGACCACTAATATCTTTATTGTAATACAAGATGTATGATATTATGGAGGGAAGCTCAATGTAAAACCTATCTATCTGAAACCAAGAATCAGACATGTTGAAAGCCGAATTATTTATGCAATCCTGGGTAAGGGCACTCCTTACATAAATAATTTGGGGGAGGCACAAAGAGGTGCCCCTCAAGTGAATAGCCCCTATTTTCTGTCTTTAGGTATCAAGTTTCAGGAATAACTGTCATACTGCAAGGTCAAGCAGAGTGGAATTTTACATGCCATTATACTATTAAGGCTGTGTTACATTTCAGATCCTTTTTCATATGCTGTTGTGACAACATATTGAAAATCTTTTCTTGCTACACTTTGCATCATTTCTGTTTTTGAAGTAACTTTTGGTTATATATCAGCTAACAATCATTTCTACTATGTATTTTAAGAAGAAAAGATTTTCTCTGGTTAGGTAAGATGGTTAAAACTGTATCACTCACTGATTAATAAATGACTGGTTAAGAAAATGATATAAATTAAATTCTTCCCCAGTGTGTGGAGTAAGTGAGTGGGACAGGGGGGCTTCTGGCATGACGCCTGATAGGACTGACTATCCTTGTGCTGGCTGAACCAGATGTCTTGGTGGTTGGGTTATAAACCCATAAACCAGAAGTACACTACAGCATTCCCACGATATAGTACATTGATCAAAGAAAGGACTGTTATGCCAGCCAGAGGGCTTGTTTCCATGAATTAACAAAAATTAAGGGAGTTTTGGTGGTGGGAAAGGGCACAAAAAAAGTCCTTTGAGACTGCACAGCACTTCAGGTAGCTGTAATTCAAAGCTGAATTCAGAAAATAAAATATTTGTACTTTGTTTCAGTACAACAAATCTAAACACTTCCTAAATCTTTTTTTTAAAAAAATATTTTTTAAATAAAAGGAAAGAATATTTTAGAACAATGAAATCACATTTTCCTATATAAAAAATAATGCTAACGGAAGCTCTCAAAGCAGCTTTATCTGTGATCCATTTCTTCCTTGGGAAAGTTGCCCGGCAAATCTCCCACCTATGTGCTAGCTCAGTGCCTCTCAAAACCAACTTGCATTTGGGTGGAAATGTAGTATAGAGAATCACAGAGGAAATGAGGTGACTCTGATCTGAACATCGATGCCAGAGATCAGTGGATGTTTCCCTTAGCATTTCCCATACTGGTGCAACAGACAACAGACCTCACCAAAAATCCCTCTGTTTCCTCTCCAGCTTATATGATGTTTCCTCAGACTACATCTGCCCAGGGGAGTATGCAAAGGCAAGTCCATTACAGTGTCAGAAGATGAGGTTAGTATAGAATTTTCTGTGAAATTCTGTGTTTGAAATTGGAATATCATTTACTCTGTCATATTTTGGAGCTGTAACTAAAGGCAATAAGGAGTCCTTCATCTACAATGTTGTCAATAAGTACGTGGAAAGGAATTCAAGAATATTTTTCCTTTAACTTCTTAGCTATTTTCAATGATTGTGTTGTTGCAAACTGACATGAAAGGAAATTTATTTTGCATTAAATACATATGCAAAAGAAGCTAGAGGTTGTATTATCCCTCCTAGTTTAAGGACACAGTTTGGGATTCAACAATTTCTTCTGAAGATAGATTATTCTCTAAATCTTTGCTACAGATAACTACATTTCCCCGTGAAACTTCTTGTACAGGCAATTGATCTGTCAAGGAGGAGCAAGTGGTGGCATAATTAAAGTTACATTTGCAATATGCATACAGTCTGTTGCTACAAATTTTCCACAGAGCCTGAAGAATTACTTGAGGCAATAGGAACTGAAGGGAGTACTTCTGAAGGTCCTGAGTGTTTCTGCAATTAAGGAAACAGACTCATGTTGGGCCAAAAATGTGTATACCCAATGTCATAGTCAGGAACATTTTTCTGCTTTTACATCAATGATACAAATTTGACTGCAGATCATCTTTCCACTTATCTGATTATGACTCTACAGACTTAAAATGGCCACTCTGACAAAGAGCAAGTTCAATGCTATTGTAACATGTAGCTGTAGAAATAGTTGTTGTAAAGCATCAAGAATTGTGAAACACTCTCTTTTCTGCAGTTATCCGACATCATTGTCCTATTCAGCAGTCATTGTTTTCTCTTTATTTTCTTAGGTACAAAGTAGGAGTAGCTATTTTTGTTTGTTTTGCTCAGAACACCAGAAATTCTTCTTAAAAATGAATGTTTGCTATATTATTGCTGTTGATTGTCTCCATACTGCAGTTACTGTTGCAGTTGTATTGTGTCATGTGAAATTTGGAAAGATTATTTCAGAAATTTCTTTTTAGTAGTGAAAGTATACTTACAAGCATTAAGCAAAAGTATTATGGAGAATACTTGTGATTTTTACCACTATTGAATAACATAACAACTTCTTAGGATTATATCATTATTCTCCATACAGTAGTTCTGCAGGAAACAAATGGGAAAATCGTTGCTAGATCTTACTCTATCTGTGGCTCAAACACTAACTATCGAAGAATGCTTGCATCCAGCTTTTATCCATTTTCCATTATTTCTTTTGTTGAAATTTTCTTGTAGAAATCTGTGGGCATTGCTCAGAAAGGCATGAATATAGTCAGAAAGTTATAATTATGAGAATATTTATATGAATCAAGTAATTCAGTAATGACAGCTTTATCCCATTTCATCTGAAACTAAATGCCATTCATAAAATATCTATTCAGCTGGAAAATATACACAGATGACCATTTTCTGCAGTACTGCTGTAATGTGTAAAATGATCACGATTCTTCCCTATTCAGCACATTAATGGCTTTATCCTACATATTCACTCATACTCATACATAAAAGCTAAGCACCCTATGGTGAAAATATAAGCTGAATAGCCATGTGCCTGTAGTCTTCTTGCAAACCTAGCAGGTTTTTGATTGGCTCTAGCAGGTTTGGGGAAATGACCATTTCAGACAGGACACAGTCAAGCAGAAAATGGGCAGATGCTGTTAAGTTGCATAATCAGTACAAAGAAAACTCATCTGCCATTTATAGTACATAAGATTAACTGATGGGATACCGACTGAATCAGGCTAATTTAATGACAACCTCTAACCATCTGGCTACAAAGCTGTATTTTACAAAGTCCTAATGTTGACCCACATAAGTTAGTCTAAAAAACATTTGGAGAGTTTAATAATGGATTATACATCAAAGCAAGAACTCATTACTGTTACCACTCATGAAATATTTATTTTTAATCTGACAGTCCTACAACTGCTAAACAGTAAGACATTACACCGTGAAGCAGTATATATAATAAATGACTGACTACTATTTCTGCTGCGTTAGTAAATGCACAGCTTTCTCAGCCCCATGCTTTCTTTTGCTGACAGTGTGAATCTGGGGGAAATAGAGCCTCCCTTTTCATTTATGGCTTCCCCAGCATCAGATCTTCCTCTTTGTACTTAATCTATACTTTTGCAAAGTCATATTAGTCCTAACTGATGAATTCATTAGTTAGTTTCTTTCCATTTAGCTTGATTTCATAAATTGTCAAGATCTTGGAACGCAAATTACATCCTTGATGCTTTGCCTGACAGGTCTTTGTGGAATGTCATTAAAAAGAGAAACTGGAAAAAAAAAAATGTGTAATTCAGAGCATAATTTGGCTGACAAGATCCAATTTGCTGGTGGTGATTCATGAGATGGAAAGGAACCAGCCTGAATCTCAAAGCTCAGAGCTGGCAGTTAGAAAATGTGTGAGATCAAACTTGATTCAAAGGCAGTGAAGCAATAACAATTCAACTTGCTCACTGCCATTTTTACCAAATCACTGTAATGAACAGAGCCATATATTAAAATGTTGTTGAAATATAGTAATGGCAACTATTTTTGAAGCAGCCTATGTTATTGTTTTCTCAAGAGACGTTCCCCATTGTACAGGTGCATAGTGATGTATTCTTGTTTACACATTTTTTTTTGCCTTCCCTTCTTTTTTTCTAATCATGTTTGAATGCAATTTATGTATAACAATATATACAGGTTAGTAAGCATGTTATAATACATTCTACTAAAGAGATACAGGAGTGGAGGAAAATGCTGAGAAAGCTGTACTATAGGATACAATTCCACAGAAATCTGGCCACAGCTGTAAGAAATAGTGTTAAATGCTTTGAAGCATGAAAGTAAGTTATGCCATTTGCACCAAAATATTATAGGCAGAAAAAAAAAAAAAAAAATCATCTGTACACCGACAACACTGAGGTGAGGCTGACTGACCTCTACTTCCTTGGATCCTCCTTCTTGAAGATGGGTGTGATATTTGACATGTCCCAGTCATCAAGAACTTTCCCTGATTGCCAGGACCTGCGTAAGGTGGTAGAGACAATAATGCCAAGAGACTCCCTCATCTCTCTTGCCTGCATCCTGTCCAATTTATTGGACTTCTTAAGGGCTCTCTAACTGCTATTCCTCCCCAGTAGGCAGAGCTACATTTCCACAGAGCCTGTTATTAGATTTAGAAACCTAGAAGACTGGAGAGCAGACCTTAACCATGATATTCTGTTGACAGTGGAGATACTCTATTGTTGCCTTTCACATCTCTTTCTAGTTTCAACTCCAGCTGAGTTTTGGCTTCCTTCACTCCACCCTTTCACTCCAGGGCAATGTCTCTATATTACTCCCAAGTAGTTCATCCCTGCTGTGCACTTCAGTTTCACATTCAAACTCCACCATTCTGGAGTTCTGTGGAAAGGACAACCTTGTAATTTGGTGAGGTTGCCTTCAAAGTTCAGTCCTGGCTCAGAGCCATTGCAACTAAGGTAACTTTAGGTAAATAAGGTCACTTTAGGCAACTAAGGTCACTTTAGTAAATAAGACTAGAAAACCCCCACTGTGTGTACAGTTCTGCTAGCATGAAGAGGAAGGCCTTTCTACAAGCAATTCACCCTGCTTTTGAATTTTCTTCATTTACCAGTCTCTCCCTCATTAACTGCCTGCCTAAAGCCATCAAAGTACTAGATTTTACTCATTATTACTGATTTTTAGTACACTGAACATCACAAAAGGAAAAGAAAAAAAAGAACTTTTAAAATCTTGGTTCTGCTCCTAAGCTCATTTTCATGAGTGCAAATGCAGTGAAATTCCAGCAAAATGGATCGTAAAGTTTTGTTGTCTATGATTTTATATCTGGAAATAAACATTGATAGTTAGCTATCAAGTGACAATAGATAAGGTAGAATCAGATTTTTGTTAGCCTCTCTTCTCTGACTATGGTGTATGGTCTATTGTTTTGCTATTTTTGGATTAATAATAGAAAAAAAAACAAAAAGTATTGAATTATAGTTGTGTGATATGTAGATATATATTGAAATATTCTTCTATTACAGCTACCTATAGTTTAAATACAGTTTTTAAAAAGAAAAAAGAAATAAAAACAATAACAGAAAAAATAGCTCATTTTATTAATAATGTTTAAGCATAAATGACAAATAGCTTAGTTAAATTTATTCTGTTCAGTTCAATAAAATTTATTTATTACATGAATATATTAATATGGGGTAGTGAACAACAATAAAAATGTTGTCAATGAAAAGTTTAGTATCTAGAAAAAGCTTTGTGATGGCTAACACTTAGAGAGAAAGTTTACAGAGATTAAGACAATTCAAAGCATATAAAAATTAATTTTTTTCTTCTTAAGTGAGATTAAAATTCCAAGACAGAAATTCAGGTCAACACATCCAGGTCTGACAAAGTTCCTGAGGGGATCTACTGTCTTAACCAATCTTTTCTCTACTTTTCTCCTATGATATAGGAATGTCTTGATGTATAATACTTTAAAAAATGAAGACTCTCAGGAGATCCACAAGAAAGCCCAAAATGTAGATTTTTAGCTTTGACTTACTACCCTGAAGATGTGAGACTAATATCCAGTTCATTTATTTTCAATGCCAAGTGAAGAGAAAAATAAAATGAGTTTGAACAAAGATGCCTGAGGGGTCAATTGCAAATATCTAAGGTATCCATGCTTCAGGCTTTTCGAGTCTTAAGCCACCTGCTAGGACAAACTCCCTCCATGTAGCCTCCTCCCTCTGTGTAGCCATGTTTCCATGTAGAAACAAAATAAGAAGAGTGAAACAAGGAGTTTTTACTATACAATTAAAAAATGGGATAATGACTTGGAAAGACTGTTACAGTAAGCATCTTTTTTGAAATCAGGTATTGAGGCTTCTTGTGAAGTAATGGATCACTTAAAAATTTGGCTTAAAGACTGATTTTCTCCTTTAATTAATTTAGATTAGATCAATAGATATCTAAATCAATAGACATCAATAATTTTCTCTGCTTTAGCATATGTAATGATAATATTTTATATAATACTATTTAATAATAATATTTTCTTCAAGGGAAGAAAATAAAAATATTTAAAACTGAAAATGGGTATTCGAGGCAAATTTTCATGTTATTCTTAAGAGAATCATGTCCATATATTATAGCCACACTATAATCATTGATATGTTCCATTTCCTCCAAAAGCAGAAAATATGTGCACTTTTAAAAACCCACTTTTTACATTAAATGTAATATTTATCACACATATTTATGTTTATATTTTTTGCAGCACTCATTTATAGTAATGTTTCTCCAGTTAAAAATTAGATGCCTATTTTATAACTACCATGAGTTGGCTGTAACTGCATTCAACAACTGAATTCCTGTACTGTAACAGAGGGCATGAGCTGTTAATGTTATTATGCAAGAACTCATAAGAATGTAGACCTGGTGGGCCAGGATCTAACTATGAGGCAGAGCTTTTGATGACAAGAATCAGTATGAATGACTTTTTTGTCCTGAAAATCATTGGCCTGAAATGATTTGCATAACCAGGTGCCAGACATTTAACTGATATACATTATGTATTTTGATAATGGTAGCCAGCATTGCGACTCTCAGTATGTGTGAGGTGGAAATCTCTGTAAGCAAGATCATCCACACTAAAACTAGATCTTCAGCTTCATCTTTGCTATCTGAAAAGAGATGATTGTCCTAAGGACAAGGCTTCCCCTGTCAGTTTAGAGAGTATTTAATAGCAGAAAGGAAGGAAGATTGTAAAGGAAAGAGTTCCCAGTGTTGGAACTGGGAAATTTTGCAATTAGGAAAACAAGTCAAAAGGAGATCAAAAGAGCAAAACAATTAGTTGTCTTCAGCATAGTAGTTATAATGTTATCAAGCTAACTTTTCCAGGTACCAATTTCCTGGTACCTGGGGTATTGCTACATTTTAAATGTCAGGAGCAGGGAAAAAAAAAAGCCAATATACCACAGACAAAATGCCCTTTATCCTCTTTCAAGAATCCAAGTAAGAACTTCAGCCAAATAACTAACATTTTGCATGTATATATATATATATATACACATATGTAGACACAGTTTCCAGATCCATAAAATTATGTGTTTCAAACATAATTGCATGCCTATACCTCCACATAAGTTTCTATTTTAGCTGTTTTCTTGATTGTCACAATTATTGTCTAAACTTAGTATATCATCTTTTCAATGACATGAATCTATCTCCAGGAAAGAAAGCACATGTTAAAACAGAAAACTATTAAATAATGAAATGATAGTTCCTTGATTTCTATCCTTCTTAGATATAACATGAGAAAGTATGTGTACTTTCTCAGGAGATATGAAAGCCCAAAGAAGGAAAATAAAAAAAAATAAAATAAAATAATAAAAAAAGTGAGATTGGCACCAAGCAGCTAGAAAAAAAAAAAAGGCTATGATTTGTAGGTCATGTTTCTGGAAGCAGCATCAAAGTGGAGGTCGTCAGCTTGCTTGAATTTTTTCAGCTGAGGATGAGATGATTGTGAAAAGGTTATTCACTCTACAAAAATACATAGTTAAACTATAGAAGTACAGTTATTTAAAGAAAAATGAATTGACCATGGAGATCAAGAAAAAATATATTTTATATTCCTATAGTCTTACAGAAAAATAGATGAAGTTAACAGACATACAACATTTTATTAAAGAAATGCACAAAAACTGGATATTTAAATTGCTTAAATCATAGTTCCTTGGTAAAACTCGCTGAATGTGTTTTCATGAGAAGGTATAATCTCCACAGGAGAAGAAAATGCAGTGTTTTAAAGTGACATACAGCTTCCAAAGCAACCTCAGTATGAATAGCAAAATAAATTGATCTGAATTTTATCAAAACTTGAACTTGCTTAATCTATTATTTTCCCTTAAACCAGTAATTTAAGTTTAATTTAACCACAGCATTCCTTTCAATAGTGTGAGTGCCTTACAGAGCTCTCAAACACAATAAAAGTATGGTAAAAAGCTATGCTTAGTCAAAGGTTTATGAAGCATATAAAATGTCTTCAAGTGAAGTATTTGTTTTCTTTTCCAGCATATAAATAGATATGATTACCCCCTGCAGCAGTTTGCATTATGCTTCTATTATTTTGTTAGTGACATAGAATTTTGAATTCAATGTAGTAAACCATGGACTACAGAGTGCAGTAAAAGAATCATAAGAGTCTCTCTAATTAAACAAACAGTAAAAGAACAAACCCTAAAGATATAATTACATTAAGCATATTTTTAGGCTTCTGATTTAATTCCACAAAATATGAACATTAAAAATACCATTATCTTGAAAAAAAAGTTTGAATAGATTTTTTCTATAAAGGAATCTAAGTATCAAAATATATAACTTCCACTATTTCCAATATATCTTAATGGAAACTGTAGTAGAATATAGTAGAGTAGAATAGGTCAGTGTGTAGGTTAGTAGAGCAATACACAGATCACTTTATATATTGGTTTATCTTACTGATAGTAAATCGTAAATAATATATTGCAGTTCTGAGAATAAAACTATAGCATCTGACTTCAAAATCTGTTTCATTTGTATCCTTAAGATAATTTTCATACGGTAGTAATATGAAGGGTTTGTTAATTTGTTTGTTTTTTCCTTATTTATACTTTCCTGTTTGATTACTTTTATTCATTTTGTATACATGTTTTTTTACAGACAAAGACTTGTTGATTAACATTGTCAAAATCTTTACCATAGTAAATAATAATACATTGTACAGATAACAGTATTGACTCAGACAAAATATGCCAGATATACTGGTATTAACAACATATAAGAGAATAAAAAATCATCCATTTTTTATTAATTTACCTATTTGAAATATTAGTTGTATAATACCTCTTAGGTACCTATGTACCTTACTTTAGGTTTAAACTATAGTCTTAATTTATTGTACTTTGCTTCATTTTACTAGAATTATCTCTGCTGATTTCACCCAAACAACTCCTCCTCGCCTCACCTCGCCTCGCCCTCTGCTTTCCTTCCTTTTTTTTCTCCTTTTTTTTTCTCTCTCCCTTTTTCTTGCTTTTCTTTCTTTTTTCTTTCTACTTTTTGTGTGTGTGTGTGTTGTTGACTATGCTAACATTTGCATGTATTCATTTATCATCAAAGTGAAGAATAGCATCGCATCTTATACAATGAACACAGACTTTTTGAATCTCAGATAGCTGAATTTCATTTTTGGTAGAGCTGCATCAGCATCAGTTCAAAGCTGTATTTGTAGGCTTGTTAAAATTTCTCAGACCATTATGATGTGCTGTTTAAGAATCTTGTGTGCTTTGGTATGTCTGAGAAGCAGGTGGGCAATCTTAATTACTTCCTGAAAAAAGAAAAGAAAAGAAAAGAAAAGAAAAGAAAAGAAAAGAAAAGAAAAGAAAAGAAAAGAAAAGAAAAGAAAAGAAAAGAAAAGAAAAGAAAAGAAAAGAAAAGAAAAGAAAAGAAAAGAAAAGAGAAAAGAAAAGAGAAAAGAAAAGAAAAGAAAAGAAAAGAAAAGAAAAGAAAAGAAAAGAAAAGAAAAGAAAAGAAAAGAAAAGAAAGGAAAAGAAAAGAAAAGAAAAGAAAAGAAAAGAAAAGAAAAGAAAAGAAAAGAAAAGAAAAGAAAAGAAAAGAAAATCTCAGAGCAGTGGTTAAAGACTAGCTTTTTGAAGAAGAATTGAGAAAAAAAAAAAAAAAAAAGACTCTTTATGCAATAACATTGAAACAATACCAAGACAAAATCCCTGGAGGTTTTTGGTTAATGTTAAAAGCCTTTCAATTAGTAAAGGACTTGTTTTTAAAAAAATACCTTTTAAAGTCATGCTTATGCAATTTTCAGACTGCCTTAATTGTAACAGATGCAAACTCATCTCATACCTGAATTCAAGCAGGGATGGGATTTATCTGACTTATTATAGCTATACTGTAATGTGAACAACAGAGCTAATTACCTTAAGGCTATTTTGAATTGCTTTGGAGAGAAATAAGCACTTAAAGGGCATGATTCCATGATTCATCTCATACTGGGTCTCATCTGAATTAAGTGCAATGAATTCTGCCCTAGAACTCCTTGTTTCTCTACGTTGTCAATGAAAAGAATATAGTGTAAGTAAATTAGTGGATATGACAGGACAAATGCATTTTAATAATGGCAGCTGGAAATCAGTGTGAATGCCCTTGGGTATTTTAGGTGGAATTAGACATCTATATTTAGACAATACCAAAAACAGATATCTAAAAATCTATTTTTAAACACTATATGCACTGGAGACATCCACAGAAGGATCAGCAGGTTTGTGTGGAGACTTATGTCCTTTGGACAGAAGTGTCAGATAAGATATCCTAGATATCTAAAATGGCACTAGATGTCTATATTTAAGCAACTGAGTCATCGTGGGAGGATGGCTGACAAATATTAACATGTAAGGCCACATTCAGCTGCATACATATAGGTATTGGACAAGCCATGTTATACCCAAAACATCTATAGTCCACATGGACTAGCAAATATGACACAAGTTCTGTGGAAAATGCTTGCTTCAAGTCAAGGATGCCTGGCATGATCCTTCAAGTTACATTAAATGTTACTCAGTGCTGTTGGCATAGGTAACTCAGGCAAGCCCTAGGTGTTTCAATTTGAGCTCAGAGTCAGTTGCATAAATGTGGCTGGCCACCTAGTCTGCCATTGGTAGCCTGGATATCTCCAGTAGCTCTAGTGATTTGATTCAAATGCCTATACATAATCAACTTTTGTCATCTGAGCCACCCTAGGATACCTGAGACATCTCTACAGAACAAGAAGATAGTTCATGAGAGTATACATGTGGAAGGACTGACAGCTGGCTTCCAGGCAAAATGGTATTTCATGGTAGATGCTACTTACAGGCTATTTGAGCAGCTTTATACATTTTCTTGCTAGATATTAAATGATTGAATAACTGATAAAGTACCACTATAATTCAATGTTGAATGTTCAAGATCACACTGAATTGCAGTATTGCATTGTATTTCTTTGAGGCTTCTCATGCATTTTGTCCCTGTGCCATATATTCCAACCAGGAATAATGTTCAGTACTGAATTGTATTAAAGCATATATCATCAATTTATTACAAAATAGTAAAAGACTTGCCCCAGACAGTCTAAACAAGATATCAATAGGCTAAAATTAAACACTTTATCTCCAAATTTGTGGTTGTTATTGTAAAGACAAAGCAAACTCACAAGTTGATCATAAATTAAATGAAGGGAGAATCACAGAATACCTTTGCAAACATTTCAAAATGTGGTTTTCTATTAACAGAAACATCTTTCACATCATACACATATCACAGTAAAAGAAATGGAACTTTTGTATCATGGGTATTTTCAATGTTAATGTATTTAAGTGTTACCAGGTCTTGCCATCCATTTGTTACAGTGTATTTGCTATTTTAGAATATTTCATGAGCAAATGGGGCAATGTATCCCTTTACTTACAATGACTGTCCATGTCATATATCATGCTGTATGTAAGTGTTTGTAGATATATATATACACACACAGATGGAGGTACCTCTGTGCTGACGAATATTTCTGTTTCTTCCTCTAAGTGAAGGGCAGCTTATAACATCCTTAGCTTGGCCATTTCCAGATGAGGATAGGGAAGAGTGTAGTTAGCCTCCCTGCACATGTCTTGGAGCATATTCCTTATTTACCAGTATACAAATAAAGACTTTGAATATTGTGTCTTCCCAGTAAATGCATTCTTAAACTAAACCGGACAGCTCCCTCAATATATTGCTATTTGTGGACCTTGTTAATAGGCATTTAATCCTCTACTGAATTACAGTGGCCTCCTACTGACAAATGAGCACCTTTCTGCAACTTGTTCAGGTCTGCTTATCATAGGAAAACATTCCCTGCCTTTGCTATTTTTGAGTTAAGAATGACTAGTAAATCCAACAGGATTTAAAATAATAATATAGCAAGGTTTTTTGGAAGAAATATTCAACCCTTTCCTAACTAAAAAATCCTACAGCTTGTACATTTGCTCTTATGGATCATCTACAGCACTATATATTTCATGCAAACAAATCATATCTAGACTTCTTTCATGATTAGGTTTTCACTTCAAAAATGAATTTCAAAAATAAATTCCATTTATGATTTACTTATAAAACAGCTTTTTTTTTTTTTTTTTTTTTTTTTTTTTCCCAGAGCTATGACTGAATGATAGCAATCCTAAGTAAAATCAAAATATAAAGATGTTCCTGTTTTATTTTTACAGTTTCTTACTCTCTGTTTCAACTGAATTTTTAAAGAATTTTAAGTAACTAGTTTCAACATAAAATATCATATTTTCTGATGTGAACAATAGTAGTATTATTAATTAGTATTATTAGTAGTAAGGGTGGTTAAGTAGTGAGGGAGGTTAAATTAACGACAATCAAATTATTTAATCGACTCTATTATTTTTTGAACATCCCAATTAGAGTTTTGCTGGTGTTTTGCAAATAATTCAGTAGCTCACTCTACTATTTTTAATAAAGAAAATAAACTCTTAAAAATGCTTTCATACTTGTATGAAGTCCAAAACCTCTTTGCCTTCTTTCTTTCTTCTTTAGTCTTCTGGAAATTATTGCTCTATTTATCGAATCATGCAAAGTCATATCTCTACTTTGCCCTGAAAGCAAAGTCCCTTTCTTGTAGGCACTGTATCTTTCCTTTCTGAAAGAATGCTATAATGCAGTCACTGTCATGTTGATTAAATCAATTATAATTATATAAAAAATATATGTTTGACCTTGGATCACGATGGCTTCATCTGCTTTGTCTCTATACTAGACTGATAAGAACAAAATATTAGGTTCTATTTAAGTATTCATTAGTCTGTAATAAATATATGTGATCAAACTAGCCTTTAACACCAAGATTTCTGAGTATATAGAGCAATCATGATTGCAGTTGCTTTGTTGGGGACTAGCACTTTTCTGCAAATATATTTAAAATATACTATATATTTGTGATCGTTACAATAATTTACTCACAGTTGTTAAAGGAGATAAATTTGATTCTGAAAATTGCATATAAAGGAAATTAATGGGTGTTGAATGTCAAATACACAAGTCTTGACCCCAGTAAGAGCTTGGTTTGAGGTAAGAAGCGTTATATACATATACAAAAAAAATCCTCATTTCTAATTTTCAATATGTGTTGATGGGCCAAATTCAGCTGTTGCTTTGCACTGCGTTAAAAACCCTTAACTTTAAGCAAGACTTTTGACATATACGTAATGGAGAATATTTTTGTCATGTAAAACTCCCTCATCAGCCTTGGTCTTGGCCGAAGAGTTCAGGGAGACAAGACCAAAAAGTCTTTTCTGATTCCATTTCCTCTGCACGCTTCTATAATCCTGCTTCTGCATGCTCCTCAGGATGGCAAATGTCTAATGTTTAAACATTTATTTCACATAAATGGCTGGTCTTTGAATAGCCTCTGCCTAGATTTCTATACCTAGATCCTTTCATGACGTTCTGACTTACTGCTGGGCTGCTTTAGCCTCGCTTGCAGACTGTGCTCCCAGAGTCACAGAGTCACAGAATCACAGAATGGTTGAGGTTGGAAGGGCCCTGTAGAGATCATCTAGTCCAACCCCTCTGCTCAAGCAGGGACACCTAGAGCACATGGCATGTGGCAGGGTAGCAACCAGGTGGATTTTGAAGATCTCCAGAGAAAGAGACTCTGGAGAGTCCAGGGCTCTGTCACCCTCACAGTAAAGAAGTTCTTCCTCATATGGAAGTGGAACTTCCTGTGTTTCAACTTACACCCATTACCTCTCATCCTGTCACTGGCCACCACGGAGAAGAGTTTGGCCCCATCCTCCCTACAATCACCCCTCAGGTACTTAAACATGTTAATCAAATCTTCTCTTTGCAAGAAAGCATGCTAATCCCTCAACTCAGCACACATTTGTTCACAGTGCAAATATTACTGAATATTTATGAAAAATAACTAGCTTTAGCTCTGCAAAGATATGTTTTGAGTATAGATTATCTTTATAGGACTCTCCTATAGAAAAAAAGGGAAGATTTGCCCCACTGACCACGTCTCTGACTTTGAATGACTCCTGATCTGGAAAACAGGCTTCTGCTATTCTTCTTACTGTCATCTCACTGGTGCGCCAAAGTTTATACAAAAGCGTAGGACAGACCATTTAGTGTCTTTTTGCAGATAAAACCATGCTGACAAGGTTTCTGACATACCCTTTGCAGAAACTGATGAAATTGTCTTCCACAGTCTCTGTAACTGCTTTTGGTCATTTTTGGTCATAATAACATGTGGAAATAAAAAGTCAGATTAAGTGAAAAAATGTACTTGAAAAATATTTAATCACATGCCCTATCTGATGATACAATTCTGAAAAGCTTTTCAATAGATTCTAGGAAATTTGCTGTGCATTGTGAATTGTATCACTGAGTCATAAACATTGATTTGAAACATAATTTACATTTCAACTTTTAACCTTTCTGTGATTGATTTGATATGTGATATGCATAGTCTTTAATAATGTGTGTTTCATTTCTGGATGTCTTATGTATCTCCATCTGCTTTACTGATTCACTTGTGGATATAAACCACATAGCCACTTTCTCTCAATCCCTCACTGCATTTCCTTTTTTTTAATTTTTGAGCTAAAATTGCATATTTGTTTTCCAAGGAACATGATCAAAAGCCACTTTTGAGGAAATGTGTACTATATAGCTATAAATATTGAAATATTGAATTGCATGTGGGTAGCAAACAATGAGTTCTGAGACACCATTTGTAACTACCAAAATGAAATTCATATCTAAAATATTCCAGAAAATCTTTGACAAATGGTTTTAACATGCAGTTTAGTTCTTTGGAGTCATCACTTCTAGCAAGTGAAAAATGGGATCCTTATGCTGCTTCCAGGATTTTCAGGTAGTTGTGAAGGCTATAGCTTAGAACATCACATTTGGAACATATTTGTGCCCTTGCCCAGATGTGCCAGATGAAAAGAAAACATTGTAGAATACACCTGGGAAGATGTATAATGCAGACAGCAGGCGGATAGGAGTGTCCGTATGCAAAGCTGTTGCTTGTATTTGAATAAAGTAGCCCCTCTGAAATAGGTATGCTCAATACTCTGAAATATATATGCTACATTTGAAAAAAATTATGTCCAGAAGTTGAAAAATCTATATATATAGATTTACTATACTTTTTACTATACTTACTATACTTTTTACTATCCTTTTTATCTCACAATTTTTGCATCAGTCACGAAAGACACCAAGTTTCATACTGCAGGGTCAGCCTTGGGACAAGTACTCATTTATAGCAATGAGGAATCACTTGTCTGAGTGAGGCCTATTAATTGCTCCCCTTTGTGATTGTGGTTAAACCCCTGTCTTGCTATCATTGCCCCTGGGGAAGAGGAAAAAGTAAATAACATCTGACTATCTGTAGAAAACCTGAAGCATTCTAAGTCTAATATATGCATGCCTTGTTTTGATTTGTTTTTATTTCCCATTCTTTTTGAACTTGTCTTCTAGGTAACTAATTTTTTATCGTGTATCCAAAAACTAAAATATCTTCACTTGTGATGCTCCAAGCTGGAATTAGACCGCAAGCTTTTGCAAAACAGATATGGACAAAAAGAATAAAATGGACTTAATTTCTGAAGCTTCTGATACTAAGATGTATGTTTAATTTAGATATATGTTTAATTGGGATTGGAATAGCAATATCTTCATACAGTGTCTAGATTAAAGCTGGCTTAAAGTATTTGATGAATTTGTGCCTTAAATGGGTAAATGTTTCATCAAGACTTCCATAATTTTAATTTAAGCAAAAGTAATGCATAGTACTTTGATCTTGTATTAAAGAGTTATTTTGGTGGTGCACAAACACATAAAATTAAAAACACCAGAAATCAAGCATCTGCTTTACCACTGGCATAAATTTCACAGAATTTACCTATATTCCAATTAACGTGGCTGAGTCTAGCTGTTTTGAGAAATAGATGGACAGAAAACCTTTCATATTTTGTATAGTCATACAAAATCTGTCAACTAGCCATCCATCCATGCCTATATATATACATGTGTTATTTCTATATTGATTATTTGGATGTCTGAATCTCCAGAACACTAAATCATAAAGAAATAAACACCATCTTTCTTATCTAGGATCTATTTAAGAAGAATACTGAGATGAGCCATAGGGCTCATCATCATCAGGGGACCGTGAGTGGTTGTTTCACCAAGATGTGCCAGGGAGGTCCTTGAAGACTTGCTGTCCTGGACAGCCCGCACCTGGGACATCCTCACACCCCTGTCCAGGGGACCAGGAGCCCCATTTCAGCCCAGCCCAGCCCTGGCCCAGCAACAGCACGCAAATGCCACTGCATTAGGTGGCAATGCTCCATTCCCCTAGTCAGAACAAGCAGAGGAAAAAAAGCAGCCTATCTATTCCAAATTCTGTGAGTCCTCTAGCTGTTGGGCCACACTTCCCAGTTTTCAATCTTTTCTGTTTTCCTGCTTACTTGAAAGGCCTGCACTCCCACACGTAGCTGTGCTTGGAAATTTATAGCAGAAGGCTGGATTTTACTTAGATTGAATGAAATTACTTAGATTGAAATGTTTTCACCAGCACTAACTTCCTGGCTGCACAGGAGAGAGTCATTTGCAGACCTAAGAACTTAATTGGCTTTTCAGCAAGATATTATGCTTCTACTTCTTTCCTTTCTCAATATTTGGTAAACTTGGATCAGCAGGTGAGTATCCCCCTCTTTAGTATCCCCCTGTAAAAGAATGCCTACCACAGGTCTGTGAGTTGTCCAGATGGTAATCTGTATAAAATTAAGGTGTCCAAATGTTTAGTATTGTAACCATATTATTATGAGGGCCATGGGATATGTTTTCTATATTTGAGTGTGTGAGTAGAGGCAGGTGTTACTGTGATTTCTTTAAACATAATCCAAGGGATATGACACCTGAGTCCCCTTCCAAGGTGTGATACACAAAATGGGCCCAGAGAGATGTTCCCTGCAGAGAGGCATAAGAAGAAATTCAGGACTCTGGCTCTGCCTGTTTCCTGTTCAATGGGGCTGGTAACTGTTTTGAGCAGTGAAAACACAGAAGATAAAAAGCAGGTGAAATGTGTGAAAATCAGGAGAAAAAAATATCTTGAGGAATATGGTTTTTGGTGTTTATTATGCCTCTCTTTTAGATGAAGAAATTTAGGGAAATTAGACTATTTTTAAAGAGCAAGGGAAAGCGATTTGAAGGAGTTCTTGCTATTCAAATTTGCATAAAACACTGCAGAAAAAAATATATTTTTCTGAAACAATTCAAATACAATATTTGCTTTTCAAGCAATGAAAATATTGCTATATTCTGTCACAGGAGGACTTTCTGGAGGTTCAAGACAATTATATTAAAAAATCTTCAGCAGTAACATAATCAGTTGTACTTAAGCACAAGTACTTCCATTAGTATTAAAAGCAATAAAGTCACTGCAGATGGAAAATACTGTCTTACTCAGACATCATTAACAGAAGCGTTAATAAGGCTATCAATGGTGATGGTTGCATTAAATGAGAGTATACACTTTTCCCTCTTCTGCTTGAAGATTTATGTTAACAGAATCTCATAGCTGGTCGAGCAACTTAAAAAAAAAAAAGAGAGAGAGAGAGAGAAAAATGTTTTAGTTATGGCAACATCAGGAGACAATAAAATTTGAACTCCATGCCTACATTTTTTTTCAGACAACAGCCTTACTTTATCACTGTACTGAAATGAACTACATGATTTGTAGTATATGTGATAGACTTGTTGAAATGTTAGTTGACTTCTTGCCAGATCTAGAAATCCCCACAGTGGTTTTTGGTAACCACATTCTCTGGATATTAGAGGTATAGTATAAATATAGATCGCTTCATCAGTGGGATGATCATGACTTATCAACCCAGATGTAAAGAAGAAAGGAGTTAATTTAAGCATAAGGGGGAATAAGCGTTGTACCACAAAATGTTTTCCCACAGTTATATGAGAGAGAATATTCATTCTTCATAAAAGATATTCCTGTCACCACTTATCAAAATAACATGAAGATTTACATACAAAGTTAACCTCTTCTCATAGTTTGAACACATCAGCTTTCCTAAGGAAAGAACATCAAGTGAGTATTAACTAGATAAAAAGTTGACTCCCTTCTAGCTAATATATCTTGTTTCTCAAGTACATGATAATCGATTGAGATAATCATGGAATCATGGAATTGTTAAGGTTGGAAAGGACCTCTAGAGATCATCTAGCCCAACCCTCCTGCACACGCAGGATCATAATATATTTAAACTAACAATAAATACAATTAAATTAAATATTCTAAACAGTAGAAATGTTTGTTATATATATTTATCTAAATATGTGTTTACAGGTTTTTTTAAAAGAAAAACTTAGTTTTCAGTTAATTTAGATATTGGAGCTTTAATAGTTTTTACTAGTTAGTTTTACTGAAAAGCTGTTCTTTCTGTAGTTTTTTTTCTGTATTGGTACAGTAAGTTATTCCCTCATCTTTAATAAGAAGTGTAAAAGCTTCTGTAGGCTTTATTTTGGACTCTGATCAGGAAAGACTGTCATCATGCAATAATTGAATTTGTACTGTAATTTATTCTGTTTATATCATGTACTAGTGTGATTGAAGCATTAATAAAGTGAATTTTTGCATGCTTATGCAGAAAATCCAACTGGAAGAGATCTTTTAAAAGTCCATCTTGTGTCTTCTTGATATATTTTTTCTTAAACAAAACAGCTAGCCAGCTTAAATGAAAAATGAGAATGTGGAAGGACATAATCCTAAATGCATTCATAGTATTAAAATACATCTTTTCTTCCAAGTTACTCCTCTGAGTTTGTATGAAATACACACCACTCCACTCCACTGTTATACATCTAATTCTATGTGGACTGGAAAGTCCAGTGCATTATTTTGTAGATATTCATGCTAGTTTAAATATCATTAATGTCTGTAGAATTTTATGTTAATGGATGTCTATACAGTTCATTTTCAAAATCAATTAGTGGATTTGGCATAAGCACTCAGTGTGGAATTGAACTGTGCTTGCTGGATGACCATGGAAAAAATGCAATGGGCTAATTCCTGCAAACACCTTGTATAAATTCCTGCAAACCTCTCATATAAAATCTATGCCTTTATTACTACCATTAGATCCAGGCATATAAAGCTTATGTTCTGGCACTTTCTTTCATGTGTGAATAAAGGTGCTCTTTTTTTTTTTTTTTTTTTTTTTTTTTGATCCTGTTAGATTCTTTGTCTGTACTATAATGTTTGAGGGAAATCATTGTCTTTTGAAACATCCATAAGCTTAAGTCAGCATATTTTCTATCGTCATTTTTTCTTCTTAGATATAAATATATTCAGAGACTTGGTCTGTCATGATTAAGTCAAACGTATAAACACAAGATAAAAAAAAATCCTAATTATTTTATAATATCCAGAATGCTAGTGCTTTTTAGGTCCAATTTGTCTGCTGTGTAGGCATTATAAATTTCCTATATTCGATAGTAAATTTGTGCTGTGAAGGTGCACGTTCTGCATGTTTGTGACATGCATATGCAAACTGTGCAAATAACATGAATTCTATCGAGCAAAGACAAAATAAACCTCTGTGCTGTGAATAACTGAGGATAATCAGAGTGCTTTGAGAAGATAATTAGAAGAAAGTACTGAAATGATTGCCAGGGATGGGTGCAGCTGTCTGTGCCTACAAGGAGACACAGCCATCTGCATGCACAACAGCTTCATTGCTCTATGACAGCATCCTTCTGGAAGCAGTGCAGCTCAGTTTGGAGTAAACTGAAAAAAAATCACTTTTCAATTAAGCTTGTAATTTATTTGTGGTGTAAAACTGCAGACTGTTTTCCCCATCCGTTCTCAGATATTATTAAAAGTTTTGTTCCCTTTTGAAGAGGACTAAACCTGAGGCCTTGCTAGTCTCCAGAAGAATTTCAGATTACATGTCTGTGTCTCCTTAAAGTTCTAATGTTTAAACAGCATGTAAATGTGCAGAATTCATGTAAACAAACATAATTCAATTTAGCGTATGTGTGAATAAGTTCTAACGTCATTTCCAGAACAAATTGCTCTGTGGGGTTGGTGTGAGAGGGGACTTTCAATAGTAGGATTCAGGCCAAAAGTGATTAATGCCAATAAATAACCTATTCTATTCCTACATTGAATTTTGTAATGTAATTGGGAATAAAAGCATTTTATATATGTGAATTCTCAGCCAAAATGCTGGTAAATTCTCAGCATAAAAAGCCATATCAGGGGACCTGAATATACTGTGATTACCGTTAGCATTAGCTAAACTAGCATTATCATAGTCAAAATAGAATAGCTTTAACATTGGCAGCTCATCATCTCTCAGGACCAGTACAATTCCTTTCTTCATTAGTCAAAAAAGTAGTTGGATTTTATACAAAATTGGATGGAACATCAACTTCAAGAGGGAGAGTCTTTTCAACTTTAGTTTGAAGAGAGAATATCTTTTTTCCAGAAGATCTATGGAAGCCTTTTCAGCAGCGTGCTTCTGATTTAAAATCTTATTTAGAGAGGGAAGTTGATCCCTGTGTGAACCATTTGTTCAAACACATGAGCACACTTCATAACCTTTTTTTTTATAATACAAGATTTTGGGACTTCTGTATGCAACCAAATCAGGTAGAAAGAATAAAGTGAAGATAAGGTAAAACTGTTTGATTCAATTAGTTTTATACATTTTCACTGGACTATTTGTCTTTTTTTTAATGGAAAATGTTAATATCTGCTGTTCTGTTATATATCTGCAAAATATAACTAACTTAAGCTTTTTTAAAAAAAAAAGAAAATGGTTTTAACATTATATTTGTGTAGTGATGAATATACAGTGAATAATATTGACCTGAAATAGACTTAAAATGGGATGGAAAAATTCCTGATCAACTGAATTGTAATTTGAAATCTGCTCCTAACACATTTTATGGTTACACTTAAAAATTTATAGTCACTGCAAAATTTACATAAGCAACCTGGACATTTTTGGAAAGAAAACAAACCAAAATAAAACAGAAGCCTATCTGCTACTTATGTAGAATCTCTGTATTTTATGCCTTCCTCTTTGTCCATCTGTGCTCTTACCTTGGCAGTAGTTCTGCTCCCATGGTATTTCTTGAGGCTCATGATGTCTAAATTCAATTGACTATTACCTGCAAGAATTATACAAGAACATGTAGAAAACAAGGGTCCAATTAAGCTACCAAATCAATAAATAAGATGAAAAAATCTATAACATTAACATCACTTTTCCAAAATTCAGAGAACAAATAAGGAAATGGTATGTGCTTTATTTACTATTTTATGTTCAGCTCCTCCCCCTTACCTCTAAACCTCAGTGTGTAGAGGTGGTCTGCAAGATTAGTTTTAACCTTTTAAATCCCAATTTTAGAGGTAGAAAGGGTAAAATAGAGTAGCTAATGTACTAACATTGAAAAAATATATATCCACTTCATAAATGCTCTTTCATGCTTTAAATAAGGACTCAGAAACCTCTAATAAAGCCAAGTCCTCATGCTTAGAAAAATTGACCTAACTTTTCTCCTGAGGCATACTGAAAAGAAGTATTTCAAGAAGGACTTTATCCTTAGTACTCAGAATCTGCTCTTCTGTATTCTGGTGAAGTAGTTCAGTTCAATGTGCCATGAAAAGTAAATGGAATGTAGGTCTCTAATTAAAATATTTGCTCAAAATATATTAAAGAAAAAGGGTATCAATGAACTGTCATACTGACAATGATTTACATAGACCATATGTTTTAGTTTAGAAGTTATTTTGATTTAATCTGCTACAGCATTTTTAAGAAATAGAAACAAACATGACTACAGAAAAACAGCACCAGGAGAGAAAGAATAAGGCAGCAGAAGTAATAAGGTTGTCTGTTAATTCCACTACACAGTTATAAATATACATCATTAGATGTACACACAGATAACATTCACTGTATATATATCACTATATATTCATATAGAGTACATTCATTTTCTTTCAAGAAAAAAGTTAGATGTTATTATTTCTGAAAGAAGTAATAAATAGTAACTATATAATAAAGGCCAGATGACAGTGCTAGAGATATTCTTGAAGTATTCTATGAAAACCTAAATGGAATCCATACCACACAAATTAACAAAATATGTTTTTTAATTAAATCATATAAATTAGGATTTATACAATATAGGTATAGCCATGTGAGTTTGAATCTAAGTATCTATTGCTAAAATAAAAGTATCTTCTAAGAGTTTATTTTCAGTGGTGTGTATTTTGAAATATGAAATTCTATGAAATATATAACTGATTTAAAAAAAAAATCTATCATTTTTCCTTGTATTTTATTTTTATGTGAAATGAGTGACCAAAAAAACTCAACATGAAATAAGAACAGAATTGGTTTTGTGCCCCTGACCAGCCCCTCCACCCACTACATACATATGTACATGCATTTATATAACTATATATGCATATAGTACTAAAACAGAAATTCATGTATTGTTTAGAATAAATGGATCTTATATATATGTGCTGTGTGTGTGTCTATATATATATATTTATTTCACTCTTGCATATATTAATTCCCCAATTCTTCTGAGACCTCCTTAAAGTGTGATGAGTCTATCCATGAGGATATGCTTGCAGAACCTGGAAAGTATGGTGTGGGATGATGATAACATCCACTCTACAGTAATTAATTATTGAAAAGACATACAGTTCAAAGGAAAGACTTTTTTGAAAAAAATATACAAATTAGTGAACAAATAAATCTCCAAATTTTCCATCTCTCCTGTACTATTTTATTAAATTATCCACTATTTTTAAGTTGATTCAAAAATGAGAATATATACTCATATTTCTTATTTCATTATATATGAAGAATACAATATTTCAATATGTGCATTTTCATGTATATAAAACTTTGGAAACTTCATAATTAGAATTTTTAAGGATACATTTATTTTCCTGTTTTAACAATTCCCTTCTAAATTGGAACTAGTAATGACGTGACAAAGTATAGGTCAGCAAAGAAAACTGCATCTCTCTTCAGACAGCCTCCTAAGTCTTGTTTTTAATTGCTGAAAGGGGCTGATTCAAACACAGTACAATTCATTATACACCCATGCTCTTATTTTTAAGCAGATGCTAGCAAGACTTTGCACGACATGCAATGTTCCTGATGCCAAAGAACAGTGGGCAATCTGTTCTTCCTTTCTGGAGATGACTAGCTGATTATTCATCTCATTACTTAATAATTGAGGATGAACAAAGTGATTTGGATTTACAAAAAAATGAATCAATCTGAAATCTTGACAAATTTCTGGCCCCCAGAATATCAAATCTCAGTAGTACTGTCATTATTTTGTTTCAAAGCTAGTTCACAGACCATGGGTTTTTAAGAGCCCATCTTTTCAGGTTTGTCCATTACTATTACACAGTGCATTCGAGTGTGACCTCAGAAATATCCACAGCTTCAATTTTATTTTTCATAACATTATGTATTATATATATTTTCTGTCAAATAGTGTACATTATCAAATACTACAAAATGAGGTTTTACAAACAAATATTACAAATATGAGGTTTTATACAATTATGATCCTGGAAAGATCGCAAGATCCCAAAGGGAAGATTATGCTAAAAATCTAT
The DNA here is from genome assembly GCF_059628265.1 of Tinamus guttatus. NCBI lineage: Eukaryota > Metazoa > Chordata > Aves > Tinamiformes > Tinamidae > Tinamus > Tinamus guttatus. Next base: position 536,275 of record NW_028289202.1, on the reverse strand, counting down.
CCCCCTTCATAATCACTTTACTCCAATTTAATTTTAAGCAAAGCATCAAAAATACATAATGATGCTGCTGCTCAGCTAGTTTTCCAAAATTCCACTAACTGAGCAGAATTGCTAGTTTTAACAGCTGCTAGGACAGTGCATGTATTTCTGTGTATTAACACAGAAAGATTAATTTGCGACTTCAATGTAAACTGTTTTCAAAAGCATGTGTAAAATAGACCAGAAATTGGAAACTATTTATAAATGCATAAATATACTCACATATTAAATATTATATGATAGATAAATAAATAAATAGATATAAATAAATGAAATTGCAGTTACTGATTAAACTTGGAAGTGTAAACATATTTTAACTGCAATCATTTTGAATAACTTGCCTTGTGACTGAAAAACATAGAATGGTCTTGCAGAACACTGAAATTCCTCATTGGCTATGTTACTGAATTTTACAATGTTTGGAATACACACTGTTCTTCTCTAAGAAGAACTTTAAAAGAAACTATCCAGTTTACGTGGAAGAAGAAAACTTACCCTTCGGAAATAATAAAACTGTAACAGTGTTCGTTAGAGTTATTTTTGCATATTACATCTCCAAGCAGATGGTAAATAGCATGCTAAGGCAGTCTATATAAGCAATAGCATCTCACAAACAGCTGTGGATCTCCACATTAGTGCCAGTGAATTTATTCTTGCATTCTACACAAATGAAAGCTAGCCACTGCAGTGTAAATAATCTTTCTACCACTTTATAATCCTGATTTTGCAATGAACTGACAGAAGAAAGGGCTCATTCAACTATTCTTTATGTTCTGAATACTCAATATCTTTACCATAAATATTTACGACCATTTTATTTATTTTTTAAGGAAGAATGACATGGGCTTTCGTATGTCTTCAGTCTAAGAGACACTTCCAGACACTTTATGCTGCTTTCTGTATTTCTGCTCCTCATTCTCCCCAAGTTTGTGACCTTTGGTGTAGTTCTGCTTTTCGGCAGAGAGACACAACTATCTATTGCAGACTGGGGCCGTGATGCAAGAATGGGAACAAAATCATTTTATTTAGCTCTGATTAGCTGGATTAAATGCTATTAAAGGAGGGAGAGGTCTGCACCTTCCTCTAAGGCTCCTTAGGTCCTGGTTCCTTCCTTTAGGTGCAGAAATAGCATGCAGGATGCCTCCAGGACATATCCAGCCCCTGCCAAAATATCTTCACTATTGCAGTGGTTCTTGTCTCACCTGCTTTAGGCACAATTAAAGCCTTCCAGTTGGATCTCTACGTGGCATAGACCAAGGATCTGTAAATGGAAAAGAAATATTAATCTGATTAAATGGTTTGCTTTCTTTACTAGATGGAAATATTCAACTTTATCTTTTGTTCAGTCCTAATGTGTTAATGACAAAGAACTTGTTTGGGTAACTTTTGTACTGAAAAAAAAAAAAAAAGGCTCTTCTTTATGGAAAACATGAACAACAACAACAACAATAAAACCAACACTGTTTTTGTATACATGCAGACTATAAAAGTACTGAAATCATGTGCAGGTGACATTCAGTGACTCAGTTTCTGTCATAATTAATATTATGAGCTCTCTGTAAAACTTGATGTTAAAAACAAAATTGGATGTATTCCTGGAACTGCATCCACAAATAACATACAGTGGTGGCACAGCACTAAGTAGGTCAGTTATGTTTACTTGTTCTGGCTGAATAACCGATGCTTTATTGTTAGGCAGTTTATAGCTCTTATAGATTTTTAAATTACTTTTATTAAGTTTTCATTAAATATGGTCAATATATTTGCTAATGTATGATGGGAAAAGGATTTAAAGGTAAAACTTTGAACTTATTGAAGTGACCAGTAAAACAATTAGTGTTTGTCACATGCTATAAAGTGATATTCGGTTAATTTAATTTAAGACATTAAATAGTTATTGTTCAGAAATTGTTATTTAAGCCTATTCTTAGTTGTTGGAAAGAGAACTGGCACCTCCCCAAAGGAAGATTCTTGCTATTGTAATATATATGTATACATATGTGGACTGAATTATTTCTGTGAGTAAATCTTCCACTGAGGAAAACAGCATCAGCAGGGAGCCTGAATAACTGATTTAGGTTGGATGTTCAATTCCAAATGGGTATAACTAGAGAAGACTCTTTTTCCAAATAGGTCTAAAAAACAACTCTTCCAGCGTATCTCAGAAAAATATTTCCATGAAGAAATATCATCTCACATAGTAAATAATTTTAGGCTACGGAAAACTAACCAAATGTTGACATTTTTTGCAGTATGTATTGTATAAGTGTGCATTTTTCTTAAAACTTTAAAACTATATGCTAAGGTACAATTTTCCCAGGAGGAAAACAAACAAAGAAACTCTGGTAAAAATTATCTAGTCACCAAAACTCACATTATATGACAATAGATTGCAACAATACACATATTGTAATACTAGCTACTATAATACGTATTAAAGAAAAATATAATGTGAAGAATTGCATGATAGAAAGTAGAAATCAGATCTGGATCTCATTAAAGCAATGAGAGTCTTGCCTATAATGACAGTTAAAACATAATTGTAAGTTAGGAATAAATGCCTCTGGTTTCCTTTGGAGGGAAACCTGGTCTGAGCTATTGATGTAAAAGAGCTTTGGATCATGGAGAAACTGGAAATGTCAGGTTTGTTGTAGTCACTTTTTCTACAGTTAGCTTTAGTAGAGGTCAAATCAGCTGTTATGTTACTTCTGTATACTTTTGCTGCTGTTACTTCCAGCACATCTTTGAAATTGTCCACTCTCTAATGCTTTCAAATGGGAAATGTAATCTTGTCAGGATAATTATACTTCACAGTGTCACAAAAGGCCCTTCCTGGAAACTTTTTGTGACATGCCCACTCCAAAATGTTCTATTTGATGACTGAATTTATACATGCTGTGAAATTGCTTTGAAAAATGCTTTCAATGTATACATTATTATGTGCTAAGTGTATATACAGATTACCAGAATATAAGTAACTCTCACGTTTCCTTGGCAAAGATTCAAAGAATTTTATTTTGTTTTGTTTCAGCTTTCCCATCTTATTTGCATATCCCATTGAAAGAAAAATAATTTTAAAATCCTATTTGAAAATAAGATATATTTATATCCCTCAAGACACAGAGCTCAGTTAAGACACTCGTAGTCATGGTTAAATATACACATCTACGGTCTTGAATTGCCAAAAATCTACTTCACTTGGCTATTGCTTTTGGGACTGACTATTAATTTTCCATTGAAATTTTGTCTCTTCACAGTTTTTCTCAAATACTTATTATGACCACATCTTTTAGTAAGCCTTTGCTTTCCAAACGTGTTAGCGCATCTCGTAACAATTGAGTGGATATAATTTTAATCTTTTTTTTTTCACTTAGTGCCTTTCGGTTTCCTCCTGTATGTCACCCTTTCTAATATGTTGCCCTTTCTAATCCTGTTTGTATTAGTGGATGATACAGTTCACACTTCAAATGAAAATCCCTTTTCTAATTCAAGCCTTTTCCCAATATTATTTTCTTTTTGCTATTATTAAAGAAATATTTTAAAGAAGAATTCGATCACCCTTGCTATTTTTCAGTGTCTTGCTTTTCCAAGTAGTCTTTTTCACAGAAATATATAAGGAACTATTTCTAAGTCTGAATTGTCTATGCCTTATTGAATTAGCGTGATTATGAACAGCTTAGCAGATGAAAGTCACTTCTCTAAATCTTTCATATACATTGATTTTGTCCTAAAGCTACGTCTCATGTTGATGCAAATATGTTGACCATATTGAGCTGGGAGAGGCATCCTTAATGATTGAAGAGCAGAGAAAGCGAGTGCTTTTCAACAGAGCGTAAGTACAGAAACTAACAGAAGAAATTATATTCAAAGTCAACCTTTGAGATGGCAGAAGGAACTCAATGGGCTGAAGTCTGTTCAATCTAGCTACTAAAATTCTAGACAGGAAAGAAAAATGTGTGGAAAGACCTACCTTATAGGAACATTGTGGATCAGAAGATATACCCTGTCAATGCTTTTTATTTAATATATCTCACAACAGTATATCTAAAGAGCTATCTTTTATTATTTTGTCTTTCACTGCAGTTTCGCAAAATTTAAAAATTAGAAGTGTTTCATGGGATCCTGAATGTCAGGCAGTTCACAGACTCACAGAATCACAGAATGGCTGAAATTGGAAGGGACCTCTAGAGATCATCCAGTCCAACCCCCCTACTCCAGAAGGGACACTTAGAGCACATGGCACAGGGTGGCATCCAGGTGGGTTTTGAAGCTCCCCAGAGAAAGAGACTCCACAACCTTTCTGGGCAGCCTGTTCCAGTGCTCTGTTAACTTCCCAGAAAAGTTGTTCTTCCTCACACGGAGGTGGAACTTCCTGTGTTTCGACTTGTACGCATTACCCCTTGTCCTGACACTGGCCATCAGGGAGAAGAGTTTGGCCCCATCCTCCCTACATTCACCCTTCAGGTATTGTACATGTTGATCAGTCTTCTCTTCTCTATGCTAAACAGGTCCAGCTCACTTAGTCTTTCAAAGTCAAGACTACCCTTAAAGATCCGTTTTCAGCTGGGATTTCACTGAAGCTAACATAGTGTGAGAGCTTCTACTACTTTAACTGTTACATAGATGTTATTATCAAAATAAATAATATACATATATATATATAAAGATTGTTTTAAAATGATTGTTTTTAATTGAAAAAGTAACTATGTGCATTTCTTAAACATATTTTACTTTCTGAATAATGAATCTTTGTCTTGGATCACAAAATATAAGTCTTTGATTTTTTGGCTTCCTGGAAAGTTGTAAAAGGTCACTTGAATGACAGTGTCTGTTCTAGACTTTTCATTTAATTTTAGACAAATGAAGGAAATCAATTAATTAATTCAACAATAATAAGAGTTTCAGTACAAAAAAGAATGTTGTGCAGCTGAAAGGAACTAAATAGAAGTGGAAGAATTTAAATAGAGCTTAGCATGAAAAGTGAGTTTTTACTTAGAAAAAGAGTAGTTTCTAACATGGTGGTAGGAGTAGATAATTTTATTTATTTATTTATTTTTACAAATATTTAAGGAGTTCTTAAATAAACAAAAGAGGAAGAATTCCTTACACTTGTCCAAACCAACGTGAGAAGAACAGCACTGAATCTATCATAGAATCATAGAATCATAGAATGCTTAAGGTTGGAAGGGACCTCTAGAGGTCATCTAGTCCAACCCTCGTGGACACACAGGGTCACCTAGAGCACATGCCACAGGACTGCATCAAAGCAGGTTTTGAAGATCTCCAGAGAAGGAGACTCCACAACCTCTCTGGGCAGTCTGTTCCAGTGCTCTGTCACCCTCACCGTTGAGAAATTTTTCCTTAAGTTCCTGTGGTGTTTCAGTTTGTGGCCATTAGCTCTAGTTCTGTCGCTGGCCACCAGTGAAAAGAGGCCAGCACCATCCTCCTTACTGCCTCCCTTGAGGTACCATCTTCTGCAAGAAGGCTAAGACCACCAAGAATGTGCTGTGGCTAGAGTGCGTGGAGCCCAACTGCAGGAACAAGCGCATGCTGGCCATCAAGAGGTGCAAGCACTTTGAGCTGGGAGGGGACAAGAAGAGGAAGAGCCAGGTGATCTATGCAGATGATTTGTTGTTGTTGTTGTTGTTTTCTATTAGGAAATGGAATCTTATTAAAGAATAAATATTGTACTGGAATTTTTTAAATGGAGTCATTAAAATTGGGCTGCATTAAGCAGGTAATGGTTGTAACTAATTTGTTTGTTTATCTTCAAATTTACGTGACTCTTTTGTGACTGACCAATAAACTTCAACACTGAGAGAAAATAGGCAAGAAGAATATGCCCATAAAGCTCAGGGAAGAGTGGATGGAAGTGTAAGCACAGTTGTGATAACAGCGAGCATTTTATACAGACAGGTAACAGGAACCACATTTGTATTGTGATTCGGTTGCTGTACTTTCACAGAGTAATTTGTATTTGTCTTGCAGGCCTAAGTTCATTCCTGCATCATTCTGTTAAATGAAAAATGTGCATAAAAATCTTTAAATAAGTAAATTTGGTATTAAATAATAAGCCACCAATGTACAGTGTACCCAAAAGAGCCTGGTCAGAAAGCACTAGACTCTGACAACTTAGTGTAAAAGGCACAGCAAAGTAGAAAAGAGAGGGCTGCCCTACTCCAGCTACCGTGTTCTATCGCCATCTCTCTCGAGCAGGGATGAGGCTGAACTTTCCCTGAGAGCAGTGCTCAGTCCTTGAAGGATAAGAAACTTCTGAAGAAAGATGAGGCTAGTGCTGAGAAAGCAACCTGTGGGATTACGTACATACAGCAATACAAATGCAAGAAGGAAGAAGCACAACTGCTACTCAGATAGAATCACAAAAGCATAGAATGCTTGAGGTTGGAAGGGACCTCTAGAGGTCATCTAGTCCAACCCCCTGCACGCGCAGGGTCACCTAGAGCACGTGGCACAGGACTGCCGTAGTGGAAAAGAGAAAATCTTTCAGTGGGCCAGAGAGGATTGTTTAGATTTCACTGACAAATGGAAGATTGCTGTGAACTGCTGGATAGAGAACAGGTGGAAATCATCTATGCTGTGAGATGGCAATGAACAAGGACAAATACTTTTTAAATAATTATATATTAATACTCTATTGTAAGCCAGCTATTGTAAAGTTCTCAGCTTCTTGTTCATGTTATATTAAGACCTACCTTTCAAAATGCAAAGTTGTTTGGAAGAATTTTTAGAAGTTCTCACTTTAGGGAAAGTTACTGGAAAATCCACTTTAACGTTCTGGATGAGTAAGGATCTCAAAGTGATAGTGTATGAATGTGGAAAGAGCTGGAGTGCAAAAGGCTGTCCTCACAAGGGGATCCCCAGCCCAGGATCCCATACAAAAGAAAATAGATTGGTGTCTGATTCTGCCAATTTCCAGGGCAATTTGGTGGTCTCATTCTGGCAGTTTTGGAGTCTTGGAGATGCCAGTGTACATGTGTATATGGTGTCAGTCTTGGAGATGCCAGTGTACAGGGGGTGTATATGGTATGCATGGGCTGCTGGAACCCTTTGCAGAAGGCATCTGACCTCTGTAATGGAGTTGGAGGAGAGCAAGTATCGTGTGATTTCTGCTCATGGGCTTCCCATTACCCCATTAAGGGTAGCATTTCCCATTGCCACAGTTGCAGTGATGGCAACAGTTGCCAGTGCTCACAGCCCCATCACAGGGCATAAAAGTTTCCTGCTGAGAAACCTTGAAATTGAACAAGGTTCATCTCTGCTGAGCACCTCTGAGCATGAGAGTGCTTTATTGAATCTGTGACTTAAAGATAACAAGCACTTTTAAAGGTTAATTTACTCAGACAAAAATGCAAATATTGAAAATAATTAGGTTTTTGAAGTCACTGGAACACACTGGAAGAAACAGCTCTTTGCAGCGAGCATGTGTCTTCTGATACAGCTGATCAAATGGATTCAAGGTTTCTTTAAAAGATCATTTTTCATGGTTTCAGAGAAGACAGAGCTACTTCCTTGTATTCCCTGTTTGACAGAATTAAATGATTCTCTCCTAGGACTCCACAAATCCTCTTCTAAGATCCCAGGAGGTTGGCAAGTATTTCCATTCAATTGCAACACAGAGCTGAGAATCCATAAAAGTATGTTAATTATATACAGATGACCTTGGATTGCCTTCCGAGTTAGGGCCTTTCAAAATGAAATCTAAATACTAGCTAAAAGCTTTGACTCACCCAAGAAATCAAACATTTGCTTAAATCCTATTACCTTAAGTTCATTGCCAGCAAAGAAGGCAAAAAGTTAAACATTAATTTAAGGTATTTATTGGACATGATCCTGGATTTTTTTTCTAGTGTCTTAGCTTTGCTAGTTTGAAATTGCATGGATGTGTAGTCAGGGGAAGAATTAGAGTTTAAAAAAGAATTGGAGAAGATGAGTTAAATATTTTCCAAAGTGATAAATTAATAAAAAAAATGCATTTTTATGTTTAAATATGTGATATCAAAGTGTGATAATAAAAATACTTAGTTTCAGGAGATTTAAAATTTCTCTTTTCTTTTTTTTTTTTTTTTATAATGCCACATAAATATGGCAATATAAAATACTCAGATACAGGTCCTCAGTTTTCAAATGTTCAGACATGTCAGCGTTGTTAAATACATGCTCCTTAGAAAATGCTGGTATATAATATGTTTTGTTATTATTATTATTACCCTTTTTTTCTTTCATGAAAATTTGTTCTGATTTTGCACTTGTGGTTTTTATTTTTGTTTTAATTGGATATCCAGCCTGATTTATAACAACTTAAAGTACATTTTGTATGAATGAAGCTAACTAATGTCATTTTTCTAGCTTTCGTATTACTCATTTGTTCGCTAATTATCCATATGTCAAATTATTTTGAAAAACGTGTTAAAAACATTATTTCTCAATTCCCTCTGTTCTGGTTTTCCCCAGAAGACTTGCACTATTTTTAGATGTGAAAATGAGAATTAAAAAAAAAAAAAAAAGTGTGTGTGACTGAAGGAAGATATATGATTAACTGATTGTGGGAATGATATCTGTGAGGACAACTGTCAACTTCAAATTTTCTGGATTGGCTCAGACCTTCACTAGCTATATGTTAGCACAACTTCACTGACTTTATAAAAAGAATGATGCTCTATAGAACAAATGGAGATAAAGAAGTTCTCATTTTTTTTAAGCATGTATCTAAGGAAAATTAATTGTGGCTTGTTCACAAAGTTGATATGTTTAGGTTAGCATGCTTATTTTAGTGTCTTCTATTGAAGTTTATTTTGAAAATATTTAATTTACAGAAGATTTTTTAAGCAAAGTTGTTGAAAGATCAGCCAACATTAGACATTTTCAGCTTTGCCATTTTGGTTGCTGAGACCTGTTATAAAATTAGACGTTCACTATCACTTGTTATTTGAACAGAAGTTTTGTATTATGTTTATTCCATGTGTTTTCCTCAAAAAAGAAATCTTACCATGAGATTTAATTTATGATGACTTACGACAGTCTTGCGAAACATGTAGACATGATTAGGGGTGATTCTGCTTTCTTTTCCTAGAGCTTTCCTTTAAATGGATAGTAAGATGGGCTTTATAATTATATTTGACTTACTTAATTCTTTCTTCATTTAAGAGAATTTTAGCTATACCATATTTTCAATAACTTCTATACTTACCCTTCTTTAATGTGATCTGACCCTAGAATCAGATGGATCAGTCCGACTGGAAAGCTCTGATGTATTTAATAGGCAAGTGTCTGATTTACTAATCAAATTTACTAGTGGCCTCTGCTGTAAGCCTGAATGTGATTTGGGGTATTCCACTGGCAATTTCAAGGGCAAAACCTAACAACGGAGGTATTCTGCATTGTGCAGTATATCTAAAGCCATACATTGTCAAAGTCTGGATTAATTTTGAAACTGAGTGGCCTGGGCTCAGAGGCCCATACATGCCATCTGTGGTGATGAACAGAACATTGCCAGGGTCTTCTACAGAAGGACTTATCTATAAACCTCCACAGGTCCATGGGCAGCTGGAACTCAGTATGACTTATTTATTGCTTCAGTTCTCTATTTTAGAGAACTATAGAAAGTTCATTGACAAAGAATAGCATAGGGCTCCTCATTAAATTAAGATAGAGGCTAAATCTGTACAAAGCTGCATGTTTTTGACACAACTATCTGTCTTGGAAGAGCCTCACAGCTGTCCACAACCCACAACTGCCTCTTAGCTTCCAGCTAACTTCACAATCTTTTTTTTTTTTTTTTTTTTTTTTTAATTGTTATTATTATTATTATTTTTCCCTTGTGTGTTGCAAACTTGAAAAGACTGACTGAGATATACTTGAAAGTGCTAACTGGACTGGAACAAGAGAGTGCCAGGGACATTTATGACAGTGTAACAGGAGGAACAACTGAGGTCCAGTGCTGGAGAATGTCCACTGACTGTATTGCACTTACTAGCATAGATTTAGCCAAATATTTTTGGAGAGGAATATTCCTGACTATGGCCCTCTGACACAAACGTCTTTTCAATTTTCTTTTCAATACTTAAGAAGTTGACAAACTATTGAATATGAAATATATAATTAGTAAAACTTCTGAAAGAGATTTTGCCCTACTTGTTCCTCTTGCATCTCTAGTCCAGATATTTAATGCAAAAAATTATATGTTAAATTACTCCTTATTTTCATTTTTTGTTTATAAATATATAGAGATTATTATCTTGTTGTTCTCCATTCTCAATGTAACCAATTTAAAATTGTAAACTGCTTGAAATATGATAATGGATTATACTAGCAATTTTTTTTCAAAAACTGAATTGAAGCAATTTACATTCCAGAAATTTAGAAAATAGTATCCTTAAAAGATAAGTCTGCCTGATTACTTCACATTTTGTAAAACATTTTAAAATTATTGTTAAATCATGTGAAGCTATCAATGTATTACCAGGCTTTTAAAGTGAATATTTTCAAGTCACAAATTTTCTGCTAATCAGAACTGTGTCATTCTTTGAAGAGCAGAGCTGGGACACTTGCTAGGAGACAATAAAAGAACAGAATTTTGAAAAAAAATCTAAGAAACTGTAATGATAATTAGCTTTTCTATTAGTAATATCTTTCATTCAAAATTCTATTTTTAAAATGGTCAGGTTGTCGTTTTGAAACTATAATCAAATACATTTATTTCCATTTTCCTCATAGGTTACACTCCCTGAAATAAATTGATTCATATTACTTTTGATGCTCCTATTTTCATGCAGAAATCTTCTCTCTCAGCAGAACAGTTTAAGGTGTTAAAAGATTTGCCAATAGTAAAGTTATTAAGATCAATTATTTCAGAATCTTTGAAGGTTTTTCTAGTTGAATAAAGCTCTAACCACTCTATATGAATTCATTGTGCTACTTTTTCTATTGAAGGGCACATCCTGACATACATAAAAGATAAGTATTATGAGTTAAAAAAAATATAAATACTATATTTGCTGGTAGGAATGAGCAGTCTGTCATTTCCAAATATATGGTCTCAGATAACATACAGCATCTCTCTTAAAGATTTTTCAATATTGTTATGCATTAAATATGATTTATGAATTACATTTTCTATTCCATGAAATAGTCTAGTATCTAGAACTTACTGTTTCTCTTGGATTTTGTTTATGAATATGAACAACAATCTTGGAACATCAAGAACACACCTTTTTCTACTCAAGAAAGAATACGTTATCATTAAATGATTGTAGTGTATTTTTAATGCTATCCTGGGATATTATTAGAAAAATTAATCATCTATATCTTATGATGATACTTCTAAAAAGAAGATTGCCTGAAGGAAAATAGAAAAGAAAGACAACTTAATATTATAAAACTTCTCTGTTCAAAGATCCATTCGATTAACTGGAAAATGACTTTGAATCATTGATCATTTGGGTAACAAAACAAAACAAATGAAATGAATGTTGTGCAGTGGAAATAAAATTAATGCATGGACTTGAGCCCAAATTCTCTAGAGTAATTACTCTAGAGAACAAGCAACAAGCATCTACAGAAAGTACTGAGCAGCATATTGTTAGCAAACGTAATTTTAGGACATGTGAGGACTTGCGAGGACTTGCGACTTTTTTTTTTTTTGGTATCAATACCTTTTCCTTGCGTGCCCTGATTTCTGCCATGCTTCTTGTCTCACTGTCTCTAGTGTCCCTTGCTGCTGGTGCTGTTGCCTGCCTGGTGACAGCATCTGGTTTTGTCTGCTCAGAGCCAGACCCGACCTGGTAGGTAATCACACCAGAGTTCAAGTATGGAACAGAGTGTTTACCTGAGGGTGGAATTGAAGATACTTTTGCAGCATACTCTGAGATACTCTGAAATGTCCAACAGATGTAGTGATGTTTTTTGTGATATGAGGTGCTGAGAGATTAAATAGCAGTCGGTCCATTCAGTGTTACTTCAAAGTTTCATGATAGTTTCACAGTTTCTACATCATTTCTTGCTAGTTTTAGGTTTAAACAGTTAATTTTCTGTGAAATTTACTCTACTTTTGTTTTCTCAAACTTTTGAGCCTGCTTTTTCTATCAATATTGTATCATTTTATTAGGAAGGCAGTAGCATAATGAAGATTCAAGAACACTCAGATACAATATTCATGCCATAGAGATGTGGAAAAATAAACACAAATAAATAAATAAATAGAAATCCTAAGTGTATTGGGTAGTCCTTCACTTAAGGTAACAGGAAGCAGCAATCAAGAAATATTAAAAATTAATAAAAAATTGTAATATGTGTATTATTTATTTATTTCAATTCTGAATTGGGTGATTGGGTTTCTTCTCAAGCCCTGGTCTGAAGTGCACAGATGAGGAAAAAATCTAATTGGTATTCAATATCCTGGTACAGTGGCATTGGTTCATATAAAAAATGTCTATTCTTTATAAAATATAAGATCCTGTTTTGTCCTCAAATTCTTCTTCTTCCTTTTTTTTTTTTTTTTTTTTTTTTTTAGAAGAAAGAACAATCAATTATCAGGACATTTTGGAGTGTGAAATACAATCCCTTATGACTTTCTGACTTCACAAAGCATGAAAACAAATGCTTTGCTAGACTTCTGCTTTCTCCAATACTTACATGTTTGAGTCGTCTGTTTTTTTTGATCTCTTCTTCCAGAAGAAGAAGGATTCCTCCTGGTGGAGACTGTGTTAGAAAAGAGGTAACTATGATATGCACTAAGCAGCATTGTAATCATTCTAGAAACAGCATTAAAACACAAAATTAATTTGTGCCTTAATGCAAACAACTTCATTTGTAACTCCATTATTCATGCTCAACTCTTTCAAACAATTGATGCTGCAAAGGTATTGAGAGAGTAATGAATCAATATATTTCTGAATGAAGGATTTGATGCTAAACAGATTAATATGTGCAAATCTGTTTTGTTCTTTTCGTAAGTTCATAACAAAATTTGAAGGAATGATACAACTACTCTTCAGGGCTCAAATGGCAAACGTTTGTATTTTTTGTGGTTGAAATCATTACATCCAAACTTCAAAGGCTTCTCTGTGCTTTACTTTGTGGCCCTAATACAAGTGCTCTACAAGGCAAAGATAAGCGAGGGGAAATAGACATTTACTCAGAGCATTTATATTTCCATTTCAATGCTACAGGATGAAAAAAAGATGCCTGGAACATTAGCAAAGTCTTTTTTTATATTTTTTTTCCCCAAGACACTTATTTTTGTTATGTTTGATAAACAAGAACTTTACAAGATTTTAAAATTCTACATGAGCTCCTTTGTTTCCTTTTTCATTATAATTCAGTCTCCATTTAAATACTTTGGTTGTTACTCTACCCCATTTTATTAAATAAGGCACAGTGACTATAATCATCTACTGTCAATACTGAGCCCTTTTAAAAAGTATCTGCAACCTTCAAAGCCTAAGAAGGTTGTGGCTCTTGGCTCATGGGAGGGTAAGTTAATAAGCAGAAATGTGAGCTTGCCAGGGTATCTTACACAGAGCCCTTAATACTTTTTGCATGCCTCTCTTCCTCTACATTTTTTTTTCCCCCAAATAAAAAAAGCAGCATGGTTAGATTAGTCTCTATTCCTTTCTTTTCTTCTATGTTTTTTATGCTGTCCTTATGTAGAACTTCTGGAACACAATAAAGACAGAAGAACATCGTGTTTTACATAAAGTACTTAAAACCTATTTACATTATTTTTATGTACTGTATAGAATGTTACTATTAGAAACACTGTTGTATTTCAACTCTTTTTGTTGGCAGAAAGTGAAGCAACCCTTGTATATAGACCAATGTGTTTATTGTAAGCCCGATAAAAACTTTTACATTGCAACAGGGCTCTTTGGGGGTGGTTCTCCCCGCCGCTGGCACCATCACTGGCTGCCTTCCTCTTTTTCTCCAGGCAGCAGTTACCCCAAACACAGACTGGCACAATTCTAGAAAATTTTGGGCCTGAGACTTTGCTTTTGTTTGTATTCATGTGAGAAAGCTGTTCATTTTAATCTACTTATAGACTAATTTGAAGGTTATTTATTTCTACATAGCCTCTGATATTCCCACCATAATATCTAACACTACTGCTAAACAAGCCATGTTTTTCCTTATTTATGTAGTACTTTTTCCTGACTTTTTAAGGTTTAGGACTATGCCACCTCCAGAACTCATGTCCTACTGGAGTATTTAAAGATCTGTGATCTTTTTGCTCCCAGGCTCAGAATAGCCAATTGCATTCCTCATCTATCTCAGAAAGAATGAAGATTTTTTGCTGTCATGAAGTCTAACAAAAGAACTTTATATATATATTTTTTAATTATTTTAGTGCCTAGCTGTTAAGATCACACTTACCAAATTCCCACATTGAAAATATTATAGGAAGAAGAATATAAAAGAAAAATCTTCTTATAAATCAGAGAGAAGTATCAAAAATAAAGATTATCCCTTCTCCTCTCCTATCATTTTCCCTTTCCATCATTTTTGAGATGCCTTCTTTCCAGTATGGGAGATGGACAAGACAGCAAAGAGTTTTCACAATTTATAACAAATCAGAGTAGAAGTCTTCTTTAGCAGAATTCTGAAATAGAAGTCTGATACAACTTATACTTTGGTAGCATTAGTCTTTGGTTAAATAATAATTGAAGAGGACAACAGTGTTTAGTTATTTCTATGTCACGACAATGGATTAATGAACAGAATTTGAGGGGATAAATATGTTTGTGTTGGGAAAGCCAAGGGAATTGTAAGCTTCAAGCTAATGATTGCATGTCCTTGTCCAAAAATTATATTGCTTAGCTACATGGAAGAAAAGAAGAGAAAATATTTATTTAAGAAGCCTAAGGAAAATATCTAATTTACTCAGAAGGAATTTTCTTCAGATGCTATAGTATCAGAAGCAACTGTTAATAGTTAATATCAGTAGATATTCAAGTAAGTCAATATTTATGATGTATTTTGTGATATAAAAGACACAACTGATAACTTTCAGTATATTAAATTCTAGAATACATGTCCTTTAAAAATGTTTTTATTTATTAAATGCTTTTTTACATTACAAAGTTGTAAATTGTTTCTCCAAATTAATTCTAATTAAAATATATCTGATTAAAAGGCCAGGTAAATTGCAAAAACGTATTCAACAAATGTTGCTGTAGATGTTCTCAAATATGTACCACACAGTTCTATGCCAGTGCTACAGAACGTATATCACAAATTCTTTGAAAACTGTAATTTCTAGCTATATATTGATAAAACTGTGAGAAAAAAAATAGTCAGGTTATGCCTTGTTTTGCCTGTTCTCTACTTTGTAAGTGTAATAGATTTCAAGGCTTTTTTATGATGTACTAGAAGGAAAGGGTTAAAGAAAATTTACTGCATTGTGTACACACAGAGAGGAAGTAATTTGCTGCTGTGATTGTCCTGGCAGGGGACAAATAAGAAAGAGAAAGGGATAAACTGGATGGTTTCCAAATTCTCTGTTCTCAAAATCTGGATGCATGGTTAAAACGTGGTAGGATTTTAATCTTTTGGCCTTGACTTTTTCCAACCTTTTCTTATTCAATCTTGCTATATATAGAATGAATCTTATTTGGCTGCTTCTTTGCAGCAGTTTTCTGCATTACTTATTCAAATATCAAAATAGGTTTTTTGTTGTTTTGCAAGGTCTTTCCTGAGCTATATTATTTTGCTAGAAAATGAAATATCCCTGTTAATTCCCAATTAATGTGGCCTATGTACTTTTTATGTATGTGCTGTAGTAATATGATGATAACTGTTCTAAAAGCATACCATGACAAATGGCTCAATTTTCACTCTCTGTCAGCATTTAAGGAGGGAAGTTGCAGTAGGTCAGCTAAGCAGATGGGAAGGTAGGTAAATATATCAGTTAATCTAGAGAGAATACAATCCAGAATAGCCAGTAACTGGAGGACTGCTAAGACAAATGTGAAGTAATGATTTTCTCATACAAATATTAGTCTGCTCTAATTTCCTTCATTGTTAATTTAATTGTCTGTTAAGTAGGCTTATAAAATCTACAGTCAGATTTCACGGTAAATGTTAGCTTGTAGGTCATTTCAGTTAGAATAAAGTATACCTTGTAAAAACAAAACCCTTTTGTGCAGATAGAATTTTGGTTATAGGATAAATCTACCACGTTAATTTCCAAGACATCTGCAATATTTTATCATCCACAAATATAAACATTCATCATCTTTTTTTTTTTTTTAAAATGTTTTCTATGTTCACTACTTAGAAAATAAAACGATAATAAAAATATCTTTATTGAAATTCAGACATTTTTACTCATGTTAAATAGAATGAAACATTTCCCTGACTGTTATGGACATTACTCTCCCTATCTTTGCTAGAAAAAGTGGAAAATATTTTGATGTTAATAGAGAAAGAAAAGGATCTCCTAAAGCTAATTTCTCTATTTCTGAAATTAACCATCGGGTTAGTAATAAAAAGCATGAAGTTTTCACACAAAGTCATTTTAAACTGTGCCTGTCATCACCCTATCAAAATGATAAAGCCTTACAGAAGTAAAGTCCAGATTTTTCTGGGCAACTATGGAGGGCACATATAATTCTCAGATGAAATGTCTGAGAGGCAAAATAAGTGAAGGTACACTAGTTACAAAAGCTGTACACATTCATTAGACCTTTTATAAAATATTCTCTGTAATTCATCTCCTGCTTTTAAGTAATAGCTAATGTTTCTCATGAACATTATCATTAGTCTGCACACTGGTTCATTTCATTTTTGGTAAAGACTTAAAACATTTCTAAATGGCTCATTATGAATCAGCAAAAGGTCAATTGCAAATGAAACTTGGAAAATAATAAAGGAGGCTTGTCTGAACTATATTTTGCCACTATAGGTAAGACAGGTAAGCATTCTCAAAAAAACAGAAATGTTGTCAGCATATTTAGCTTCTTGCAAATGTGACATTTTAGCTGAATAAAGACAATCACATTGTAGAATAAATGCTTCATTCTCTTGGGAATACCAATACGGTTTTTGTTTTAGTTAGTTTAGCTAAAAGAATATACAGTTTATTTCATAGTAACAGACTGGACAAGATGATAAAGTAAGTGCTTACATCAAAACTGCAAAAATAGGCCTGGTGTTATTAGTGATGGCTAGGAATAAACTTGAAAGAAGTCTAGCATGTTTGAATTTTACGGTCATTAGTTATCCCACATTATACATTTAAAATGATTTATCTTGTGAGAAGGATCATCACAAATTTCTGCAAGCTGAGGATGAGAATTTTTTTTTAAGATATAACTAGTTAGGTGATGAGAAACAAAGAAAATCACCACTTGCTTTAGAAAAAAAAAATCACCAAATATGGGTGCAACGGAGATAAAAAAAAAAATAGACACTTGGAGAGTAAAGTACATTAAGATATGAACCTTTTTTATTTGCTGGAGATTTCAATTTTAATCAGAAAGTTGAATTCAATGTATTTATTTGAATAAATACTTGTCAAGAGATGAGGGAAGAACTGTGTATTTTATTTTCATTTTAATCAAGAATAATTAATTTGAGCAACGTTACGTGGAAGATCCTTTGCACTCATATGAGCTGCTTAGATTGTACCATTTCTAGTGAAATTTTTTGATAGCATTTCATAACTGCAGGATAGACAGAAAAATATATTTTAAAAGTATCTTCTCAAAAATTGGCATATTTTATTATGTATTTATTTTTTTAAAAAAAGATTAAACTCTCTGATTTTCAGCACTACTCTTTGACTGTTGTTGTAACTTGGTTTTAAAATCTTTCTGTGCTTAAGCAGGCAGCACATTTTAGCATATATTAAAACAGTAAAGATGATTCTGCTCTATTTTATTTCTTTGCTCTAACTTGAACTGTTAGGTTGTTAGCTTTAATTAATCCCAGGTTAGTAGTGAGGGAAAGTTATTGTTAGTTGATGGCCTGTAAGAATGAATTTAATTACCATAATCCACTTCCCAAGGTAATATTATGCACATTCCCTAAATAGTCATATTTGGTACTAGTTGCCAGTCTTGCTGGCAGTATAATGAATTCACATGGTGAGAGTGGAAACCAGTCTGCATCCATAGTTGCTTACCTGATTGTTGCTTGCTGGAATTTCTTGTAGCCTAAAACTACTCTTAGGCCTGCATTTAAGGCTCCTCTTCCTGCATGTGTGGTCCACATAGCTTTCCCCTCCTAGCTCCTACCAGCTGGAGAGTGCTGAATTTTAGAATGATTGTAAGACAGACAAATAGAAAAAAATGTTGAGAATATGTATACTATTTTGAAAAAGAACAGCTGTTGGTTAAAGACACATATTCTTCCTTCAAATGCTTGATTAACACAGACATGTGGCCACTTCCAAATCCCCTTTAAAAAAACCTTAAGAGTCATTTAGATACCAGAATAAGGTCTATTGTTGAACTGTGGTCACGCAAAACCACATCTCATATGTGGTTAATCTGTAAAAATCTTGTGCTATGCCTATCAGGTCATGCTTTCCTTTGCAGAATGGCTGGAGTTAGACATTGTCAATACTGTGTTGCCAAAACAGATGAGTTTTGTGATTTGACAGCTTTGTTTATACTTTGTCAGGGACCAGAGGGTCCTGAAGTGGAAAATGGTGGAGACGGAAATCTGAGGTTTTCAGTTTGAGGATTAGATTCTTTGTCAGACCTTGCTTATGTCCAAAAATATATCTTCAGGGGCCTGGGAATGGCATGTTTTAACTTTACTGCCCTTTTCTTTACTGGGCAATTCAACCAAGAAGCTCATTCATTTGTTGAAAGATCCAACTGGAGATGTCATTCTTCATCTCTTTCTTTGTTCAATGTCTGAAATTCAGGTAAAGGGAACACCTGCTTGTAATACATCCCTCCCCGAGGCTATAGTGACAAAAGCTGTTATCATCACAAGAATAAACCTTGACACCATGCAAAAATGCAATGCTTCAAACCCACCTGGGAATCTAAAGCCATATCTAGATACTGATTTTGGAAAACATCCTTAGACAAAAGGGAAAACCTAAACAGGTCCATCCTAGGACCAATATTCACTGGCAGAAATGTACGGTTTACAGTTTTAAGATATCCAGAAAGGAAGTGTCTGGATCCTAGATTGCCTACTTACCTAGATTTTCTTTACATTAAATTTTCCCTAGCAGAAAATGATTTCTCCAGCCCAATCATTTGATGAAAAGTAATGAAAAGAAACTGTGTTGTCTGTCTTCTCTGGCTCTACACAAAAACGAGTTGCAACATACTTCTATGGACAGAGAACCAAAAAGAAAAGAAAAGTCTTTGGATAATACAAGTGTACTCACTGTGTGTTTGCTAAAAGAGCAGGTACAAAAGTTTCATGATAGCATAATAGTCTCTGTAAACTTTCTGTTGTTGGGCTAGAAGCTCAGTCAGTTTTTGATGTACAAATACTAAATTGGACAGCAAAAAGAGGAGTGAAATAAATAAATACATTTTCTACACATTATTTCTACTAAGGCTCAAGAGACACTGTTCTTTTTTAATGTATATATGCTTTAGCAAAATATTTAAATAAAGAAATACTTAAAAATAATATGACCTTCTATAATGAAATTTGATCATGTCACCTCGATTTGTAAAACTTTATTTTGAAACACTTCTTAGAGACTGAATCCACAAAAATCAGTCTGGTAATATATGATAAATATATACCATTATTCTTTTTTCATGTTTTCTTCTTTCTCCTATTTTTGAAGGGTGATTTTGAAGGGAGCTAACTACTGTAAAAGTCAAGAAAGAGATTGAATCAAATTTGAAATCTTTGATCAAATTTGAAAGAACTGTGAGTTTATACAACATGTTATGTGAAGTAACTGCAAATTAAAGAACATCAAGGAACAATCTAATGTTCTTTAAATAAATAAATAAATAAATAAATAATAAGTAAAATAAGATATATAATAAATAAAATAAAAAATATATTTAAAAAACTCCTGAGGTTCTTCAGGACTAAAGATGAACATGGAAACACTTTCTGGGGCATAGATGTCTAATTTTAAAAGAAATGTATATCTGTGATTTATAGCTAGGGAAAATAGAAATACAACAGTATAAAGGTACCAGGAAAAAAATGTATTAACAAATTTTCTTAAACCTTCTTAAAGTTTAATTTCAATTCAATGACCTATAAAGAATAGTATGTTATTTGATACTCTTATTTATGTAGAAATAGTTTAAAATAATTTTAAAAATAGAGTGTAGCATCAGAAGCTATTACAATTATCAAAATATTTTCAGACTTTCATTTTCTTCATTTTTTATCTTTCTTACTAAAAATTTAACTCATATAGCTTTATGAAGATTTGTTGATGATAAATATTATTTTGGAAAAAAATGACCATTGGTAGTAAAAAAAGAACTTAAAAATATACTCTCTTTGGTATAAAAAATATATTTTGACTTGTGGTTGAGCAGATACAGAATAAGATTTTGAGTACTGAGTGTTGAAATAAGAAAAATATACCCTTCACTGAGAAATCTTTATTAAATAGCAGACAGATGACTTTGATTTTCCCACAATTCTTTAGCAAAAGAATGAAAGAGATCTGAGATGTCTTCAAGTCCAGCAATCTACTATTGCAGGCAGATAAATTTATAACTATATTCAGTTCTATTCTATGACTAGCAATGGATAAAGAAATCCTTTTGAAAATTGTTTCTGGATATCAATACTTGGAAAGGGAGAAAATGTGTAACTAACTTACAGCTTGAATTTATTACCAGAATATATCCATCTGTTCAGATACATTTCTCTGTTTATGACTTTATTTAGCAAAAACACAAGGTATTTTTAGATCTGCTGCGTTTTTTTTTTTTTTTGTCTCATTTTTTTTTTTTCTCACATAAAACAAATTTTAATGGAATAGTGATCTTAATCCCTTTACACCTATGACTGGTTGGAATTTTGCTTCCTTAATGGTAATTGACCATGAACCAATGCAGTTTTCCAAACATGTTTTGCCAGGCTTTTCATGACATTATTATTATCTCCATTCTGATAACTTTATAGGCGATGGGCGTAATAGGATTGTATTTTCCTTTCTTTGAAGCCGTACTGCCACATTGGCTCATAGTTGTTTTGCAATTAATTACTTCATTGAGGTGTAGTGTCTCTTCTGGCACCTTTAGAAG
Source organism: Tinamus guttatus (assembly GCF_059628265.1). NCBI lineage: Eukaryota > Metazoa > Chordata > Aves > Tinamiformes > Tinamidae > Tinamus > Tinamus guttatus. The sequence goes on along the minus strand of NW_028289202.1, from coordinate 515,021 downwards.
CCCCTTACAGCAATCACAAATCTTCCATTTCTTCTATTGAGTTTCCTACATCTATTATTTCAGTTCTGAAGGTCCTATAACTCTCTATGTACATGTCTTTCTTACAATATCAGTGTCTATGTGTGAAACAAGTTTATAAACTGGCATCATATCTTGTCACAGAATAATCACAGAAAAATTAGAGAATAATTTATGTCTTTGCAGGTCATTACCAATTCACTCAAAGAGTTTCAGAGGCCTTTCAGCTTGCTAAGTACAGGTTTCTACTCTAGGATGTAATGACTAATTCACTAGACTCTACTGGCTGTATGCACTAGGGAATTTTAGATCACCTAATGTTTTCTGTGCCGTGTCAGATGCCACAGGATTTAGAGGATAGTACACAGTATCCTTGCACCCTGCTAGAGTATCACCTGGAGGCTACACAGTTTAATAACTAGCACATCTCAAAACAATGTGTAAATAACTGACATGAAACCTATATCTCCTTGACTTTAACAAGCATGTAGACACCTAACTCACAGTCAGACATCAGTATAATTTACACTAACATTAAAGTTGAATTCACTGAAGGTGACTATCCCTTAGTCACCTAAATATAAGAGTTTATTACCATTTGAGTTGTCATAGGCAATACGAGAAATGCTGATGGCACTTGCAGATGCCACAGAGGACATACAGGGGTATGTGGGTACAGGGGTATCTTGACAGATGACTAGAGAGCAGAAATGGTATACTAGGACATACCAAATGGCACTAGATATCTGCTTATGAGGAACATAAATGGCAGCAAACCTAAATTGCAGCAATTAACATCTCCTTATAATCAATGGAGATCAAGGAAAAGTATTTCTGTGACATGTTTCATCTCATCCTGAAGTATATATATAAAGCTGGTCTGATCAATTCCATGTGTCACTAACACTAGATGAACTAAAAAGAATATACATCTCAGTGTTCTAGATCTGACAGTGCATTTTTGTTACTCATCATTTCCTTCACAAGGATAAAACAAAGATCTGAGTAATCCTTTAGAAACAGAAATACATTATCATGTATTCCACTACATCTCCTGGTCCTAAACAATAATATTAGTATTAAAAACACTAGGATTAGATGAAGTAGGTTGAAGATGTAGAAGAATGTAATTTTAATATTTGAATACCTCTTCTAAAGAAGATGAACTCATTAGAGACTGGCTGTCAATTATTCAAATTCTTTCCTGAGCAATTGGAGCAATAAGTAAACCTGATGCAGTGTTGTCAAATTTGGGCCTTGGAGTAAGCTTCAGAGAAAATACCTAATAAAAAGTTTTATCTATTTGGCTGATAACATACATTATATTATAATGCCTTATGACATTGAATTCCATACAACGTATTCTAATTCCACATTAACATTACAAATGCTCATTGGTAATACCAAAGCCTGAAACATACTGTAAATAATAATACGATGATACCTGGTGATTAATGTGTATCCTTATGCTAACTAAGCTAACCTATTTTCTCAGATATCACTAAGTGGTAACAGTGGAGAAATACCAGGATTTGACCAACAACTATAACAAATCATGTGACAAAATTGCATCTTAGTTTCAATGGAATAACAAAACAAAACAAAACCGTCTGTTCTGCTATTAACTTAGTATTAACAATATATTTTGCTCTCCTCTCTCCCTTCTAATGCAGCACTGGAAGGCAAATCAAAATTTTTCTTTTTGTCAGGCAGGCACTGAATGTTTGATAGGGATGAAAGAATAAAAATCTATGCAGAAAGTGGTTGATCAGCCTGGAGAACTTCCAGAACGTGTAACAATATCTCTTTGATTACAAATGCTTGAGGCAATAAAGCTCTAAGTGGTATCGCTTCATATCTTTTGATATGAAGTAAAAAATAAGAGCCTTTGGCTATCAAATTGTTTTTGAGAAGGTATCAACTATGAGGACAGAGTGCTTTAGCAGCTTGTTAGTATTCATATTTACAGCGAACAGCTCCATATCCTTCAGGAAATGCCTTTAGTATGTTCTATTTTCATAACTGCCATAATGTTCCTGGGAGCGTTGTTACAAACTGGCATTATCACAAAAATGATGCAACTGTTCCCAGCTGAAGGAAACATGCAGATTTTGTAGCAGTAGCATGTCAAATCTTTTTGCTTACTCGGTTGCTAATAAACCAAAGAAAATGGGTTAATCTTCAAAATCCTTGTATGGAATCTTCCCTAAATTTAGGAGGCCCATATCAAAAACAAGCCTGATTTAATTTTGAAAGTAGGAAATAATAGCAAAGAATTTGTTTTTACTGAACTATTTTTATATGCATGACCATTTTGACTTCAACATTGTCTCTAATAAAATGGGGATAAATACACAGATATTTTTCAGGACTTTAACTTTGTGCTCTTTTATTTATGTTACAACTCTATCAACCTGATTTTCCTTCCATTACATTGGCTCTAGGTATATAACTTCATGAATATATTAAAGAAAATGAATTGATTAGCATATTAAAACTTTACATCTTAAACTTGAACTTGTGTCTATGCTAACAAATTTTGCCTAAATCTGTTTACTCACAGAGCAGATGTAGAGGCTCCAGTGCTAATCAATACAAAGAAAAGGAAGCATGTATAACAAATGAGGTCATCTGATTTCTAGTATAATTCTTTCTCCATTGACTTTGAAGAAGTTAATTTGTCCCTACTTAGATTACATAAATCTTGGGCCTAATGCAAAGGAAGATTTGTGTGTGTTTTGTTTCATTTTTGTCCATTTCTTTTTCCAGCATTGATAGGAGGCTGTGATAAACCTCAATGCATACTTCGCCCCGATGTATAGCATAAGGCATAAGAAGTGCTGAAAAACTCAAATAGTTCAGAGTTAAAAACCTTTAATGCAACCAAGATAGGGACATACAAGAATGTTCTCTTTGCTCTTCAATAATGTGTGTGGTAAAAGAAGTAAAAAATAGGACACAAATAGGAGAAAAAATTCAGTATGATTCAAAAATTACCTTTAGATATTCTGAATGTTTATTTCAAGGTCTCAAAGCCAAGTGAAATAAGACCAGTCAGAGAGCTTCCATAGAAATATTGCCCTAGAGAAGGTGTAGGAATATAAGAAGACAGTTAAAAATATGCTTTTGCTCCTAATATATTTATTTCCATTATTTTTCCTTATTCTGTTTTATAAAACCTTCTACCAAGAAATAATGGAGCAGGTAATGCTTTGTTTTCTATTTATGATATCTCCTAAAACTACTTTCTCCTCCCTTTATCTACTGCAAAATATGATTTTGGCTCTCTGACACTATTTTAATTAATTTACCCTTTTGTTTTCATCTTTTTCTCCATAGACTGTCCAAAAGCCTTCCAGAAATGCAGTTCTTGGTATCACAACTTTGTTTTGAAAGAGAAAAAAAGTCTTTCCTAGAGTCCTATTCTTTTCCATTAACATGTTCAGTGCTCAGTTGTTTATCACTATCAAAGAGTCCCAGTAATCTTCTTCCTGATTGTTATGCTTTTGTTTTGTTTGATATCTTCATTCAAATTAATCTTCTTCCTCTGTTACTCCCAAGTTTCTCATTCTTTTTATAGGTGACATAGATTGCTCTTCCCAGTAATCTGTCTAACAAAACTTGCCAGTAACACCTGTCAGCTGTTTGTGTATAACTCTGTGTAGCTATACTTAGAAATATATACTCAGGTATTTTGCCTTCACTCTTGTAAGCTGTCATGCTGATTTCAAACAGTGTATGTGTGTACAGCATTCTGTACTCATCCCAAGGACTTAAAATATATAGGGAAAGTTTGCCTATTGTAAAGCAATGTAAGATGCTCTCCCTGATGATACAGCAGGAGATTCAACAGGTACTGATTCTTGCTAGTACTATGAAGACCCATTAAAAATGACAAAAGTGTTTAGAAAAGGTAAGTGAATAAACACAGCAAGAAATGAAGCCACTACATCTTCAGCTGTGCCTTTGTTAACACACAGGTATTTGTTAACTTACAATACAGTAAGCTGCATCTTCACCAAGAACCAGAGTAAGACTGCAAAAAAAATTGTGAGGTGTATTGGATTTTCAAGACAGTGAAACAGATATCTTTTCTTATCTGGTGAAACATATTCAGTAAAGTTACATCGAGGGTTTAGAGCTGTGGATTTTTTTAATTGTTAATGACACATATACTATCATGAAATGTTTATGCTTTAATAATAATAGGAAAATAGGATGAAAAAAAATCAAGAAATTTATTGACAATACACAGCCAGATTGTCTGAGAGGAAATTTGGCTACATAGTTCTAGGGTGTTTCAACCTTCATTTAGATATTCATAATAAAGATGAGATATGAAAGAGGACAGAGTGGATAAGAGGTTTACTGAGAATAAAAAAAGAATATTTTTAGCTGCAGATTAACTAATTTTATGCAGATGAATATCAGAATGGGAATTCCAAATTACCTTAAATATGACAATGTGTTTACAATCTATTTTCAAACCAGGAAAGCAACCACATAGCATATTTATAATTTGTACACTTGTACATTTGTCAATTTTATCTTCTGCCTCAAAAGGCAATAAAGGAAAAAGTTTCAAAACTAGAAAGTTTTCATGCTGTTTTCAAAGGAAATGTGAGGTACTCAACACTTAGCCCACAGTGTTCTTCACTCAGAGAGAGAGAAAAAAATGTTGCCTGCAGTGCTACAGATGCTTTTAGAGTAAACACTCAATGGCAGGCAAGAATAGCAGTAATTGCCAAAGGTTCCAGCTGCTTTTTCAATTCCCAGTAAATTATATCATCTTCTAGATTTACACATTTGTTTCTATGAAAGTATTATTCTGCTATTAGAAACATAGAGTGACTCCATTGTGATAGTGCCATCCCATGCCCAGCAGGTGAGGTCCATCCCATCCATCTGCGTGATGTTGCATTGGCCAGAATGGATCCACCATGCAACAGCCAAGAACAAAGGCAGGCATTAATTTAGTCTCAGGTGCAGTTTAAGAATATTTAATGCTAATGAGGGAAGAAATTGTGAAAATTGAGAAATTTTGCCTAAATTCAAAGTGGGATTTAAAAAATTGTTTTAGTCTACAGTTTAATTACATTTTATCTGAGGTTAGTGATCCTCATCCTTCTGCTCAGAGCAGAACTGTAAGGCAATAATGTAAATTGTTTGTCAAGCTCACTTGAAATGATTGGGAAACTTGTGATAACAGTTTATGGAATTCTGGTCCATTGTAAATAAATAAGAAAATATGTATATTATATGGATGTATGCCTATAATTGTTAAACCAAATGATTTTTTTTTTATTTTTAAATTTATTTAGTTTTAATTTTAATTAATTTTAATTATTTGTAGTTGCATAAGAGATTAATATTATCACAGACCATTGTAGTAGCTTTTTCTGTAGTGGAGATGAATTATATAAGCTTTTTTATAGGATATACTTTTAGCAGAAAAGTATCTTAAAATAGTTTTAATGTTAAATCACATTTATTATTATTGACTTAAAATAACTCATTATTTCAGTGGATGACTTGAATAAAGTAAATGAATTAATAATTTGCTTTAGTATTTGGAATAGCAGTATATTAGAATCATAGAATCATTATGGTTGGAAAAGACCTTTAAGGTTGAGTCAAACTGTAAACCCTTCAACATCATACCTCCTAAACCATGTCCCTAAGTGTCTCATCTGCATGCTTCTTGAACACTGCTGGGGACAGTGACTCCACCCCTTCCCTGGACAGCCTATTCCAATGCTTCACCACTCTTTCTGTGTAGAAATTCTTCCTAATGTCTAGCCTGAACCTGCCCTGGCACAACTTAAGGCCATTTTTTCTTGTCCTATCAGTAGTTATTTTGGAGAAGAGATGGACCTCCACCTCACTACAACCTCCTTTCAGGTACTTGTAGAGAGTGATAAAGTCTCCTCTGAGTTTCCTCTTCTCCACACTAAACAATCCCAGCTCTCTCAATCGCTCCTCATAAGGTCTGTGCCCCAGACCCTTCACCAGCTTCATTGCCCTTTTTTTCAACATCCTCCAGGGCCTCAATGTCTTTCTTGTAGTGAGGGGCCTGAAACTGACACAGTATTCCAGATGAGGCCTCACCAGAGCCAAGTACAGGGGAACGATCGCTTCCCTGGTCCTGCTGGCTACCTTATTCCTGATACACGCCATGATGCAGTTGGCCTTCTTGGCCACCTGGGCACGCTGCTGGCTCATGTTCAACCGGCTGTCAACCAACACTCCCAGGTCTTTTTCTGCCACACAGCTCTCCAGCCACTCTGCCCCAAGCTTGTAGCATTGCATGGGGTTGTTTTGACCTAAGTGCAGGTCCCAGCACTTGGCTTTATTGAAACTCATAGAGTTGGCCTCAGCCCATCGATCCAGCCTGTCCAGAATCTTCTGTAGAGCTTTCCTACCCTCAAGCAGATCTACTCTTCCTCCCAACTTAGTGCCATCTGCAAATTTGCTGAGGATGCACTCAATCCCCTCTTCCAGATCATTGATAAAGACATTAAAGAGGACCAGCCTGAACACTGACCGCTGGGGAACACCACTTTTGTCTGGTCGCCAGCTGGATTTAACTGCATTTGCCAGTATTCTCTGGGCCCAACCATCCAGACAGTTCTTCACCCAGCAAAGAGTACATCTGTGTAAGCCATAAGCTGCCAACTTCTCCAAGAGAATGCGGTGGGAGACTGTGTCAAAGTCTCACTAAAATCTAAGTAGACCATTTCCACAGCCTTTCCCTCTTGCAGTAGGCAGGTCACCTGGCCATAGAAGGAGATCAAGTTGATCAGACAGGACCTGCCTTTCATGAATCCGTGTTGGTTGGGCCTGATACCCTAGCTGTCGCGCACATGCTGTGTGATCACCCTCAAGACGATCCGCTCCATAACTTTCCCTGATACTGAGGTCAGGTTGACAGGCCTGTAGTTCCCTGGATCCTCTATCCAACTCTTCTTGTAGATGGCCATCACATTTGCAAGTCTCCAGTCATCTGGGACCTCTCCTGTAGGCCAGGACTGCTGATAGATGATGGAGAGCAGCTTGGCGATCACTTCTGCCAGCTCTTTCAGCACCCTCAGGTGGATCCCATCTGGCCCCAAGGATTTGTGAGTATCCAAGTAGAGTAGCAGGTCACTGAGTGTTTCCTCATGAATCACGGATTATTCCTCCTGGAATATTATATTATATTGTAATCATAATATCATAGTATTTCCATTATATTTCATAGAGTGATTTGGAAAAAATGTATATTAAGTTGCTAATAAACAATGAAAAGGTGAATGAGTAATTTATGGTCCTGTTTTGAAGGTATCATTAATGATCAAAAAAGCATGACTGTGGTGAGATACTGATGGAAAGTGGGGATTCTAAGCTGAATCACAGTAAATACATTGTTATGACTGAATATACAAGGTATAAAATTCTCCCTTTTTTAGGCAAAGCAACAAGCATTTATCGCCAAAATTATTTCATTTGTTACAAGGTATGCATGACATTCATTGTAATGGTCAAAATAATTACAAATTTACCCATAATTTTGTGAGGTGCAGAAATTACCAATTTGAGAATATAGGCATTTAAATTACATTTTTTTCTTTGTTTCTTTCAAGTCTATGTTTCAAATAAATTACATATATCTTTATACTTAGGTATATTTTAAAATAATGAATAGAGAATTTGCATACTGCATATGGAAACTGATGGATATTATTTTAGTTAGTTAGATGTTATTTTAGTTAATTAGACTGTTAGTTTTGGAACACTCCCAAAATATTTTTTTACTTAAAGCAGAAAGCTCAGTGAAGAAAATATAATTTCAAAATAATGATTTTCAGCTTCAAAACAACAAATAGAATCCGTTCTATCAACAGATAGAATTTTCATTCCTCATCAAAGCCATCACTTTTTTTTCCATTTATTACTTTATCAGAAAATGAATGATTCCCATTCAGTGTGGTACTAACTATCTTTTGAATGTAGCAATGCGTTTTCAATTTTCAGTTTTCCCGACTCGGCTAGACAGCTTCCTGTAGCTGGCTCTTGCCTTTCCTCATTTGTTGCAGTTGCCGACCTTGTAGAGGTATCTGCAAATTGAAAGTCCCTGTCTCTTCAAAGTATTCAGGTGCTTCTAGCTCTTACACTGGGAGGGGAACTGTTCATCCAGATCTTCCTAGACTGAGAGAGACTTCAGTTTAGACTTCTGATGTTCTGAATTAACTACCACAATAACTACCAGAACTTATGCAGTTGTGGACCTACTGCTTTTCTCTATAATGTGAACTAAGCCTAAAAGGGACTTGAGGAACTCTGAGCCCTCTGAGGGACTTGAGCACTTAACTAACTGAGTGGACTCTTTTGGAGGCCTAGACAGACTTGTAAATGCCTTGGTACTGACTTTGGCCTTTTTTTTTTTTTGCCAGATAATGCCTGCTGCATAGAGGACATACAGGGAACCTCGCACTAGACACACTAACAGATGCCATCAGAATTTGGTCATAATTAATATGGAGGTCATGGCCACTCTCTGGAACATGAACACCACAGTCTGTGAACATCACACTCTTTTGCTTTTATGGTATGACAATGACAATACAACAAATATAAACAAAAATTCTCCCATGTAAGAGAGACTGAAGATTGCTTAGGTAAATTTGGAATTTGGAATAGATATAGCTTGCTTAAAAATATTAACATGTATGCACCTTTCCTAATCCTAAACAAAATGCATATATACATTATTAAAAAGTACATGCCCAAATACAAAGAATCTGAATATCAAGTCTGAATTTTTTATATGATCATATTTTTTTCATTATCTTGCTTCAAGGATGCTGAAACTACGAAATTCATTTGTAAGTGAATTCCAAAAGTTTTATTCAGCTAATAGATAGGTTGCAATTTCAGTAGAGAAGTTTCAACAAAACCCTGACAAAACAAATTAAATAACATGACACAATATGACAATGAAGTTAAATGAAATGATTGAGGAATTCACAGCATACTGTTGATGATTAACCTTGAACTATATATACCTAACTGTCATACACAGTAGTAGATTGTCTGTGCCCAGTGTTCACAGGTCCAGTTTTCCAGTTTTTAGTACTTGTAAATAAGTGATTCTCTAAATAAATAAATGAAAAAAGAATTCCTCAATTTGAACACCTGAAAATCAATTTACTGTACACCATACTTGCCCTTAAGGGAAAACATAGCAGATTAAAAGCATTCTTTAATCACCAGTACTTGTGTGCCTGTGAATGTGAATTTGTTTCTCTCAGTGTATTTCTAAACATAAAATATTTAATACATAGCTTTGCAGAAGGATAATTAAAAGAAAAAAAAAACAGAAACAAACAAACAAAAAAATCTAACAAAAGTAAATGAGAATGAGATATATTGAAAAGTTATTGCTTGAAAAGTTGCCCTGGGATTAAAAAAGTAAAAAAAAAAAAAAAAAAAAAAAGCCGTGAAGGAAAAACCTTTGTGAGTGAACTACGTGGCAACAGAGAAGTTTAAACAAGTGCTGCTACTTATATCATTGATTCATTGATAGAACTGTACTCTTCAGAGAAAAAAATAAAATAAATAAATAATAATAATAACCCCCCCCCCAGATTCTTAGAAAAAGAAGCAGATTATTTCTTTGGGCTAAGTGAGTTTTCTCCCTCTTCCTTTTCATTCTCTATAGTGCAGAGTGAACATGAACTTCAGTGCAACTGCCATATCCGTTGTATGCTTTGATCATGGACAAGGCATTGTCTGGCAATGGGACTTGATGTTGAAAGTCTGGGACCAGGCTTTCTACAGTAAGACGAGCTGTATTCTCCTCTGTGGAGTGAACAACAGAAGGAGTTTTGTGTAAAGCCACATAAGCATAAAAATGGCAGAGGCCTTTACTTTCAGCAACCTTAAGTGATCAGGCTGAAAAAAGCATTCATCGGCAAACAAACAATGCAGACTTCTAGATGTCAAAAAGAGATGGTCAGAACGATCAGTGCGCTCTGTATTTCATCAAACGCCAGCGCTATCTCTTTACCCTGTGAAGTCTGTTCTTTTTCTCAGGGTAGTGATGCTTATCTCGCTGCTTTCATTTAGAGAAAAATAAACCTTTTGGTTGTAACAAGTACTTTGCAACCAATGACTTAAAAATATAAAATGTAAATTAAGAGCATATAAAAAGTAATAACAAGGGAAACAGACAGATTGTTCAAGACAATAAGGCTATTTTCACACTGCTTTTTGATAGTGTTAGTTCACTTATGATATTGGAAAGAATGAAAGACTTTAAATAAACTTTGTAAACTTTATCTCTCTTTTTTTGTTGGAATAAATGGAATTTACTAGAAAAGTTAATTGATTAAAAATTATGTATTTTTTTAGTTTACCTTGAAAAATATGGCAGCCTTTTGAGCATCTGATTAGGAAAAAAAAAAAAAAAAAAAAAAAAAAAACAGTGGCTGCATTTATAGCTGTCACTTTTCATCCTTACTTTATAATAAAATTCATGAACAGCTACTGAAACTTTGGCATATGAACATACTGAATTTTTCTTCAATTTTTTTCAGCCAGCCTCTACCATTGTGTTTTCTTTTTGTTAAATGTCTATTATAAGTAGACTAGTAGCTATACTTCACAGCCTATGGTTTTATATTGCCATACTGACTTTAAATACATTTCCAGGTAAATTATGGTAGCATTAGTTATTTCAGAATATATATTTTTTTTTGTTCTTGTTGTTTGTTTGTTTGGTCTAATAGCTAGAAATTCAAGGCTTAACATCTATTAAATAAAATGTAATTCTTTTCATTCTTTGGTACTGAAGTAATTTTGCATGGAATGGACCACATTGATAAGCTTAAATTCTCCTGGTCTCCAAAAGAGATAGTCAAATGAATACTGTTAATCTGTCATGGTTCAAAACTCTGCAGTTACACTGGAAAGGAACTCCCTTGTTCCTATTTTTATTTACTGCTTTAGAGGTACTCCTGCGAAATAAGTCAGACTGTTTTGGAAATGTACAGATTAGACTTTTGAAAGTAGGCAGAGGAAGAAGCGGGCCAGAAATAAAAGCTAAACTTTGGCATAAGAAAAGAAGTTAAATGTCTTTAAGAAAATAATAAAAATAAATATACTTCAATTTCAAATAGAAAGAAGGAATATTCTTCCCAAATATACTCTATTGGCAGCAAAAGTTAGATATCTAGTGATTGCATTACTTAAAATGAGTCAAAAAAAAAAAAAAAAAAAGTTTAGCTTGTCTTTCCTTTTCCTATTTAGTCAGGATCATTGTGTCTCTTACCTACATCATTTTCAGATATATGGAAATTATATTAGAGATGGTCTATGTTTTTCTTTGGAAATGCTCATTTTGGTGATGTCATATGTATTTTATTTTAACTAGAACTTTTTATTGAAGTCAATTCAAAGATTTGCGTTAAAATGTGATGGAAAATCTGGCTGTTCATTAGGAATCCATACTCTGAATCCTGGATGAAGGAAAGGGGAAAAACAGTGATTAGGTAACACAGAGACAGGTGTCTATAAAACACAATAGTGATGAATAAGAGTTGTTTCTGCTGCAGTACCATCTGCTATCTCCTCAGCTTTGGTTATGTTCTGTCTTCCTTCTGCTTGCTGTTCTGCTCTTGACATGTCTGACTGCTCTTCTAAGATCACAAACACATGAGTTTCTGTGCCAACACATCCCAACTACAGTCCATCTGATACAGTTTCAGCAAGGCTGTTGTCATCCTCATTCCATACTATTGCAATTAAAATAAGCAAATTTTGTGTCTAAAATCCTCAGAAAGTGTACACATAAAATTTATATGTGAAGATTAAAATATAATGAGCAAGCTAAATTCCACATCCTGACAAATACGTTTAATGGGATAAACTTTACAATTTATAAATGACATTATTATTCTTTCCAATGCCCACACAGACTGAATGCCTTCAGACTTCTGAGTCAATTATTTACTATGTAAATTACCCGTAGCAGAGTGTTTTGAAATAATAAAATTCACTAGATTCATACTTAGTATACTTGGAGTTCACTCCTCCACTCACCTTTCTTTATTGCTTTTATTAGATGAATACTCTAAATTCCTAGTGAGTTTAGAGATCTTTCTCAGCAAACAGAATCTGAGAAGAATTTACAAAACATCAGAACCATGGTGTTCTTGTCAGTTTTAAAACTATAACTTAAAGTAAGCATGTACGGAAAACTATTCCACATGCATCCTTTAGCCAGACTGACAGTTTTACTAAAGATACTCATAAGTAGAATATGGCATTTAACAATGTGCAGAAGGAAATTAGTGCTACCCAGAGGATGCGCTACAAGATGTGTGCAGTGATGCCTAGGGTAGCCTCCATGCCAGAACAACACTCCTAAATTACTTGCTAGGTGGCTGCAGGAGTATTGCAGACTGCTGGGATGATCTCTCTCTCATGCTTATAGCATTCTTAGGTTATCTAAATCAGTGCTCTGTTGAGACTCCAGGTAGCTTAGTGCCCTTTCAGTGGTAATGTTGAAAACTATTTTTTTTTTTCAGCCCCAAATTATAAACGGATTATTAAAGAAATATTGCATTATATCCCAAATTTTCTAACAAGCATAACTATATAAAAAAATCTACAGAGCAGTGACATAAACAAAGAATGGAATTTGCTGTTCTGACAGTAGGTGATAACAAGGGTATTTACACCCATCTCCATGACTTTTAGATCACTGTTTACCTTAAAAGCCCAGAGAAAGAAAAGAGCTGAGTAGAGTTAGGAAAGCACTGTTGCAGGAGTGGAAATAAATTGTTAACAGGAACCTATTTGCAAATTTTACTTTGTGAACAGCTAAGCAGTTTTCTTTCGCTGCAGGACCATGAACAATGAATGATGTGACGGCATTGGATACTTGCTCTGACCTCATCTGGAAGAGCATTCCCCATTTTGAAAAGCTTGACTTCACATCCAGCAGGTGCTATTTATTACTTCTAAGGAAGACAGAGGAACTCAGATGCAACATCTAGAGGACTAGAGAAGGTTGCCAGCTTCCTGAATGTTAACAGATTTGTAGCTCTTTCAACCAAAGAAAAGTTATCAAATCTGCTGATGCAGACACACCAGTTTGCCTGAGCCTATTGCCAAAAGCCAATTTGCCTGAGCTTTAGACAGATTAACAGAACACTTTAGCTGGTATCCTGTTTGCATGTTAGCCTTTCTGTCCTGGTATATCATCATTTTTCTTCATTAAATATATACACATACTATGATTTCTCTACAGTCATAGTAATTTTCTTTATTTTCAAGTAAGCCTTTACTCAGCATAATTTGATCTAGCTTAGAGCCTTGTAATGTTAGATTTCTAGGTCTTGAAAATACACAGATATAAAAGGTGGAATAGCTAGACATGGAATTTAATTTGTCAATTTATGTGTAAGTAGTGCTCATAGGGCATGGTAATAAGCTATCACCCTGAAATACAGATAGTGGATGGACAATCTGAAGTTAGTGCTGTAGTTAAGCTGAGGTGGCCCAGGGTTATTTCCTCATAGTATTTACTTGTATCTCAAATATGTGAGAATTCATACTAATTAAGACTAAGTACTTATATACTAGTATCATGTCAGTTAAAAGTAATTTCAACAAGTAGAATAGGATAATTTTGTACATTTTTGCAGTTACTTTTGGAACTAGAAATCCAAGATCTAACCTGATTTTTACCACCTAAAATAACTTTCCTGTGGGAGCTCCTCCTTTCCTGTAGGAAAAAGTATAACCATTTTTCCTTATCTCACAGAGGGCCTATATTTCTTCCCTTCCTTCTTTAATCCTTTTTTTCCCTTCCATTTCTAACATGTATGAAGTAACACTGTAGACTAACTCTGCGCTCCAAGGCCTCCGTGCAAAGACGTCTGCAAGTATATTGGTGCTCCATGGAGGCACCAATCTGTAGACCTGAACCCTTATCCAGAGAGGTCTGTTGCCTGCCAAGGGCTCGAATAAAGGATGTTGTAGAGGGACTGCCAAGGCTTGTCCAGGCGTCTGACTATTATCCCCGTTAGTGTTTCATGTGGGCATTAAAGATGCTATGGGGAAACTGAGAAATATCAAACAAGATCCCTAGGGATGGTAGTCAAAGGTCTGGGTGCCCAGGTTGTGTTCTCCTCTATCCTGCCAATGATGGGAATAGATATGAGGAGGAAAAGGTGGATATTGCGGGTTAACAACTGGCTGTGCCACTGGTCTTGGAAACAGCATTTTGTTTTCTATGACCATGGGTGTTGGGGCCTTAGTAAGAATATATAGGAAAGTGGAGTTTGTGGGGAACTGGACCGACGCCTAGCAACCGAACACCTGGAGGAGAACCAATCAGCTGGGAGCCTGTCGCCAATGAGTGCTGCTCCTCAGCGCATGCCCACCTGCACCGGTATAAAGCCCTGCTACAGACAACAGCAGAGTGGAGTTGACCTCACTTTGTGTGGAGGTGTTGTTTGCTCTGGCTTGTGGGGAGGGCCCTGGCACTTGGTGTGAGAGTGACCCTCGACATCTGGTGACCCTGACATGATCGTGTGAGAACGCGAGGGATCTTACTGGAGAAAAGTAAGTGGATTGTGACCACGACCTGGTGAGTCAGAATGGGAATTGGCGCATCTAGAGTGGAAGTTGCTGCAACAGCAATGGAACATGATACTGTTGAACGCTTCGTAAGGCTTGCTCAAAAAACTAAGATTGAGGTCTCAAAAACTGAGTTAACTGATTTATTGCTATTTTGTAAGAAGAGAAAAATCATAGAAGAAGCTTCCCAAGCATATAAATTTAAATCATGGGAGCGAGTAGGAAAAGAACTATGGGACAGTGTACAATTAGGTTCAGAGGAAGCGTGGCGCCTCACAAAAACATATCATCTCATATGGCCTATGTTTGAGCAGTTAGTTGCTATTGCGTTCTGGGAAGCGCTCCATGGAGAAGAAGAGGAAAATGGGTCTGAAAGTTCTGAGTATACTAACAATACTGAGCCAAATCAGTGTGAGAAAATAGATAATAAGAAAAAGGTAACCTCACCTAAACAGGCATGTCCGGTAACTTTGGCCGAAGGAGAAGTATGGGGGGGAGTGGATGAGTATCTCCCCCCGTGGGAGGGGGAGAAGCGACCACCTCCCACAGCGCCCGAATGGGAGGGGGAAAACCGGCCAACCCCCACAGCGCCCAGAATGGAAGTGGACCCAATTAAAGTACCGATCCCAGATGGATCGGACGATGATAATGCCGTGGTTCAAAAAACGCGACAAGAACTTCAGGGACAAGCAGAGAGAATGACAGAGTTATTAGAACAAATGCGGCGATTAGACTGCGGGTCCAAGGCCAGAGATGTGAAGGCAGCATATAAGGCTGCCCATAGGGCTATAGTGGAAGGGTTGGAAAATGTAGATAAACAATTGGAGCAGTGGGAGGCATGAAAAGATACTCCTAAGATTCAAAAGAAAGCAGCTGGAGGAAGCGACCCAGCTGAAGAAGGATTGTTGCCGGAGCTCCCAGCCACTGCAGGTGGAAGTGATGATGAGGGAATGCCACCTGTTGATCCAACATTTAATGCGGGAGCACGGTATAAAGGGCTCATAGAGAATGCTCAATTACAAGGAGAATTTGTATTAACACCACTAGCAGCTCCTGTAGTAATGGGAGCCCAGGGCCCCAGGTGGGAACCTCTCGACTGGAAACTGGTTCAAGGCTTACAAAAAACAGTAATGCAGTATGGGCACGACAATAAGTTGGTGAGAAATCAGGTCTCTGCTCTGTTTAAATATTCCCATATGGTGCCTGCAGATAGCAGAGCGATAATGGAGCTTCTGCTTTCCTCTACCGCTTATATGCTTTGGTTAGCAAAATGGCAGGAAAGATTAGAGGAAAAACAATTGGAGAATCTAAATCGCAGTATGGACGATCCATTAAGGGTTGCCACCCTTGATCAACTGATGGGGAATGGGCGTTACCGGGCAACTGAGGCCCAGGCAGCGCTCCACCCTAGGATACTACAGCAATCAAAAAATGCAGCGCTAGCCACTTTTCTTGCACTACCACAAATAGGAACGCCACAGTTACCATACACAAAAATAATACAAAAGCCGAATGAGTCTTTTTTCAACTTTGTTGATCGGCTGAAGGAAGCCCTGGATATGGCACCTAATGTGCCTTCGGAAATGAAAGCAATATTGGCAAAAGATCTAGCAGTTCAAAACGCAAACCAAACTTGCAAGCAACTATTAGCTACTTTGTCACCAGGAGCTTCAATTGTCCAAATGATAGAGACCTGTGCCCGAGCGCCAATGATGGAGGAAGAACAAAAGGCAAAAATACATGGTGTGGCTTTGGCCACAGCAATTAAAGGAGAAAGAATGTCTAGAGAGGGAGACAAGAGATTTCATGGAACATGTTTCCTATGTGGTCGATTAGGACACATGAGGAGGAAGTGTCCTAACAGGTTCAGGATGGAAGGTATGGCCCCGAGAGGATTTAATGGGACCTGTACGAGATGTCAAAGGTTCGGGCACAAGGCAGCGGAGTGCCGATCACGGTTCCGCAAGAACGGCACGCCGATACAGGGAAACGGGAGCCGCCGCGTTGTGAGGGACGCGGCAAACAAGTATCCCCAGATGATGGCTGCCTCTGTGAACTCTCCGCCGCAACCCGTGGAAGCACAGGAGTCAACCTCTCTGTGGCAAAATCCACAGTGATTAGAGACTGACATGCACATATTAGAATTGATGTGCACTGGTCCCCTGGGGAGGAGCTGAGAGCCAGCGACCCCGCCCCCCCCCCCCCCCCCCAACCGCCACCCTCTTCTCCTGCCCCCCGAGCCGTGGTGTCACTGGGAGCAGGCTGGGGTGGGCGGACGAACCGGGCCTGTTAATGAGCAGCGGACGGAAGGGCAGATTTGTGGTCCTCTCAGAGGTGGCAGTGAAGTGCAACTTTAGCATGGGAAAATGAGTGAGCTTGACCAGTTATGCCAGGAGGCCGAGCAACTGAAAAACCAAATCAGGGATGCTAGGAAAGCATGTACTAACGCCATCTTGGCTCAGATCACAGCCAACATTGACCCCGTGGGGAGAATTCAAATGTGTACTAGAAGAACACTCCGGGGACACTTGGCTAAAATTTACGCAATGCACTGGGGGACTGATTCCAGGCTTCTAGTCAGTGCCTCCCAGGATGGCAAGCTTATAATCTGGGACAGCTATGTCTCTTCCTAGCTGGTTATGACGACTTCAACTGCAATGTCTGGGATACACTGAAAGCTGATAGAGCAGGTGATAGAGCCGGTCATGATAACTGTGTCAGTTGCTTAGGTGTGACCGAAGATGGAATGGCAGTGGCAACAGGATCGTGGGACAGCTTCCTCAAGGTCTGGAACTGAAAAGAGCGGCAGACTCCGTGACTGGAAGAACTTTCCAGCGGTTGAAAACTAAAAATGATAGCATATCCAGTCTGACCATACTAACTTGGACCCCCATCCTCCCCAGCTCCAAAGGACAAGATTTTTTCCTTCTCCTGTTGCTGAAATGAAGAGCACAATTACCTTTCCAAGAAGAATTTCTGTGGTTGTAAGCAAAATGAAATTGTGTATTCCTTTGGGACCATTTTCTTTTGTCTTGGGAATTTAAAAATGAAACATTATCATAAAAGTGTGACCAGAATGATCATACTTGTGTTTGCAACTATGTTGCTTTGTTTTTGTTTATAATATTTTGATGCATGATATTGCCAATTTTTGTTTTTTGTAAAAAGAGGGGAAAATGCTGAGGTTTACAGCTATGTTACTTTGTTTTTTGTAAATGTTGCAATGTTTATTGCTAATTTTTGTTTTTTGGAAAAAAGAGGGGGAGATGTTGGGGCCTTAGTAAGAATATATAGGAAAGTGGAGTTTGTGGGGAACTGGACCGATGCCTAGCAACCAAGCACCTGGAGGAGAACCAATCAGCTGGGAGCCTGTAGCCAATGAGTGCTGCTCCTCAGCGCATGCCCACCTGCACCGGTATAAAACCCTGCTACAGACAACAGCAGAGCGGAGTTGACCTCACTTTGTGTGGAGGTGTTGTTTGCTCTGGCTTGTGGGGAGGGCCCTGGCACTTGGTGCGAGAGTGACCCTCGACACATGGGACTCAGTTTGAAGATCACCAGCTAGTGGGGAATGATGAGAACCACCTCACCAAGAGGGGCACGTGTGTCTTTGCCAAAAGTTTGGCCAGCCTGGCTAGGAGATTTTTAAACTAAGCAAGAAAGTGGAAGGGGAATGCTACATGGACAGGGCAATCAGTGTCATGCAGCCAAAGTCAGAAGGCATCCAGCGGGAGTATGGTAGTAGGGTAGTAGAGTAAGTGAGTATAGAAGATGATTGTAGAGGGTCCTCTTTCACACCTCCTGTGAAACCTGCAGGCTTGATTACTTTCCTTAAATGCCTGTATGCCAATGAGCAAAGCATAGGGAATAAATAGGAGGAACTACAGACCTGTGTGTGGTCCCAGCATCACAATCTCAGTGGAATTACAGAGACTTGGTGGGATAGCTCACATGACTGGAGTGGTAGAGTTGCTCTTTAAATGAGAGAGGAATTAGAATGCATAGTGCTCAACATGGGCATGGATGATAAGCGAGTTGAGAGCTTGTGGATAAGATTAGAGGGCAGACTAATGTGGGATACACAGTGTTAGGTGTTTGCTACAGGCCACCTGATCAGGATGAGGAAGTTGATAAGGCCTTATACAGACAGGTGGAAGGAGTGTCATGTTCACAGGCTCTGGTTCTCATGGCGGGCTTCAACCACTCTGAGACCAGCTGGAAAGACAAAACAGCCAGGCACAAACAGCTCTGTAAGTTTCTGCAGTGCGTTAATGATAACTTTTTAACACCGATCTCCATCATCTTCGAAAGGTCCTAGAGATGGAAGAGATGCCAGAGGACAGGAAGAAAGCCAATGTCTTCAAAAATGGCAAGGAGGACCCAGGCAACTAGAGGCCAATCAGCCTCACCTCCATCCCTGAAAAAGTGATGGAACAGCTCATCCTGGCTGTTGTCTCTAAACATGTGGAGGATGCTCAGGAGCAGTCAACATAGATTCACTGAGGGGAAATCATGACTAACCTGATAGCCTTCTATGGTGGAATGACCAGTTGGATAGATGAGGGGAGAGCAGTCAATGTCATCTATCTGGATTACAGCAAGGCTTTTGACACCTCCCCTCACAGCATCCTCCTGGGCAAGCTCTGGAAGTGTGGATCTATTGAGTATCAGGAGGAGGTGGATTAAGAACTGTGTGGATGGCAGAGTCCAGAAGGTGGTGATCAGCAGTGCAGTCTAGTTGGAGGCCTGTAGTTAGTGGTGTCCCCCAGGGGTCAATCCTGCTTAATTTATTCATCAATGACCTGGATGAAGGCACAGAGCGCTCCCTCAGCAAGTTTGCTGATGATACCAAACTGGGAGGAGCAGCCGATACCCCAGAGGGCTGCGCTGCCATCCAGAGGGACCTGGACAGGCTGGACAACTGGGCAGTGAGAAACCTTATGAAATTCAACAAGGCCAAGTACAAGGTCTTACACCTGAGGAGGAATAACCCCAGACACCAGCTCAGGCTGGGGACTGACCTTCTGGAGAGCAGCTCTACAGAGAAGGACCTGGGCGTCATGGTGGATGACAAGTTGACCACAAGGCTCTTGTGGCCAAGAAGGCCAATGGGATCCTGGGGTGCATTAAGAAGAGCATCTCCAGCAGGTGGAGGGAGGTGATCCTGCCCCTATACTCAGCCCTGGTGAGGCCACACCTGGAATATTGTGTGCAGTTCTGGGCTCCCCAGCACCAGAGGGATGTGAAACTACTAGAGAGAGTCCAGAGCAGGGCTGCAAGGATGATTAGGGGCCTGGAACATCTGCCCTATGAGGAAAGGTTGAGAGAGCTGGGCCTGTTCAGCGTGAAGAAGAGAAGCCTGAGAGGGGTCCTGGTCAAATACCTCAAGGGAGGGAGTGAGGAGGATGGACCCAGCCTCTTTTCAGTGGTGGCCACCAATAGGACTAGAGGAAAAGGCCACACACTGAAGCACCAGAAGTTCCACAGAAACTTAAGGAAAAATTTCTTGACAGTGAGGGTGACAGAGCACTGAAACAGGTTGCCCAGAGAGGTTGTGGAGTCTCCTTCTCTGGAGATCTTCAAACCTGACTTGGATGCAGTCCTGTTCCACATGCTCTAGGTGACCCTGCGTGTGCAGGGGGCTTGGACTAGATGATCTCTAAAAGTCCCTTCCAACCTTAAGGTTATATGATTCTATGATAGCTTTTCCAAAAGCCACAGTCCCTACTTCCATCTATTTTTCTCTCATGAAGATCACAAAACCTCTTTTCTTTACCAGGAGGAGGGGATAAGATGTCTTGTAGAATATATTTGTTAACATTATTATGTTTTTTGCAAAAAATTAAATTGAAAGAATGTATTTTATAGGTAGATCACTGTGTAATGGAAAGAGGAAGCTTTTCATAGGGCTTCCTTGAAAGAACCTTCTAGTCAGAAGAACAGAATTTGTTATCCACAAGAATAGAACAAAAGTTTCTGCACCTTTAGGGCTGATGAGCAAATGTTTGTTGTGCAGCTGGCATGAAAAGTTTATACATCCTAACAGCTGATCTTTGGCTCATTTCTGGAGAAATTTAAATCTCCCATTTTTTTAATTTCCCATAAGGCTCTGGAAATAGTATAGTAGAATCGTATGCTAAAGCTAGAATTTTATTTCCTTCTTTATCTCACCAAGCAGTTTGAAATCTGTAATCATCCTAGCTTCTAATTAGAAAAACCCTCCAAAATTCAAGAAAACCATATGTAATGCATGTCAAAAAGTAGTCATGCTTCCTAGGGTATTTTTACTTTCAGGTATCCATTCTGGGTGCTTATTATGTAGGAATCTTTGAATAGTAATTTTCTATTATATAGGTGTACTTTATGGTAGTCAGTTATTTGAGCCTGTTGCCTAATCCCAATCATTATCCTGTATTAATGACTACTTTTGCCAAGCTTTTAATTGCTGAGATGAGCAAAGGGCTAATCAAGATTCTCGAGGTTCTGTTTTCATATGAAACATTGGAATAGTATGAAAATAGGTGCTAGCTGCTGTCGCTCATGGGTACTGTTGCAGCCTCCCAGACTCTGGCAACTAAAGATTTCTGCATCACTGCATACATACACGTATATATGAAATACACATATGTATATGTACATGTAGATGCATATATAGACAATCTCATTAATTACAAAATCAGGAAGCATGCTGTCAGGAAGCAGCTGGAGGAAGGCTGCACCAAAGATCACCAGCTGGACTGATAGTGATGGTTCACTATTGACTTCACCAGACCAAGTAATGTGATGAATCAGGCCCAGAACCCACTCAGAGACCAGTACTAGTTGAACAGCACAAAAGAAAACAGCGTTGAGTTATATCTACAGCACACCGTGGGTAAGGACTGGATGCCCAGAGCTAAGCGTAAATGAAGCACTGGCACTTCAGAAATTGAAGGTGTGTGGCTGGAGGTCAGTGATGATCAAGGCATTTAAGACCCATTAGTACACAGAGCACTGACAAGGGTATTCTTAAGTAAGTTAGTAAATAAGCAAATTAAAGATGTGGACAGATTTTATTTTTTTTGTTCTCCCAGGACTGAACTTAATAGTCATCGGAGTTGCTGCTGATTCACTGCTGCATGAGAGTAAGGATTTTTCAAGTATACTAGAGGGTGCTATAGGATTCTTTCAGTTCTAAGGCAATTGACAGTGTTCCTACATTTGAAAATAAGTAAACTGTTGGCATGCAAGTCTTTCATCACAGATTTGCCGTGACAAATTTTGTCTGACATTGCAAGAAGGAAGTGGACTGAACAGCCATAATTTGAGAGCACCTAAGATGCTCTCAGAAGGATTTACTATTTATCTGTACAGACATACATGTTTCCTCAAGTTCCCTCCTGTGTGTGTGTGTTTTCCATGAGCATATGCTAAGCTAATTAATATGCCTTTCTAATTTGAGTACTGCATTCTCATTTTACCAATGAATAGATGTTGTATGTTCTGACATGTCAGAGAGGCTTTGAGTAAAATGGAATCTTTATGTTATTCAAGGTATAAGGATTGCTCAAGTTAACCACGAAAACACCACCATCTGTTGTGCATAATGCTTCACTTTTATCTTCCAAATGGAGGAGGGAAGAAGGAAAGGAATAATAATTTGGATACCGTAAATGATAAACCCTTACTTCCAGAAGTTTTGTGACTGGGGGAGAAAATTACTCCAAGCTTTAACTTGGAATCGCTTTTCTGTTGCAGAGTTAAAATCAAACAAGCTGTTCCAGGAATGCATGTACTAATGAATGCCAGAGTCTGAAGCTATTCCATGCCCGGTAATGCAGCATAAGACCTTCTACATGCACTTTTATTTATTTATTTATTTATTAAGATTAATCCTCTTGATGTTTAATAATATTCCATTTGTCAGCAGCTAAGTGAAATTTGCAAGATTCCTGATTCCTGAAGTACTGACTTTCTTTAGAGGTCAGGAATATTGCAATTTTCACTTTGCTCATCAAACAAAAAGCAGAGCATTTCTGGAAAGAACAGCAGGGGAGGAAGACAGGAAGCAAATCTCAAAATATAGCAGCACAGAATCAAGTGAAAACAGCAGGAAGAACTGGGTGACTAAAAGCACCAGTGTGTCAAAGAAAAAAAACAGAGTTCATACAATCTATTTAAAGTAAGCAGCTAGTCATACAAAAAAACAAACAAACAAAAAATGGGAGCTCACATTTATGTTAATTAATTTAAAAAATAAAAAGAATTAGAATTTTATTTTCATTCGTCCTTGCGATGTGATTATAGATGAAAAAATGATCTCTTCTGAATCTATAAATGCCATGCTAAATATACTGAAAAAGGAAGCGAGTGTTAAATTCAGGCTTTATTATATGCAATAAAATATCAAGAAATACAATATTTCCAACACTTTTCCATTGTTTGTTTGTTCTCACCTACCTCATCATTTTTTTCCAATTTTATATCTGCTTAGTGGATATGCATATATGAATATATATCGGACTAGTTGGACTAGTTAGATTTTGAAGTACCCAAACTAGAAAGAGAAATAATTTTATTTGAAAAAAAAAAAAAATGGCAAGGAGTTAGACTAAAGTGGAAAGGGAGTAAAACATGCATCGACTTCCAAGTCAATTTTTCTGGAAAGTGAACAGCTCAATAGTATGCCATTCAAGAAAAGAGTTATTTTTGAGATTGGAGGAAAGGATTTATAAAACCCTTCCCTGGAGTCTAGATCACTAGTGCTGATGCTGCAACAAAACAACTCCCTCACCTAGGACAAAAAAATTCACAAGACTGAGGCACTGATGCTCAGGAATATCCTAATGTTCTGCAACATCAGATGAGCAAATGCAGAAACTATATGTATAGAAAAAAAGTCTTATCCATGTCCACCTTTAAGATTTAAGAAACATAAGGAGAGAAACAATTAAAATGCCTTCTCTCACTTCCTAACATCTTTTTTTTCCATACCAATCACTTTTCATAGGTGGGAACCAAGGAGATTGAATAAAACAAATCTGTTCTTTAATATTGGATGTAATGGGCAATATCAAAACAAATGTTTTGTTTCAGGGCATATATATCTTAAAACATGACCAAAAGTGTAACAGAGAAATCAGAAAAGAAGGTGGGTAGCAGATTTAGTCAAATATATAATAGAAGTTGATTCACGAAAAATTACTAACTACCTTGATCAAAATCTCAAAATGTAAATGTTAAGAAGAATTGCTATCTAGAGGTTGTATATTTAACAGCAATCACAGGAAAAATCTTTAGATGACTGTTTATCTTGAATAAGTCCTTGGCATTAGGCAGCCAAAAAATCATGAATAATATGACAGATGGAACAATGAGGTTGAAGGGCAGCCAGTGCTCAAGATAATCAGAAAGAGGTTAGTAGCAAAGCAGAGATCATTGATAAACTGGATAGCTATGATTAAAGACTGTGCTGATGTCCTGTAAAATTTTTTTGCAACAGATATTTGTGATCACGATGGCGGAAGTGAAATCTAAAAGAGATGCAAACATGCACAATACGTATCTAGCAGACAAAGGGCCTAAAAACAAAAAAAAATCCTAGACAATAAGACTGGATGGAAAAAGGACAAACTGAAAGATTAAAGACTGAATTTAAGCTCCCTGGAAAAGTTAAACATCGCATGATTGTTTCCAGTGCTGGGGACAAGAACGGAAAGTGTCACTTCAAAACATTCACAGCTCCATCAACATCAATCATTTTAATATTTGCTAAATTTTCATACCAAACTGTTGCAGAGAGACTTTTTTTCTGGACATTTCCATGCCATATAATTGGTTCATTTCTATTTTGTTGGAACCCATAGTTGAAATCCATGGACACAGAAAAGGGTTTTACACAATAGCTGCGGGAAAGCTCCACATGTATTCAGAAGAAAAATACATTCTGGGGGAATTATACATGCAAACCCCAGACTTCCTTTTTAGGAGTTCAGATCAGCCTTAAAAACAAGTTGTTCATTATCTTCTAAACTTGTTTACTTCACAGCAAAACAGTTATTTTTGGCTGCTATGTAAGGAAGTTTTGTACAATTCCACAATTATATTTTAGTTAAAATTATTTAAGTTTGTATCTTAAATGTGTTTTTACATATTTGCATTTTACTATCCTACTATCCAGTGTGATAATTAACATTGGATAAATTAAAGATATATTTTAAAAATAGGACTGTTATTTGTGAATACAGGAATTGTAAGTCACCTACTGAAACAAATAAAAGTTTATCCACATCTGAGGAGATTAGATACCAAAATATTGTGGTTTTATGGCTAAATAATTATTTCAATTAAAAGAAAAAGGTTGGCATGTTAGGTTGACATACTTGTTCAGAGAAAAAAGAAAAAATACGTGAAATATTCAGAGCAGGCAGACTACTCTAAAAGAGATCCTGAGTGGGGGAAAAACAAACAACCAAAAAAAAGAGTCAAACTTTTCTCTCAAGAGTCTAACTTTTCAGTCTTAGTGAACTGGTAAAGGGTAATCTTTCTGCTCTGTTTTGGGAAAACAAAGATGGTAGCCTATGAAGAGAGGTTAAATGACAGCGAGAAAACCATCTCCTCCTGCTGTGTTGAGTGTGAGCACTCTGCTGAAGCCAAGCAAATAGACTTTTGCCAGCCCCTCTCCTGCAGCTGACCATTGTCACCGATCCTGGATGAAATGGGGTTTGGACTGCAGAAAATGGCTGGGTTTGTATGTTCTTACCAAACAGTATCTATCTATATCTCCTGCATTTCCTATTTCCACTGCTGCAAACAGAATATCAGACTAGAGATATCATTTAGCTGACCCAATTGGGAATTTCTTAGGAACTCAAAAACCAAGAAAAATGTGTGCTCTGTCACCATGTGTTTTACCTTATAAAAGTATTTTATGGTAGTGAAGTAACAATGCTTGTCTGCAAGTGTTCGCTTTCAATATTCTGTCCTACTATTTCTACTATTCCTAGATAAATATTTTAACATCTCTAGTCCAGCAAGACACAACCAAGAGAGATAGTGTGTGGTGCATAAATTTGAGTGTAGAAAATGAATCACAAACAGTGGGATACCAATCTTGACAGCACATTAATAAAGTATCTTGCTCCAGTTGGACAAATAGAATCAAATCACAGGATAGAATCAAATAGAATCAAATCACAGGGTAGAATCAAATCACAAGTTCCTCTTTTTAACAGCAAGAAAAAGGAATACAGTTAGCGTTTTCAAACCAATATAACAGTTGGAGAGCCTTAAAGGAATATCAATGGATATTTCAACAATGTTCAAGTCATCCTGATAATTTTGTATCACCACTGTATAGAAATAACTCAAATATGCTTTCTAAAATTCATATACTCTCAAAATGTATGTCGAAATGTATGAGTATGTCTACAATGGATACTCAGAATTAACAGGTTTCCATCATTGCCAAATTTTGAACATGAGAACATTCAGAAATTTATTGCAGAGCCCCTTGAGTTAGGCACAACGTGCCAGCTGAAGCTGTAGGTAATTAAGATATGTTAATCTCCTATTACATTGACCCAGTAAACTGTACTGACCTTAGTGTAGTTATTTCACTTTCCAGACCTGAGACAAAAATAAATAAATAAATAAATAAATAAATAAATAAATAAATAAATAAAAGAAGACAATACATCTTTGTTCTAAATGATGAGGATTCACTGGGGATTTTAGCCATCTCCCCAAATGGATATTTCTTTCTGAGACATAAGCACATCCTTTTTACATAGATATTTCTAAATAGTCATTAAAAATGATTGTTGCAAGCACTTGTTGTCTCTCATTTATCAAAGGCTAATACTGTCTCTCTTTTCCTTGGTTCAAGTTATTGAGATCATAGAATCATGGCATTATGGTTGGAGAAGACCTTTAAGATCATTAAGTCCAACCATTATACTATATTAATGAAGTTCAAAAGGGGTGTCATGGCCAAATACTGTAGGAAAATGACTGATCCATTCTGTTGCACTTGGAAGCTATCTAGCTGATTAATATTTTTGTATTATTGTTCTAATATGTACAAAAGTAAAAATAGAAACTATGGCTGGCCTATTCTGGGTTTACTGATAAATCATGTATTTCTTTATTTCAAGGCTTGTATTTCCTGTGTATTGTATTGATATTGTTTCCTAGCTGATTCTTGGGAGCAGGGGGAAGATTTTTTTAAAAGTAAATTCTTTTGCCCCTAGAACTGTTAAAATCCAGGACTCATTTTGTACATGCATGCTTTTTTTTTTTTTTTCCTTCTTCTTCCCTCTTTTTTTTTTTTTTTAAAGTGTTCATAGTTGCATTCAGCTTTTTTAAAAAGAACGAATTGATTATTTTTTTATCTGCTGCTGGCATGAACTCTGTAAACACACTGATTCCACCTTTATTTGATCATAAGACAAATATGACATTTTCTAAATGTCTGCATATTTGCAACATAAACTTAGATATCGTTTCCAACTTTTGTCTATGGTTCGATTTATATTTTTAAATAAGGCATGATGTCTGTGTAAGGAGTAGTATTATCTATTTCACAAAAGTCTTTTAAAACCATTATTCATTCATAAATCATTATATTCATATTGAAATGCTCTGAGGATGGCAAAAGACAAGATTTTAAAATGAAGTATATTTCCACTGCTCTGGAATCATAGCTGACAGTAGAATTTGCCTAAACTCTGCCTAGCAAGCAGACAGATAGAAAAAGAGGAAAATAGGTAGATAAAAAAAGAAAAGAAGGAAAGATATAAAGCATTTTCATATTATTTTTAGTATACGTGGAAGACTGGAAAGCATCCAGCTGTTGCTGATGTCAAAGTTTGCTAATAATTATTCAGTTACTGTACGTACCTCTGACACTTACAAAATGTTGGCAAAGAATGAAAGTATTCACTAGAGAGAAAATCATACTTGAACGGTCTAAATATAATCTATGGCTGAATATATTTCAGGAGAATTAGCATTTTCAAGTATATTGAAAAAAACAGATTTTTGTTATTTAGCAGTTTTAGGATAAGGGAAAAAAGAAAACAAAACTATTTTATACGGACATTTCAAATAGTTCTTAATATTTAATCTTAATATTTTGCAAGAGTATCATTCTTAGCAATCCCACAAAAATCATAAAAAAAAAAAAGGTCTGAAAAAGACCCCAGGAATTCATTTACTCTATTCCCCTGTATGGAGACAAAATCATGTATGTATATGTCATTTAGTGAAGATGTCTAGCCTGTTTTTAAAGGCAACCAGTGATAGATATTTGACAGCTTCTGAAGTAATATAATTCCATGCTTCATTATGTTTCCCTGTAGAAACATATCATCTATATCTTACTCACAATAATTTAAATTATTATCCTTTGTCCTATCTACCATAGGCATGAAGAGCAGATTACTCCCTTCCTCTGCTCAGCAGACTTTTACACAGTCTTCTTTTTCATATCCCTCTAGAGTTTTCATTTCTCCAAGCTAAATATCCCCAGCTCCTTAAGCCTTCTTGTATATCATGTTTTCTAGACCTCTGACCATTTTCTTTGCTCTCCCTGGGTTCTTTCCAACTGGCCTATATCCTTCTTGAATTGTGTGTCATGACTGCAGCTGATGACTTGCCAGTTATGAAGTGGAATGAAAAATTATCTCATTTTGTTTCAGACAGTACATCTATTATACACTCCAGTATATTTTCCTTTTTCACTACCGTGTGAAAAATATTCATCTTGTGATTCATTGTAAATGCAAGTTCCCTTTCTCAGTTCTACTGCTTAGCAATTAATTCCACATCTTGTATTTCTTTGACTAATTATCACTAGGCATAAAACAATGCGTTTTTCCTTAGCAAATTTAATCTTTTTAAAGTATTTTAAAGTAGTTGTTATTTATCTGACCCTAACATCCAAAGTGTTTTCAAATATCCAGTGGACATTAACATCCAATTCAACAAGATTATTACCTTCTCATACAAGTTACTACTATTGAATGCTATGAGGGGTGTATCTTTTCATGTATATCCAGTTTTTGTTGCCTGCTTATGGAACTTTCATGTGAAAGAACATTAAAAACCATTTGTGAGTAGATTTATTTGTCCAAGTAGAGACATCTAAAATGTAGACTTCTAGAGTAAATTCACCTATTTTTCCTACAAGATATTGATTCAGTTGCCTGAACATGAACACCTACTGCTGTGTGAGATTTCAGAAAAATCTACATCACACTGTCCGAATTTAAGGTAAACATCTACATATTTCCAGGGTGCCAGTCCCATTGAGATACTTCACAATACTCAGAATGACAATAGATACAGATTTTTAAGCAACCACATTAAATGCAAAGTAGGTATGGTTGAACTAATTGCATAGACTTCATTGGTGGTCAATAAAAAAGCAGTTTTAGACAAATGTACCGTAATTAAGATGACCATGTTCTTGACATATGCTTTAGGACTGAAATGGTCACAAACATGATGTCCCTTGGAAGGTAAATATAAAACTTTTTTACTCTGAGGGAGGGTGATCACTGGAGCAGGCTGCCCAGAGAAGCTGAGGAATCTCCAACCTTGGAAATATTCAAAAGCCATCTGGACAAGGTCCTGAGCAGCCGGGTCTATGTTACTGTGCTTAAGCAAGGATACTGGACTAGATGATCTTTTAGAGGTCCCTTCCAATCTATCTCAAACATTCTGTAATTTTGTGCACGTTAAAATCTTCCCCAGCCTAAACAAATTACCACAAAGTTTGCCTGGCTGTGAGCTCAAAGGGACTGCAGTATTTGAAAATAAAACACTTTAAGACTGAGTAGTTAGGAAATTAGAAGATTCATGTGACAGGCAAATTGAGACAGTAAAGATAACTAGCAAAACTGAGTACAGGAACAATGAAAAATATATTTTCTGCTATTTTTAAGCCTATCATGAAAAACATTAAAAGTTAACCCTGATTTTTGCTTTCCTTTTACTCTGAGCACTTTTTATTCTTTTTCTGTATTTAATGACTTGTGTAGTTCTCATTCTAGTTTCTCCTTCTCTTGTTGTCTATTTTTTATTTCTTTTGATTTCGCTTTCCCACTTCATCATTTTTGTTTCATTTTTCTGTCTTTTAATGTTTCCATTTCAGTGCTCTGTGTTCCCGGTCTTTTCTGTCTTTGTGTTCTTTCTTTCATTTTCTACTCAATGGCTTAGTTGTTTTTTTTTTTAATTTAGCCTAGTTTTCTAAGCAACTTGTCTTATGAGAACATTATTATTTTTTTTTCTTTCTTTTTTTTTTGGGGGGGGGGGCTGTTTATCTGCCTCACACTGGTAACTTTTGAATCAGTTTGGATCGTTAACAAAACCTGATGGAAGGGTAGATCTCTTACAGATACAATGTTCCTGACACATTTTAAACAGTCTGTAGCTGGCCAGGAAGGCAGAGATTCACACTGACATCCCCAGTGAGTGAAAGGCAGACAGCAGTGAACCCCATTCAAAGAAGGAACATCTATCAAGCCCATCACCGCCTGTGCTGCCGCAGCCAGCACCAAGCACGTTCACACTTGTCCATCCAAACAGATAAGGCATGCAGCTGGGAGGCAGCCTGGAACACATGGGAAGGGAGGATATCTCTGGAGGAAACCAGGCTCCTTCAGTTTAACTGCTTGAATTTGTTTTCTCCTCTTCCTCCCATGCCATTATTTTAGGCTAAGCTGAGTGCCTAGATTCTGCACGAAGTTACTGCAGATCTCAAGCCCTTTGGTTCACTCGTGGTCTACAGGCTCTGAAACAGGTGAACAGCTCAGGGCACTGACATCCATTCCCCTTTGCAGAAAATGGTCTTATGCACTTGTACTGCATAAGCAAAGCATCTGTGAAGAACTGTGGCTGCCAGAATAACGTTTTGGGGGACTAATGAGTCTAATTTATCGCATTAAAGAAGCCAAGCAACCAGACCAGTTTGCAAAATCGAGAACCTTTGAATTTCTGTATTTATACTATATCAGAAACAAGAACTTATTTTACTCCAAATTAAGGAGTAATTAAGAATCTTACATATTCCAGCCAGTGGAACAAACAAAACCCCCGGATCTGGTTCCAGTTAGAAGTGTGGGATTACAAAGTCCTCTGCTGTGACAGCGGAAGTACAGCAGGAGACAATTTATGTGTGAGGCACACTCTGTAGTGTACAGGGGAAGATAGATGCTTCTGAGAGACTACTCAGATAAAACCCATGCTGCGCAGGGAGCTACCAAGAACCAGTTAGTAGAAACCCCACAACATTGTTTGTAAATTAAGCAATTTATAAATTCAATAATATAAAAATGGAGATAAACACTACAAGAAGGGACTTTAATGCCCTTCTCTGAACAAAACAAGAGAAGCATATGCAGCCTACTTGCTCTCACACTTTGGGCCTTCTCTTACTGATTTTATGAAACTTATGATTCTTTTTCCATAGCACTATTTCTTTGAAAATAAAGACAGAGAATTAGATATCATTCTCAGATATCATAATTACAGCTTAATCAATAGCTTGGAGTTTGAAGGAAGTTAAGAATTTGATGTTTAATCCATCAATACTTGAGAAGGCCTAGATAAGATTCCTTCTTCTAGGCCAAATGCCATAGCTGTAAACTGCATGTTGAAAGTGGACATAACTTACTTTCCTTCAAGCTACCACATTTGAAAAGGTATCTGAATATATGTCTGCATACGTCTGTATCTGAATATATCTGAGATCACATTTCAGGGAGTACACGTGAGGAATATAGAGTGCGATCTCTCATACCAGGTTTCACAACAGGCTTATGCAACATTTCATTTACTTTCTGGGTCATTTTAGGGCCCATCGGAGGCCAAGGCAACTTTGCATATGAAAGAATAAACAGAGAAAAAAAGATGAACAAGAGAAGACTAATTTCTCAGTTGGATATCTGTTCATGTTTCTCTGTATATGTCTGAGTCCTTTCTCCCATTTTCCTGCTATTCTTCTGCTCCATCCCCTAGGATGAACCCCACTTCTCATAGATTTCCTGTCCTGTGCTACCCTAAACGCCATTGTATTACAAATGTCTACAAGACTTCATTAATTTAAGTCTTACCCATTGCATCCACCATAGCTATCACCTCCTACAATTCTGAAAGATTGTTTTATATATTTTTTTAAGCTTGTACTTGTCATCTGATTCTAGGACAAATACTGCCAAAAGGTTCTTCCTAATGAAGCTGCTGAGAATGTAATGAGTGAAAACCATTTTAATTTACTTTTTATATAATTGGAAAGCCCCAAATCCTTCCCTAAAGTATTTTCTGTGATTGCATTTCATTTATATATTCTAAGATTAAATAAATGCTGAGTTTTTTTTTAGTTATCATAAGTTAATCTAGATTGTTTCTTAAATATATATGTGTAGTTAATTTAACAATTTTTAACAAGCTCTAATGAATGGAAACATTCAAGCTAGTAAAACACTTTAGATACCAGCTTTCCTAGATTATAAAACAAATCTGATGTTTGCCTTAAAAAATCTCAGGAAGTAATTAGTAAATAAGAATGCATGTTCAAATTCTAAGGTAAAGAGATATGTACATATATATAACTTAATTGCAATTTTCTTCAAAATAAAAAAAAATACACTGGATATGGATTCTGGATTTAAACCTTCATCTGAGTAAAAAGAAATACTAAAGAATAGCCTATCAATCACTTTTTTTTTTTCCTCCAGATAAACAAAGTTCTTACTTTCCCTCCAGCACTAAAGAGAGCTATCCTCCCAGTAATTTACATGCTTACAGTTCATCATTATGAAATGTTCATTCCTGTATTATTTTAAAACTGTCTTCCTTTTTTTTAGAGTATATATTATTTCCTACTTTACAGCTCAAAAGAACATAAAATTATTTATTTAGTTTTTTAAAAA
Organism: Tinamus guttatus; assembly: GCF_059628265.1. NCBI lineage: Eukaryota > Metazoa > Chordata > Aves > Tinamiformes > Tinamidae > Tinamus > Tinamus guttatus. Next base: position 482,460 of record NW_028289202.1, on the reverse strand, counting down.
AATCTTTCTCCTGGTATATAAATAAAGACTGAATTAGAAGCCATGAAGAAACAGCATTATTCAATTGCTGCTATTGTAATAACGCTGTTTACACCCTGAACTGAATTACCTCTTGTGCAGTATCTTTGCATATCTCCATCAAAACAGCTACAGCTGAAATTAGTTTCACCGCAGAGTCACATACTAGCCAAAATGCCTTTAATGCTCTTTGCCTACTGTTGCTGAGCTGATGATAACAAAAATAGGAAAAAATTACACCACAGTTTAGCTAGAAGTGCACATGCCACTGTGACAAGTGCAGGAGGCTTTGAGAGCTGAGACATTCCTCTTCTCAGTGCTGAGACAACAGAGGAATTGAGAGCAAAGATCATTTTGTGATGATCTCACTGTGACCATAACTTAGGGGGTTTTTTTGTTTGTTTTGTGTATGGCTGAAAGAGAACACTTATGCCTGAGAAACAACTTGGAGAGAGAGGAGGGATGATTTTTGAATACAATAACCCATTCAAATACTCTCTTGTTTTTTTTTTTTTCAAAATAAAAGTAGTCTCAAAACCAAAAAGTTAAACACAAATAGGCTAAATGACATCAGCATGAACTGACTCGCTACAGAAATGGCACTCAGTGCCATTCGACAGAGAAATTGACTAATTTTTTCTAAGGCTGGGAATTTGTCATGCACCTTTTCACTTGTTTAATAGATATGATTTTATATAAAACTATCCAGACTATAAGAGTGATTCTCTTTCAAATAAGCTACACCAGTGAATTAACTACCAAAAGCACCCTTTCTCCAAATACATATGTTCTTTTGTAGAAAGCTATTGCACTCCAGGCCTTGTTTTGCAGTAATGTGGCAACTTTCTTTGCTTGGATTTCACATCTTTCTCATTCTCTATCTTGATGTGCTGTTTTCGGGAATTGTGAGGTTGCATAATGTAATTATGTAAATCTTACCTTATCTGCCAAAGCAGCAGGAGATCTCAGCAGAGAAGTTGGGCAATACTTTTGAGTTCTGACACAGATTTGAGACCTGACCTTGGGGAAAATACCTTTTAAACAGGAAATTCAATTGCCATGGTCCACCAAGGAGTGTTTTGCTTACATTTGATTTAAAAGGGCATAGAACAGATCTCCATAAAGCATGTTAGCAGTGTCTATCTTGGAAAAAATTACTCTGAGCTCTTTAGATATGTTGTATAATAACAGCTTTTTTTTTCCACTTTCACACATAGCCAGCAGGGAAATGAGGAATAAAGTTCAAAAAGCCTGTCGAGCTGTTTGACTAAGAACAACTGACTAACTTGCTATTAGTGTTCACTCAGTCTAACTCTCTACTTGTTTAGGCAAGGTATAGTTCTCCACTCCTGAAGTACAAATGCTGGGAAACTGGAGATGTGAAGTTGGGGGGATAACCTCAGCTGCAGTGATCATGGGCTGGTTGAGTTTAAGGTCCAACGACAAGGAAGCAGGACTGTAAGTACAATCATGGACTTCAGGAGAGCCAACTTTGGCCTCTTTGAGCCTCTTTAGCCTCTTTGGCCTCTTTAGAGACCTCCTCAGAAGAATCCCATGGGCTACGGCTCTAGAAGGAAGGGAGGCCAAGAGAGTTGGTTGGTATTGAAGCAGCACTTCCTCCATGCTCAGGACCAGTGCATCCCTTTGAGTAAGAAGTCAGGCAGAGGGGGCAGGAAGTCTGCGTGGTTGAGCAAGGAGCTGCTGGTAAAACTCAAAAAAAGGCACTATACAGAAAGTGGAAAAAGGGACAGGATCCTCGGGAGGAACATAGGAATGTTATCAGAGAATGCAGGGATACCTTCTATGATGGAATGACCAGCTGGATAGATGAGGGGAGAGCAGTCAATGTCATCTATCTGGATTACAGCAAGGCTTTTGACACCACCCCTCACAGCATCCTCCTGGGCAAACTCTGGAAGTGTGGATCAGATGAGTATGAGGACGAGGTGGATTAAGAACTGTGTGGATGGCAGAGTCCAGAAGGTGGTGATCAGCGGTGCAGTCCAGTTGGAGGCCTGTAGTTAGTGGTGTCCCCCAGGGGTCAATCCTGCTTAATTTATTCATCAATGACCTGGATGAAGGCACAGAGTGCTCCCTCAACAAGTTTGTTTATGATACCAAACTGGGAGGAGTAGCTGATAGCCCAGAGGGCTGAGCTGCCATCCAGAGGGACCTGGACAGACTGGACAACTGGGCAGTGAGAAACCTTATGAAATTCAACAAGACCAAGCGCAAGGTCTTACACCTGAGGAAGAATAACCCCAGACACCAGCACAGGCTGGGGACTGACCTTCTGGAGAGCAGCTCTACAGGGCGTCATGGTGGATGACAAGTTGACCACAAGGCTCTTGTGGTCAAGAAGGCCAATGGGATCCTGGGGTGCATTAAGAAGAGCATCTCCAGCAGGTGGAGGGAGGTGATCCTGCCCCTCTACTCAGCCCTGGTGAGGCTGCACATGGAATATTGTGTGCAGTTCTGGGCTCTCCAGTACCAGAGGGATATGGAACGACCAGAGAGAGTCCAGCACAGGGCTGCAGGGATGATTAGGGGCCTGGAACATCTGCCCTATGAGGAAAGGTCGAGAGAGCTGGGCCTGTTCAGCGTGAAGAAGAGAAGCCTGAGAGGGGTCCTGGTCAAATACCTCAAGGGAGGGAGTGAGGAGGATGGACCCAGCCTCTTTTCAGTGGTGGCCACCAATAGGACTAGAGGAAATGTCCACAAACTGAAGCACCATAGGAACTTAAGGAAAAATTTCTTGACAGTGACAGAACAGGTTGCCAGAGAAGCTGTGGAATCTCCTTCCCTGGACATCTTCAAAACCTGCTTGAACATGGTCCTGTGCACATGCTCTAGGTGACCCTGCATGTGCAGGAGGCTTGGACTAGATGATCTCTAAATGACCCTTCCAACCTTAAGGATTCTGTGATTCTACGAAATGCATCTAACTATACAGAAACTGAGAACAAAAACTATGCTTTGGGCAATTTTCAGAAGTTTACTAGATACAGAATGAAGGAGAGGAAAGCTGGCATTCAGATTTAAGCAGCTGAATATTTTGAGACAGAGCAAATAATTTCTGCTGTTTGATTTAGGATGGTTCTTCTTTTACTTCTTATTAGAGCTGTAGATTTTTTTTGCTTGCCAGGGTAACAAGCAAGATAAATACTCCCTTAATTCATTCCAAAGCATGTTAGCCTTGAAGGCATTCATCTCAACAGAGTGAGTTGGGCTTAAGGATATTTTCCCCTTATAAAACAGAAAAAACTACAATGTTTTTCTGGTGCAGTCTTTCCAGTTATAAGATTTTTAAAAAGAAATGAATATGCCAAATTATACAAATTAGGTAATTGCCATCTCATAAAGTCTGCTTCTAGACCTTAATTTTAATTTGCCTTTAGCAATTCTTAAACTATCCGTTAAAAACAGCACTGAGAAAAAAAAAAAAAAAAAAAAAAGTTAAGTGAAACTCTCCTTTCTTTTCTGTAAATTATCACTGGACTTATAACAATGTCCTCAGAGAATGATGTAGTGTTTTTACATTAAAGAGTGTCCTGAATAGGCAGGCAGAATTGTTAAGAATTTGCATTAATTAATATCAATCTTGTAACATTTTTAAAAAATAACTTTGGAGAAGAAGGAGAGGGTCTATTTAAGGCCAAGAGTTGGTTGCTATACTAATACATGTCCATTTCTTTGGACAACTGGGATGTAAGTCACTTCTCAAAAGACAAAAGTGTCTGTAGACAGATCACAGAATTTTTAATATGCATTTCGATAAGAAAAAAAAAATAAGAAGCTTTTTATGATGGAATTTTCAAGCTTAAAAATAATATTAACCTCATATCAAAATATAATAACACAGAGATATAATTGCAAGACAATAACTATCACAGAGTTTTGCAAGCCAGGCTACCTTTGCATATTTCAGCTAGTAAACAAATGTTCCCAGACAATGAAAAGTATATATTTGAATATATATATATATATATATATATATATTCTAATATCTTCTCCTACAGGGTTTTGGCAATTCTCAAATGAATTGAAATATGGTACAGCAATAGCAAGAAATTGGTAGGGATTTGAAGCTGATTCCTGACTCAGGAGAAATAAAGGAGCGGATCAGATATGAATACTGTAGAAAGGCAGAAAATAAAATGAAATTGTGCAATTAAATGAAGATATGTTTCTCATCCACTAGGAAAGAATAAACAGCATTATTGATAGATAACATTTGCCTTTTTTGACAAAACTTCAAAGACAACTCTACAGTTAGGATTTTATAGTTTACATACCACCCTTACTATCAAATATTATGCTTCGACTTTGTAATTCTCTAAGGACTTATTTTATTTTGTCATTTCAAAAAAGAGAGGTCGCATCTTTCTTCACCATAAAAGTTGTGGTAAACAGATTTCTGTCACAGGCTTATGCTTCTAAGAACTGAGACTTCAAATCACTAATTTCTGTGGTTCATCTGACTTCTCTTGGGCCCTCCTTTCAGAACAAAATGGGTTATTCTCCGAAGGGGTTTTCTTCACTGTCTGCTGAGGAAGCCTAGACACCTGCATCAAAATAATTTCTCATCTGCAGTGGAAAGGTGTGGTGAATCTGTTCACAAAACACTGAACTGTTTTTCAAACTCATAACAGAGAGATATCCCTCCACTCCCATTTTCAAGATTTCCCAGGTACCATGAACTAGAAGTGATCTGCTGTCCTTATAGTTATATTCTTTAATAAATATTATTTTGAAAATTAAGGATAATGGCTAACTTCTTTAACTTTTCAATATAGCACTAAAATAAGCTTAATATGCCTTTAATCTTCATTAAAAATATGATTTAAAAATGTGAGCAGAGCTCCAGCCATTACTGGATGGAAATATTCAAGGCACACATGTTGTTTCAGAGTAGTTTTAGGTTTTAGTTGTATATGAGTTATGACAGAAAAATGTAACTATAATTAAAGTGATATGTTATGCAAATAATCAAATATTAGCTTCTAATTATATTTATTTGTATTGAAATTGCTGTTCATCTTTATCTTGTTCTTGCCTTGCCTTACCTTCCCTACTTCTATTATTATCAATGTTGCTTTGGCTATTAATAAACATAACTGACAAATGATTTCTATTTGTATAATTCTTCAAGGAGCAGATAATACTATTGACAATTCAATGTGCAATCAAGTTTACCACATTTTGATTTTGCAAAATTTGCTTTCATTATATTTCCAGAAATAATTCTTATCTTGTCCAACACTAAAGGCAAACAAAAAACATGAATTCAAGAATTTGCACATTTGAATAAATAATAATAAATGTTTTAAATATCTTTTACACAAAATAGTCTGCTAAGCAGTAAATATAATACGCCAGAGACGTTGGTGGGGTTGGGGGTGGGAATGGGAGGGTTAAGAAAAATCTTTTAGCGTCAAAGAATCAGGTCTTAAAGAGGAAGAATACATAATCTGGCCAATTATGTTTGATGTATTTTATATATCCTTATCAATTTTAAAATTTACTCATTAAAAATACTTCCTTTCTTATATTTCATATTCCTACAGATTTTTGATCAGTAAAAGCCATTGTTTTATTTTTTTCCTAAAAGATTAAGTGCCTACAAGATTAAGTTACTTCAAAAACTACAGTTACTACTTTGACTACTTTAAGAAAAAAACTTAACATCCCCTTCCTTTCCCACCAAAAGCTACAACAAAGCTTATCCTTTGGTAAGGGTGTCCTGAAACATAAAGCGCCAAATACAGATATCCTGAAATATATTTCTGAAATGTGAGAACTCCTTCTCACATTGTTAATTGTCACTGGAAGCTTAGATAAAAACAATCATGCCATACTGTAACCTTTGATATATCTTTGGTAATGGAATGCTTTTTCTTTATGGCTTATCTATAAATGAGACTTCAACTGACCACAGTACATCATGTCTGCAATATTAGTGTGAGTTAATGGTAGCCTGAGGACTCCTTTTGTTCTCAGCTCTACTGTTTATTCATTTTACCCAGAGGTCAGTAACTGCTCAAACCATCACAAACTGAGGAAAACATGTTCACGTTTTCTTTTGAACCAGCTGCTGATTCTGAGACAAATGACCCTATACGAAACTCTTAACAAGAGAAAAACTGAAGAAATATACTTTGCAAAGATATCTAAGGGAAACAATAGAAAGTTTGACAGAATTAATTTTTAAGATTTATAATAAAATTGGATAAAGTTCAAAAAAGCAAAGGTATTCTATCTGGAAATGGAATAACAATAACATGAAGCAGGTTTTGTTTGATTGATTTGGTTGCGGGAATGGTGAAATTATTGAATGAGTTCTCTGATTTTTCCAAAGGATGAAGTTGAAGCTAATTTGTTTTTATTGCAAACAGAAGCATGGGTGAAAGTACTATTTTCTACTATTTTGATTTAGGCTTTGGGGGATATTATCAACAGACAAACTTGCATTTAGAAATGTAAACACTAATGAAAAATAATAGAATGAGTACTTTTCTATTGAAGCAAAATAATTGAAAATTCTGTCTTTTTTCAGTTTCACATACAGATTGATTTTTAAGCAATAGGAAAAAATACTGTTGCAAAAGAAACATTATAACAAGGTGACATAACCTTTTGTTTTCATAAAACAAAAGAAGAAAATTTTAAAACTACCCCTTTATTGCAAAATTCACACCATTACTCTGACTCACACAACCGAAGCATTTAGCATTTAAAAGTCAGACTCAGTAATAGTGGGGCAAAACTCCCAAGTTCTGGAATTTTACCTGAATCATCCTGATTTGTTTTAAGACAGGAATAAAGATCAGATACAGACCTATGTCTGCCAGGGGAGTCTTAGGAGAAAATTAAGTCTAAAACTCCACGTTTTGATAACATTTCTGCTAAACAAGTTGTGAAGACAAGGATGACCCTCCACATGCATGCTTCACCATGCCTCAGAGCTTACCATCCAGCAGAAAGCTAACTCCTTAGAAGTGCCTTAGAAGCCCAAGTGGTATGTGATTATCAGTAATCGCTGCTGTAAAACCCTAGAGTATTTTGCTTAAAATATGCTAGAACAGCAGTTCAATCAGGGTACTGGAGAAGAATGTCCTGTCATCAGGAAGTATTACTTTCCAAAGCTCTGCTATTGTCAGGGTAAGCAACAGCACAATAATCATTTTCTGTTCCCCTGAAGTCTCCCATCTCAAAAAAATTGCCTTTGTTTTAAAGATGGACTTGTAATATAGCCAGACCAGAACAATTATCTTATTAAAACTCATCACTGATAGGCTCTTTTTGCCTTGAAACATGTTTTTAGTGTATATTAACATGTATATTAATTCAAAAAACTACCTTAATGGGAGCTAGCAATGGCTTTCTTCTTTAAAATAGTCTAGTGAGCTATAACTAAGCAGCAGTTAGTAGCCAACAAGAGGTAGGGATTAGAACAAGCAAATTTGTTTCATTTATTACAAAATTAAAATTTTGATTTTCTAGCGATGTTGATTCATTACGATTTGCTAATGGCTGCATTTGTATTTAGCATGCTCAGCAGCAAATCCCATGAACATCTGAAAAACACTTTGAAGGAGGCAGATTAGCTCTGCAGCAGCTTGCCAAAAATGACAACTCAGTGACAACACCACTTATATGGACACCTCAGAGGAAGAAAATGGAAAACTCATCAAGCAGGATAAATCATCTCAGATAAGTGATACAAAGCAGTAAGCGGGGGGAGGCCCCTGAAATGCAGCCGAGCTGTCCAAAGCGAGGGGTGCTTAATCAGTGCTTTGGGGGCATCTGTGAAAGAATTGCTCTAGAGTTTGATACTGCCAGAATCAAGCTTATAGCGGATCACACTATTTGGGAACTCGATTCGCTCATAGGAAGGTGATAGGACTGATGGTCTGCAGGCTATTGGTGAAGCCGATACTGCCAGAATCGAGCTTATAGCGGATCACACTATTTGAGAACTCGATTCTCTCCTAGTAAGGCAATCGGACCAACAGTCAGAAGGCTGCTAGTGAATCCGATACTGCCAGAATCGGGCATATAGCTAACACAGTATTTGGTATCACTATTAAGAGATGAGTCCAGCCGCCTCCAGTCCCTCTAACCATTAAGAATCAGCTGGAACTCAAGGGGATTCCACTCTTACCAAATTTAGCCCCTCCATCAAACCACAACAGCAACTCCTTCTGCTTGGAATCTAAACACTTGGGAAACTTTGATGAACACTGATTATTAATGTTGGAAACAAAGAAAACAAACAAACAAAAAATATTGACTACTTACCACAAGAAAATTAGGGTAGGAAAATAGAAAAGAAAATTGCCCAAACATAACATTTTTGAAAACCTGTATCTTGCATACCTGAAGATCTCCTAAGATTTGGGTGTCTCACTAGGCTTTAACAGAAATGTTGCTATTTAGTTTTCTTTCTGTCAGGCTTCAGCGGATGTTAAAGAACTGACTGTTCTACAATCGTTTGTGTGTCTCCTGAATTCTAGTTGAGATGGAAGATGTAAGAATATGTGGATTCAGCTATTCTGCTAGTATGATCAACCAGTGGTTGAGATTGTCCGCAGGTTCTATACGCTGTGGTAAATCTGTGTATCCTTCCAGACTAAATTAACAGTGATTACATGTGTAGGTTGCTCTAGGGATTGCCCTAAAATTGGGGTAGGACAGCATGTTTAGTACAACCTTGAGAATGAGACTCTATTTCAGACCTCTAAATGTAAGTGTCTATAAATGAGTTGTCCATGTGTGATTGAGTTGTCTAAGCTTCCATTATATCCAATGAAGAATTGCTAAGATGTCATACTTCTATGACATCTATAACTATATATTTAGTTAAAATAAGCTCTTGCATTTCTAGACCATCCAAAACAGTCTTTCAGGGCACCTACCTACTGAAAATTTTAGCTCTCAATTTAGGAATCCGTCAAGTGCTGTGATATCAAAGTATAAGTGTCTAAAAAAGAAAGCTCTTAAATAAACAGCAGCTTAGTATTCCACTGTGGTATTGAATATATCATGTTTGACGAAACTGATACAATGAGGTGATCGGCTGGATGGATGGTGAGAGAGCTGTGGATGTTGTCTACCTTGACTTCAGCAAGGCTCCCATAACATCCTCTTAGGGAAGCTCAGGAAATGTGGAATGGATGAGTGGACAGTGAAATGGATTGAGATATGCCTGGATGGCAGAGCCCGGAGGGTGGTGATAAATGAGGCTGAGTCTTGTTGTAGGCCTGTGGCCAGTGGTGTCCTGCAAGGGTCAGTACTGGTACCGGTGATCTTCAGTTTGTTCATCAATGACTTTGATGAGGGCACAAAGTGCACCCTCAGCAAGTTTGTGGATGATTCAAAACTGAGTGGAGTGGCTGACACTCCCGAGAGCTGTGCTGCCATTCAGAGGGACATAGACAGGGTGGGGATTTGGGCAGAGAGGAACTTCATGAGGTTCAACAAGAACAAGTGCAGGGACCTGCACCTGGGGAGGAATGACCCCAGACACCAGTACAGATTAGGGGTTGACCTGCTGGAAAGCAGCTCCGCAGAGAGGGATTTGGGAGTCCTGCCTGACAACAAGTTAACTATGAGTCAGCAATGTGCCTTGTGACTAAGAAGGCCTATGGGATCCTGGCCTGCATGAGGAGGAGTGTTGCCATCAGGTTGAGGGAGGGGTCCTCCCCCTCTCCTCAGCTCTGGTGAGGCTGCACCTGGTGTGCAGTTCTGGGCTCCCCAGTACAAGAGGGATATTGAGCTTCTAGAGAGGGTCCAGCACAGAGCCACGAAGATGATTAAGGGAATTGAGCATCTATCATATGAGGAAAGGCTAAGGTAGCTGGCCTGTTTAGTCTGGAGAGGGCTGAGAGGAAATTTGTTCAACATGTTCAAATGTTCAAGTGCCTAAGGGTTGAAAATAGGGAAGACGGGGCCAGATTCTTCTCCATGGTAGCTGGTGACAGGAAAAGGGGTAACGAGTGCAAATTAAAACATAGGAAGTTTAATCTCCATTTGAGAAAAATATTCTTTACTGCGAGGGTGTCAGAGCCTTGGAACAGGTTGCCCGGAGAGGCTGTGGAATCTCCTTCTCTGGAGATCTTCCAAACCCGCTTAGATGCCACCCTGTGCCACATGCTCTAGGTGTCCCTGCTTGAGCAGGAGCATTGGACTAGGTGATCTCTAGAGGTCCTTTCCAACCTCAACCATTCTGTGATTCTATTACTTCTGGATCACTTGACGGGCTGAACCCCTTTCCTCCCCTCGGGTCAACACACTGCCTGAGGAGACTCCTCCAGGCTGAGAGCCCTCTCCCATCTTCTGGGGTGAGTGATGATTGTGCATTTGTACACTAGGCACTAGCTAACAACCCCACGCTGTAGTAGAGAATTTCCTGTACTGATATTCAAAATCTGCTTTGTAAATGTTGCATTTGAATAAAGTATAATATTTGTGAACTCGGCTACTTGTTTTGAAGGCAATTAGACCTATAGTTGACGGCCTGTTTGTGAATCGGGTACTGCCAGAGTTGGGCCTATAGTTATTATAGGATTTGGTATCTCTATTAAGAGATGAGTCCAGTCCCTCTAACTTTTGAGGATCAGCTGGAATGTGAGGAGATTCATCTCTTACCAAATTTGCCCCCTCTTCAAACCGCAACAAGCAGAAATGGAGAAAAGGGGAGAAATATTCTGGCCAATAGAATACAAGACCTCTGTCTATAGCTTTGTTCATCATCACCATTTTAAAGGCTACCGTTTGAAAATGCTGGCACAATAATAATTTTAAAGTAATTTCTATGGTAATAATCATATCTCCGGTTATGAATTGACCAGCTTAAAAAAACAGCTCTGTTTTTGGGAACTGGTTCAGATTGGGTCATAATCCCATTTATACATACATTTACACTTTAACAGCGAAATACATTTAATTACTTTCAGATTATTGAATAAAATTTAGGTGCAGCTTGTAAACTGAAAATCAGATCTTTAGCATTGTTTGCTGTACTGGCTTAAGCATCTCCTTATTTTGAATTTATCCATCAGAAAAATATTGTTACTATGAATACGGTTTATAGATCTCTGGGTCAATTGTGCATAATATCTTTGAAAGTTTTTTTTTTCTGGAATCCTTAATCTGATTTATAAAAACTCCCCAAATAAGGAGAGAGTGATGATGCTTTGACAGTAAAAAAATGGTGAAATTATCTCCAATTTTTTTATGCAAATCTCTAAAATTCCTCAATTAAAATTACAAAGTTCATCCTTATTTGTATTGCATTTCCATTGATGCAGTTAACTGTATAATGTGAGAGGGAATACACTGCAGAATACACCTTTTAAATGAGAGAAACTCAATGGGATAAACAGAGATTATTATTCTGTATGAAATCTTGCACCCTTATTCTACACAGGAATTTTTTTTCTAGGCAAATGTTTTCTTTAATCTATATAGAATTGTAAATTGATTTCTTAGGTATGACATGTGCTCAGGCACGACATCTGCCATTTTTCCCTCCATAATCAAAATCTGGGACATGAATACTGTAAAACGTGATTACAAAGCTGTTATTGGCAGTTAATGATCTAAATGTTGTATTTGTTTATTTTCAGTTTATGCAGAGACTTGAAAGTGATGTATTTTATCACACATTTCCTAACCCATCTATGTTTGCTTTAGTTTACTTGTTTATCGCACCTAGACCTTTTTTGACTGTCTTATTAAAATGTTATTGATGAAATATGGATGCATGAAAATGTATCAAATGTATTGCTGGCAATATTCTGTAGCATTCTAAGTTAGCATATTGATCTCTTTTTCTTCAATGGATTATTTTTTTCCATTACAATATTTGAAATTCTATCTCAAAATAAGGAGTTAAAACAGTTGATCAAATAATGGACATACTTGCTTATATTTTTGAATGACTATCTGTCCAAATTTCCATTTCATTTTTCAAGTACAGTGAAAGTAATTGTGCCAGAGGATAGCATTTTAATTGGTTATGCATGGTACCAAAGGGTTGCCTGGAAAACAAGCTGTGATGTAGATTTTAAAATAACAGTTTTACAGTGCAAAAGAAGACCATGAAAAGGCCTATTCTTTTCATAGCTGCAGTTCAGAGAGCTCCCTCAGGCCTGAAATGGTAACAATTCCTCCCACATTCCTACCATTGTCAGAATTGAAATCTTGCCCCTTTTTAATTTGAAAAGGAAAAATAGTTAAAATACCACATCAGAAGACACACTGTACACAGTGTGACACAATAAATTGTAGTTTCTGTCCTGAGTATATTAGAAACATCTAAAAAAAGACTAATAGTGATAAAGGAAAAAGGATATGAGTTCCTTTCTATGTAGGAAATGACCTGAAAGGACGGCTTTGAAACTAAAATAAAAACTGTGACACATCTCTCATAAATTATTTTGGGGCGTATTTGAGAAAGTAAGGTTTTTGTTCTGAAGTGGCACTAAAATAAAACAAGTCTCTGCTGATCTATATTTGATTGTTAGCTCAGTAGTTCAGAAGGCCTTTATGTTGACCTCATAAGTCAGCATTACTAAAGATCCATTGTGGTCAATATTTAAAAAGTCCTGGTGTGTGCTTACTTTTTAGACAAGTCAATATTGATATTCACCTTACCTATTGGCTCTGTAAAGGCCATGTAACTATGCATTTATAATGTCTGTTCTGACATCTTGATCGAATGTGATTTAAGTGTTTTTTCTAAACAGATTCTCCTTTGTAGATTAAGGTAAATATCACCTATGTAATGTGATTTTAAAATGTGTTAATGAAAAAAAAAATCTTCTAAATCAGTCTTTCTGATCCTAAATGTAGTGCCAAAAGTCCATTAATCTCAAAAGTATTTAGTCATATATATATATATATGTACAAAGGGCAGTTCTAATACATATGCCTTGAAGTACCTTCAGAGAGGCTTAGCTATTAGGAATAAAAATTTCCATGGTATAAGCAAATGAGTGCCTCATTAGAAAATAAAAAAACACATGTTGTTGCAATCTGCAGTACAGTATTTTTTCACAAGGCATTTGACTTCTTTGACAGCCATGTAACCATACCTTGATCCTTCTCAAAATAGCTAAAATGCATTTACTGAACAGATATTCATATAATTCCTCTCATTGACTGCAAGAGAACTACATATCCCGTTAATATGTTTTTGCGAGTCTAGGTCTATTGCAATTTTTAATTCAGATTTAAAACATTTGAAAAGTCAGCTTCAAAGTTCAGAAGGAAGATTCTGAACACAAAACATAAACAGACCAATTCAGGGCTAATAGTTTACATGACTGAAAATATGAATTAGAGAGTATATATGATGTTTGATGAAAAGATTCTTTGAAATTGACTGTACACCCTCCAAAAGAAAATCCATTTATCTCACTGAAAGATACAATTTGAATATGCAAAAAGTATCAGTGAAATATTTAGTCAGTGATTTCTAGCAATGAGAAAAGAAAGAGATGGTGTCAATATCTGCTATTGATGTTAAAAGCAGGAACAGATTAAGAAGAGAATTCCTAACAATGTGCAAACAGTAGCAGGAATTATGATTTCTGTGCTATATGGAGGAATGTTAATTGTCCATATAAATAAAGGACATACATAAATCATAAAAAAATCACCAGGCTATTTGGAGGCCATGGTCGCTTACCAGAAACCAGACAAATCAGCAAAGAAAGAATTCTGATAAATTTTGTAAAAAGTGGAAGTAGACATTAAAGAATGAGTATTAAAAAAACAACACCAAAATGATCTAAAACATAAACCTCTTTCCACCATGGGGGTTTGATTCAAATTAGCACCATGTGTAGGAAATAATGCAGAAATATGATGTGAAAGGTTGAAATAGATAAGTACAGATGCAGTGCTTTATATTAAATATGATTTACTATTCAGATTTAAAAGCATAGGAAATATGTTGGATGGAAACTTATTTCATCTATAGGGGTAATTTAAGAACAAAAAAGCAAAAAAAAACCACAGTTTGAACTTTATCAAAAATTGAATATTTTGAAATTTACCACTTTATCCATTTCTAAATCTTGCAGCCCCAGAAACAGTATATTAAAACTTTAGGTTCAGATCATATTATTGCACTGTTTCATTTTCAATTAAATTGAAGCTCATTAAAAATCATAGCCACAATACCAAGGTGTGTACTTTCTTTCTGATAACAAAGATGTTTTATGTTCTCAGAAAATAACCTGAATATATCTACAGGCACAAAAGAGTTCTTTGTTTCTCCTTTAAAAATGGTTTTCAACCATAATGAATGTTCTGGTGGGATTTAGAAACTCAAATACTTTTTTTGTTTGTTTTTTGTTGTTGTTTTTGCTTTTAATTTACTTCAAAAATACTTTCCAGATAAGCCTGGAATGATGCTTGAAATCTTACCTTTGTAAATAACTTTTTAAACTCGAATTTTAAAAGACTCACTTTAGCTCTACAAAGCTTTAATTGTACATGGAAACCACCTGTGTTTTGACATGGATACAAAAGTACATTTTCTTGTACTGATTGCTCAATCATCTCTGAGCCATTCTCCTTTTGCTTTGAACTCCTTGGATAATAGAATGATGTAGTATTAAAGTTCTCAAGAAAAAAAAAAATGTTTTATTCATTTCAACAGAACCAGTTAGCAATGTGACTTTTATTTATTTTTATTTTATATTGATTTTATAAATATATGAATAATAATGATACTAACACTAACTGTTATATATAAAAATGTGTAATATGTTACTAGTACCTCTAAACCATTTTTAAAGTGCCTTGACATTTTAATATTCAGAAAGTAATTATGAACTATAAAAATTATTTAATTAGGCAGGGAGCACATGTATACTTATGCTGTGTACTCTCATGTATACTCTCTCTCTTTCTCTTTATTTCTCTCTTCCTTTCTCTCTTTCTTTTTTTTCTCTCTCTTTTTCCTCTTTCCCTCTTTCTCTTTTTCTCTTTCTCTATTCTTTTCTTTTTTCTCTTCCACTTTTTCTTCCCCCCCCCCTTTCTTCTCTTCAGTGACTCTTTATTATTCCTTATTCCTTTGTATTTGTTTCTTTTTCTTGCTTCTTTTTGTGTTTTTCTGTCTTCATTCCTCATTTAAGTTGATCCATAGGTGCCAGACATAACATGTTTGCATGCTAAGACTGTCAAGCCCATTCTACTTGGCTACTACAGAATAGTGATCAAATAGAAGACAGTGAAATAATTTGTTCTCCATGTGTGTCTGGATACATAATCACGGTATAATAAACCTTCAGGAGTTTATCAGTGGGAAGATAAGAGAATATGGATATTCTGAGGCTCTAGTATAAATTTAGATAGTACACTTCAGCCAGTAGGAAAATACTGGCTGATTTCTGTGGGCTCTGGATTATATCTTCTAAAGAAAAAAAAATCAAGCTTAAAATACCCCCAGCTTCTATATCCTTACATGAGTCCTTTAAAAGTGCACATTGTGTATTCATTTATATCACAGAACACTTCTAGGGAAAACAAACTTTGTCCTTGCACACTGTGCAACACTAATTCATGTTGCAGTTGCTACAGAGAAATAATAAAACTAATAACAATGAAAATAAAAGTTACGTGTATTCTTAGGTTCTTTGGATTCACCTTTCAAAAAGTAATTCATTTAATCTCTAATTTTTACTGAGTGAAGGTTAGAAATTATGTAAAATGCCAAGTGGAAGAAGGTCTTCCACTGCTGTATAGCTGTCATCTATATCTACATATAGCTATAGAACACACACACTTTAGTTTTCTTCATATAATTTTGCCATGTCTTCAAATATATTCATATTCTCCACATCTAGTGCCATTTACTTCTGTCTATTTCCTGGCCAGTCAAATGAAGTATACTTTGAGCCATTTTCTACCATTCAATTGCACTTCTTCATCAGTTTCATTACCTTTTCTGCCACAAAATCTGTAATTCCTTACTGTTGTGTTTTTCTTTCCACAGATCTTCAAGCCATTGTTTCAGTTTTGGTTGCCTTTCACTTCTTTTATTCCAGCTGCTCCATTTTTTGCTTTTTTTTTTTCCACTTCATAAAAAATATAACTGCTAAAATATATTTTCTCATTACTCTTTTCTCTATTCTTTATTCTCTTTATATTTTATTTTATTTTTTTCTCTATACTCTGTTCTCTTTTTATGACTATAGCTATATAAATAAGATGCAGAAACAAGCTAGATCATATAGAGCACTGAAATAAAGTACTTCTGTCATTTTGCCTATGCATTCTTACTACCTTAATGTTACTGTTTATCATTTCTACCATGAGAAATTACAGTGAGAATTTGTTTGATAGTGCTAAGCAATGTATAAATCTAATGTTTAATATACTCTTTGTTTTAGGTAGGTTCTTATGCTGCTTTTTTCTTTCCTTAACTGAAATCAAGTGTGTTTATGTGTTGTTATCTTAGATTGCATTATGATCAATGAATTTTAAGAGACTTTTCCTCTTTTTTTTTCCTTGTTTCTTTCATGTGGCATAGAATAAACAATAAATTTATATAGAAATATAGGACCAGTTTCTCTGTATATGGAGAGAAGAATAGGAAACATGGAGCCTTTCTCACTGCCAGAGTTCATTTAAAGATTGGCGAGACTTGCAAAGCTGATATATGAAAGAACTTGCTGTTGCTTCATCCAAGTCTTTGGATAGTCCCATCTCAAGGGAAATAGAAATGGGGTTAAGATTTTTTTGTCTGCTTTAAAATCTGTTTACTTTAAGAAAAAATAATTGAAAATTTTGTAACTGTCTTATGGAAATCAAAGTTTATGAAAGAAGTGCTGCGTTTTGGACTCATCCAAAGTATGTTTTTAATACTCTACAATTCACACTGCAAGAAACGTAATGAAACCATTAGACAACCTTTACATATAGGTTGTGTTTTCCTAAATCTAAAATGATTCCATCAGAATTAATAAGGAAATTCAGGATTTCTAGGAGTGAAAGAATCTGGAAATGAGTGGATTTTTTTTTTAAATTGGATAATGACTGCTAAGGGGTTCTCTTTTCACTTTTAGGGAAAAATTAATCTGATTAAGTGACATCTGTGGGAACCAATGTACTGTATCATTGGAAGTAAGCTGTGCAGGCATAATAAAAATGCACTGCTTTTCATGGATATTTAATCTGTCAAATCTGGGGAGGTATGTATTCTTTTCATATATTTTAATAACCACTAAAGTATCTGTGGCATTCGGCTATATTTACTCAAAAACAAATGAGCTGGAAAACAAATGGACAGAAGTTGTGTATGAAATCGTCTTGCAGAGTTGACAGTGCTCTCTCTTCTGTATCTTTTAGTTGACAAAGGAGAAACAAAATAAAGTACAAAGAATCAGAGAAATCAGATAAAATTAAATCCTACAAAATACAGTGGGCTTTTTAAACAAGATTAGCTGTCATTTCAGGAGAAGATGTTCTTCACAATTTATTGCTTAAATGGGATCCCAATTGAACACAGAATAAATAGGACCGCATTCTTTATTTTCTTTTAATAAAGAATACACTGGGCACCGGGGTGCAACAACATATACTATTTTGTTGCTAGAAATGCCTCAGCCACGTTTTGGCATACGCTTACTATAATTGTCCCAGACAATTTCTGGAGACCATCTGGAACTTAGAATTTCCCAGGACTGTTCACCATAGAGAGCTTTCATGCAGTAACCATATTTTGCAAGCTAAAAATGCCTACTAGATCAGACACAGGCTCATGAACATTAGACATATTCAATTTACTGGAATAGTCACAGCTTTATTTATTTATTTATTTATTTATTTATTTTCGACCACAGTTTTCTGATAAAATATCAGTGGTGATTATTAAGGCATCTCCGAGTGAAAATAATGATGGCTCATTTTAGGAAAGATTTAATATTTCTGGCAGCCAAGTAATTACAAGTGCTGGAGATTTAGTTAAGCTTCATACTTGAAGCATTTCCTTTTTGGAAGATTAGTTCAAATAGATTTTACACGACATGTAATCCAATCACAATGTGCATTATGTGTGAGCTGAGAATAAATGATCATTAGGATGGCTACTAGGTATGACTACCAAGCAAGTTGTGTTAGTGCTGCCTCCAGCTATTCGCTGTATGATGCCCAACAACTGCTATTTTTTCTCCTCCTTCAAGTTGTAATAGTGTTAATTTACTTAGATTTTCATCAAAAAAAAGAAAAAAAAACATATTATACTAAGATCTCCATATATTGTAAAAATATCACATAAACTAGTGTTACTTTGTCTGACATACATAAAGTGCTGGTTCAGAGAAGAGCTTTCCAGCTGTGTGATCAAGGAATTTGTTCCTGTCTGAAAAATTAACGCTTTCCAACCTAGTCACCTCTGCTGTTACCTTGAAATTCCAAGTTAATTCCAGAAGCATTAAAAGGTGAGATACTTTTAATAACAGGTATATTAAGATATTTTAAGATAGGACTGTCTTTACTTATAACTAATGAGAAAAAAAAAAAAAAGAGACATAGTTTATGAAAAGCAAAATACAAAATAAGATAGGGCTCAAGAAAATACAATTAAATAAAAAAATAAAGCTTTGACAGATTGTATGATTTTATAAATAAGCTTTTTTGGAGTATTCAATTTACATGTGCATACAATCCTGTTTTTCAAAGAATTGTGCTTGAGCTATTACTAGTTTATTCTGTGCTATATTTTTGTTTATGTGTTTTACACGTGTTGATTTTTTTGCGTATTCTTACTTTCTGAGATTACGGAAGCAATAAAGGCTAATATTTTTACTGTAAAATTAATACCTTGCATTTCTATTACTTTTTGCCTTGGTGTTTACATTTCTTTATTAAAAATAATGCATTATTGATCTGTATTTCAGTTATACATCAAATAGTTAAAAATTAATACATTGTTATGGAAAGCAAATTTAGACACTGAGGCTAACAATAATTGCATAAATGTTGATTTTGAGGAGTGTATTTAAACAAATTCCTCCTGCCATAAAATAAGAGCTTCACTTGAGTATGTACTGCAGGACTGAGGTCAGTGTGAGAAACTCCTCACTCATCTTGTTAATGGTAATGCAAAAAAACTCACTAGTACTAAGGTGCAGTTCCAAAGCTTATTTTAACCTCATTACAAATAGACAAGTGCACATATTTTTTTGAAATTTCACAAACTGGATTCAAGCAATCTCTCTTGTAGAAAGATTACTACACACTCTGTAGTAACCTACACACTCTGGCAATGGAACTAATAGAAGAATAGTTCTACTACTAGAGAACTACATTACAAGCTAACTTGACTTCATTTTCAGAAGAAAAAAAAAAAAAAAAAGTGTTAGCACACTTTACTATGTTTTTAACAGAAAAAAATATCCGCTTTCCAGAGCCTGCTCTACCATTACAATGCAGATCAGAAAATGTAGAGCAAATCCAAAGAATTCAAGGATTTTGTATGTATTAGCCACAATAACAATATTTATTGAATGAAAAATAAATCATAATTGGAATTTGCCTCTACACATTGAGGTGAGGGCAAAGAGCTGTTGCTACAGCTGAGACAAGATGAGGCAAGTACACATAATATAGCACAGTAAGAGGTTTTCAAAATTAGGTGAAATAGAAATTATTATGCAGAAAGGTATGTGTGCAATAAGAATTTCTAGTGAATCTTTTGCAAAGAAAAACATTTCTGAATTTGTGTTGAAACAAAGTCATTGGTTTCTTTATTGATCAGCCATTACTGTAAAAAAGTGTGATTTATTTTCCACAATTACTATTAAAAGGAAATTGAGAGAGACAAATGTTTGAAACAAGTATCTGACACAAACAAGGACAGTAAACTTGGTAGACAGTACAAATTCATTCTTATTGAGAGCTTTATTTTTAGAGAGGACAGGATGAAAATGGGAAGATGCTGAAGTCCTGGCTTGTGGGTGTGCACAGTTATGTTCTTTCCGTAGATAAATAATAAGGTATGATTATAGAGGTGTAAGTATATAATTGTAACGTGTTTATAATAATATATATTTTACATAGCTGAGTATCTATTTGCTTCCAGATTCAAACAGAATCTGACTTCTTCCTCCCTCAAGGTGAATATTTTGCTCTTTATAGCCAGGTGTTTTCACAAAATCATCTTCAGTCTGGTTTCCTTTGTCTTGGGTCACTAACTTTCAATAAATATTTGCAAATATATACTTGTAAAAGCATGTTTCTGGAGGTGTGTATGGATATTTAGGTATGAATTAAGAAAGACAGAAGCACAGGTACTGCTTTCTGATGCTGTTATTCACTTCAAAGTGGATGAGTAATCTTCATTTATACTGAAGACTTTTTTAATGGAACACAAGAGTACAAACATTCAGAGAACACATTTTAAAAAAGTAAACATATTCAAGAAAATAAAAAAGCAACCATTTGGAAAAAAAAAAAAACACAAAACGGACAAAGGGGAAAAACATGACAAAAATTATAAAGAGCAATAAAAACAACAATAGAAATGAAATATCTGAAATAGAAATAATATAGAAATAGAAATGAAGCAGTTGTTTGTTCAAATTTGAGAAACAAAAAGGCCTAAAAAAATGAAGTAGTTTTCTTCAGGCAAGACAGACTTGAGATGAAATAAAATGAAAAAAGAGCTGCCCAGCTAGAAATATGTCATAATGTTTACAGTCTTAGCCAAATCCAAATTTCAAAATATTCTTTACTGTTAAAAAAATAATCAAGTGATATTTATTATTGAATACTGAAATGCCTTGTAGTGCTATCTGGTGTCTGTCATGCAGTTCATTTTACTGGATGTTTGCACTTGCATTTATGAAAGAGGACACAATCTGTTCCCAGGTATTCAGCAGAATATAATGAAAAGATTATATATAGTTTTTTTCTTCACATTTTATAAATACAAACATCCAAGTAAATGAACCTAATCAACTCTGTTTTTGCCTTCAATATGTTTTTTTCACATTTGCTGGATGTACTAAGCAATTTCAGTTACACATAATATTATTATTACATGATGATCATGGAGTTCTCAACATCTTTTCTTGTTCTAGCTCTACAAAATAAAATCTTTGTTCTTAGTTACTTTCTGCTGAAAACTGAAACTCATTTTTCAGCAAAACTCAGAAGATGTTGAAGTGCTTTTTAGGATTAGCGTGCACTGAGCTGATTGATTGGTCTTTTGAAGAACATAGAATAGTCTTCGTGAATATTTTATTGACTTTTTTGATGAACATTGTTATTTGGTTGGTTATGAAGTAAAACTGTAAATGTTGGTTTACAGATAGATTTTAAACAGAATTTTCAATAATATTGGGAATCTGACAATGGTAACTCATGAAGAATTAAGTGAATTAACCATCTAGAATTGACCATCATCTTCCTGAAGCAAATTATGAACTTTTCTCAAAATTCAAAGAACTTTTAACACTAATTGTCTTAAACTGTGATGAACTGTGAGGAATTAGGCGCACTGGGCTAGAGAGTCCCACCACATGATATTGAAATTTATATTTGAGCTTTCTTTATACAAAACGTAGATAACTACTTTGGATATGATTAACCTCTTCTAAATGTTGGCTTCTAAAATAAAACATTATCATAATCTTACAGTGCCTATTTTTTTTTTTCCATTTTCTGTAGAAGAAAGCTAGGGATTACTAGCTCAGTGGTAGACAACAATATGGTGACAGAGATAGACATAGATTCCTATGAGAGACATTAGAAGTTCATACTGATCATAAACTCTCAGGAAAATCTTTGGATGAACTAAATTTATTTTGATGTGATAAATTACATGTTTAATAAAAAGTCGACACTGTATTTTGATCAGTTGTGATCAAAGCGATGTATTGTGAAAGTCTCATCTAAGTTTAAAAGGATCAACATTTAGAAAACATTTATGGACTGACTTCAATGCAGCTCACATTCACTTCTGTGCTAACACATCTAATTCTAAATCAGATGTATTTCATGTTTTCAGACTTATTAGGCCAGGGAGATTCACATCACATAATGAAAATGCAGGAAAAATGAACAGACTTGGATAGTAAAATTGTATTTGCTATATACAGGCAAGCCCACTGTGACTTTTTTTCTTTAATCTATGAGCAACACAGAAAAAAAAATATTAATCAATACTGATGGAGTGAGTTAAAGGGAGGAAGTAGATGAAATTTGATACCTGGGTAACACACATAAAAAGTCAATACTTCAAAAGTTGGTGCTAAAAGCTGAGTATGATTGTCTGTGAACAAATTTGAAGAGGAAGTGAGAATAACAAATCATAAGAATGCATAGATGTTTAAAGTACAGAATGGACTTAAACAAGTAAACCAGTTGTGTGAACTGGAACAATTGAATGGTTCGGTAATAAAAGAAAGCAAGTGTTCTGGGTCTGAATCATTATGGCAGACTCTTTAATCTTGCAAACTGATATGACACTGCAGTGAATAAGTGCTATTTGTAGGGACATAGAATTTAATTATATTAGGATCAAAACCATGAAATAGATATGCAGTACAATTCCAGAGCAATGCTATCTAAAAGATAAATGATCAAAAGTAATTATTTAAATGAAATCTTTTAATTAACAAACTACCACATGTAAGTTAATTCCAATTCATTCATAAAAATAGACATTGTTCTACATTAGAATGCGTATTCTAATCTGGTCATAGTATTTTCCATCAATTTTCAGAAGATTTGAGACATAGTTTTGGTGACTTCTAAATTACATAGATATTTTCTCATTGATGTATATTAGCAAACAATATATATCTTATTAAAACAACTACAATATAAATAAGCAAATTCTTTGTGCGTATTAGAAAGCTGAATGGCCTATCAAGAGCATGCAGCCTTAAATATATTTAATGAAGCTATCACTATTCATGTACTTAATAAAGGCTAATATAGAGATTAAATGAATGAAAAGATATTATCTTTTTCTTTCCTGCCTGTTTTTACTAACAGTATCTTTGCTCAAGTTACCTCCAGGAAATTATAGCAAATAATTTTTGATTAATCCAAAATTTTATTAAACATCATGTTAACTACTGGGTGAAGCTAGGAGCAGCTAGGAGCAGCAGGAAATATACTTGAAAAGCAAGGGAATATTGTTTTGTTTCTTAATTCTTAAAAGACAGTTGAATGAAATGCATTTGCTAAAACAAAATTTATTAATGTATACAATTTCATATTTTAAGAAGTGCCTGAAGGTGTATGTTTGATATAATTCAGCAATTTATTGTAATCAGTTCCTTTTTGCAATGTACTTACACATAGCTGAGGCATTTAATGTGCCTTGATGTATTTTCAATCTTCAGTGACTTAAGAAATCCTACACTCCTATCCCATACAAATTCATGTCTGAAACCTGGTGTTGGTTAACTTCATGACTGTTCAGATCATTTAACCTTAGTGAACCTAATCAAACTGATTTTTTGGAAATATTATAAAGGAGTGCAGATTAACTTGAAATGATTAAATTCTTTTCACAATTATTTTAAGAATTACTGTGATGAGACTTAGAAGGGTTATTTGTTTGATTAAAATATAAGTATTTTAAGTGTTTTTTTTTTTAATGTATGCGATAATGGATGAACATACCTGACAGTTTTGAAATAATAGAAATGCCAGAATGCATTCTCAGCTGCAGCAGAAGTAAATTGTTTATTTATTATTTTCAGAACAGCTAATCCAAATTAAATCTTCCCCCAAAATAAAAGAACCTTATTGTGAAGGTGAAGCTACATTTTATATCTTTATCTGAGCTATGGTTTGTTGTTACTAGCAAAAGGAGACCTTGATCCCCTCTGGCTGCAGCCATTCACTTTAGGTGCTTATCTGAGTTTACACTTAGCCGATTCATTTCACTAAAACTAAGGTAACTCTTTTGTTACCTTAGCATTTCTGCTTGGAAACCTGAAATAATAATAAATGACTTTAAAAATACCAAATCAATTCAAGAGAGAGAAAAGTGTCTGCTAAAAACACACAAGTATGGAGCAGAGTGGAAGGAGAGCTAAGGACAGATTAGAGCCTTGTCCTTTTGCAATGATGAGCTGTAAAACTGGCTAGAACATAATGTGCAATTTCACCTGGAGTTTGTGCCACACAAAATGATTGTGAGTTGCTCACACATCATAAAACTGTTTTACCTATTCTGGGAAGAAGTGTTTGTTCCTGGAGTAAGCATCTCCACATTAAAGCTGGACCACCATTTAGTTACTGTATAATCTATGTAAAGGCACGGAGAACCTTGATGAATTTTCCAGGAGAGAAATTCAAACAACTTCAGTACATTCTTGCAATAAGAATGCTTACAGCTTTACCAGAATGAGATGCTATTAGTTGTTTTAAACTGTATTTAGAAAAATATTATGAAAAAGTCTCCCTCTTTGTTTTCATAAGTACGCTTCTTTGTGTACTTCAGACAAGGTGAGTTGTCCTGTCTTTATTTTTACATATTATTTATTTTCTCTATATTTCTTTACACTAGAAACAGTAAATTTGGTTGATTAGGAAACAAGATATTGCTTATCCAAAGGACATGTACTGCAGATGGTTTGTCTTTGGCAATTGTTTTGCATACATATTTTGGCAAAAAGGTGTATGGCTTTTTATTTGCCAGCTACTGTGTGTTAGCCAGATCTTTTTGGAGCAAGTCTATAAATGATACATTTCTCCACCTTTCTCTCTATCTTTCTCTCTTTCTATATTTTAAATCTAGTAATAAAACCTTTCAAAAAATCAGTGCTTTAAAATTACAGAAGACTGAGCTTATCTATCTGAATTCAAGAGAAAGAAAATATAGAAAACCTGTTAATACTTTGTTTTTCTTTTTCTTTAAAAATCCTGTTTCTCAGAAATTGACACACTAGACAAATGTCTCAAAATTTGATGATATTTAATTTCATGAATGTAAATGTAAATAGAAAATGATTCAGTAAGCAGATTTATTTTTTCAAGATATCTCATATTCATGTAGCTGGCTCTAGCAGCTCTTCTGAGATCATAGCTGCAGAGGCATGTGCACCCACCTCATGACTCGAGACATCACCTGGATATTGTGCTCATTTCTGTTCACACTCTTCTGCACAAGAAAGAACTTGTATGTGGTTGTAGAACTCCACAACAGATGTTTTGAGAAACAGCAGAGCATAGAAGCTCAGAGAATGAAACATCACTCTGTGACACAAGCATAGTTGCAGTATAAACTGAGGAGTAGAGAGCTTAACCTTGACATCTCTACAGCAATACTGTGCTTGTGCCTGAAATTGTTTGAGACAGTTAGCAAAGGGCAGTGATCCCATTTGTCCATTCCCGTCCCCTTTGATGGCATGGACTAATTTATCTATCTGTCCAGTGTCAGCTGTGGATTAAGCCTTTAGCAAAAAAGTGTGCTCATCTGACCATATGCAAACATTTGCAGTATGCATCTGAGCTATTTAGCCAAGTCTATTGCTGATGGAGCTGTGCATTTCCTAAAGTAGATAACTAAAACAAGTTAGGTGACTCATCCTTGGCTTAGTAAAAAATATTATTGATACATGAATTTAAGTTTATTGAATCTGAGATATCTAGTTGCCATTTCATAATCAATTTCAGTGAAGCATCTGATTTTGATAGCAGTTAGCAATCAAATATTTTTGAGCAACCATATTTCATAAGATGCTTTCTCAGAGTTTGTAAATATATAGAAATCATTCCTCTCTTAGCAGAGTAAAAAAGAAGGGAGACTCTTCTACTTATAAAAAGGGAAAGGCTGAGTGGGAAAAGAAAAAAAAGTAAAGGTTTATGATATTTAAAGATCTTTCTTGAAGGAGAAAATATTGAAGTAGAATTTGTTTGTTACTTGCAAATAGGATTGGTTTGCAGATAGGGCTCTGGAGCAATTCAATACACAAAACAAAAATGATAATTTAAAATAAAAACAATATAAAAGGTGGTATTATTTTTGAGAATATATGTTTTCCTTATATTTTTATTTTATATTTTATATTCTCAAAGCTTGTATTTGAGAATATGTATTCTCTTTTTGAGAATACGTATTTTACATGAGTTTCTTTTAGCTTTCATTCTTGATTGCTTGTTTCTCTGCACATTATAATTTTACCAAGTTTCTTTCATGATCTTTAGGCTTTTCTGTTTGTGTTGATTTTATCCTGCCTAATAGGACACACCCTATTAGTACAGGAGACTTTTCTCTAGCCTTTTAGCTTTTCGAATTTCTTATCTTCAGATGCCTGTCTTTAGGAGAGCATGATTTCCTCTCCTTTCAGGTTTCCTGTATGAAACAAAATACATTTAAATCAGGTAAAGCATGGAAATAAATGTAAGAAACAGTTTGTATACCACACATCATTTTGTGCTTCTCCTGTGCCAAAGGTAAAAAGATATAAAGCTTATACACATATCTCAGTTTTTGACAATACTGGATGCTCCACTCAGGCTTTTCTTTGCCCAAAGTTCCACTTCATCCTGGGGCCTGATACAAGAAACCTTTAATACATGAGATATCTTCACTGTTTATTAGATCAGCTCCTTCCATAACTGTAGTTCTTCAAAAATCAAAAGTAACAATTATGCAGAAGTCAGGATACAGAAAAAAAGCATACAAATATTAATGCTGACAGGATTCTTCAGATAAGGTTTGACAAAGAGTCATATGGAAAAGCTGATTGGTGCAGCAGTGTTTCATCATGACTACAGGCAAAAGTTTGAAGTAATCTGAAAGATAATCTATATGCACACAACTTTTGAGAACTGACAAAGTCTGATTTTCTATGAATTTTTGTCATGTGTTTGGATTCACTGGTACCTAGTTTCTCAAGACATCAGTGAGGGGTGAATATTCACTGAAGTCTTACATGAGGGCAGTATAGAGAATTTCTGTAAAGATTTTTCTTTTCATCTGGCAGACAATTTTCAGAAACTTGAAATGCTTTACTGTAGCATCTTGATCCTTCTGCTAATATTTATTAAGACTGGCTAATGAGTTCGATATAGTTATTGAGATGAAGCAAGACAGACAGAGGGTTGGTTACGCCCAAGCAGAAAGTGGATAATCGCATAAACCTAATTTCCTTAGGCTAAAGGAGATCATGCTATAACGAGCTTCTTTCACACGATTCATGTTTACAAATACCGCACCATTATTAATGAAAGAAGTAGGAAAGTATGAAATTGAAATATTGTATTTGTGCTGAAACAAGATCAGCTTAATACTGTGATAGATAAGCAGTTGTATCCTGTAGCAAGTTTTTTGTAGTTCATGAAAGTACGAATGAAAGTGCACACTTGTGAAAGACTAAGAGGCATTTTGAGGAGAAGTATGTACAAATTCACAAATATCACAATAGGAATCACATAATAGAATCATTTTGAGGACATTAGCCAAGTTCTTGGACAGTTGAACCTATCATGTGACACTAGTACACAGTGATAAACTTGCTATTGATTGAGCTATTGAACTCAAGCTATATAAACTATTGAACTCAGGAAGAGTTCAGTTATATGATTGTGTCCTATCTATGATTTTTTTAATTCCTCCTGTAACTACTAAATATAGCTGAATAATGATGGCATTCATTTGAATGGAGCAACCTTAAATAAATAATGGAAGAATATATTTTTTGCCAAAATACAACTGTTACACATCAGGTTATGCTTATATAAAAAAGCAGTCATAAGAAAGTAACAGATTCACAAATCTAGGCTAAAATCTGAACAGTTTTCAATCATTTAAGAGAAGAGCTGAAATTCAATAAAACATTCCAATAATTTGAAATAATAATAATAATAATAAAAATCTCAGCAGTCAATATTCATCAAAAGCTTGTTCTTGATCTGTTTGTACCAAGGATAATTTCCATGAAGAATCATTAATTCATACTGTCTGCTTTTTTTCATGTACTGCACATTTACACATAGACGCACTGGACTCAAATGGCTGTAACACAGGAATGATTTTCACTATGGCAGGGAGTGAAGGATCGGGAGAACAGCGAGGCAACTAGTATGATCCTAGGTGTCTTCTAAAGCTGAGTCTGAACAAGGGACAAAAACTATGAGAAAGAAAATGAAAGTCAGATTGTCAAGGAAGACATCACCTGGTTCTTCAGTGAGTAAATGAACTGTGAACTTATTCTCAAAAGCGCTTTATTTTTCTATTTTTTCTCACTTTCTTCTCTGATCTATTCTTTTTCTGAAGCCTGAGGAAGAAAAGCCACTCAGAAGTAAGAAATGTAGTAGACAGCTTAATGCTGTAAGGAAAAGAGCAAAATGGAGTAAAATTATCAACTTTATGCTGCAAAGTCTTTCCAAGCACTGTGCTTATTAACCCTAGGAGGCCATCTGTGATGGCGCTTCCAGATGATCAGAGCTGATCAGCACTTTTCCTGCATACCAGCCTCTGAGAAAGCTGCCCTGCTCTTGCCTGGTAAAAATGTATGTTCTTTCAATCATTCCAACCCAGATGACTTCATTAATTTTTTCCACTGAAAGAGTCTAAAGCATGCATTCTCCAAGATAACTTTCTCAGATGCTGCTATGCAGCCTCTGTTTTCCAGGTATGAGGCATAGTTTCTTGTGAAAGACCTGAAAAAAATTGCTGAATGATGAGCACAAAAAGAAAATTGCAACAGCTCATGATTTCTCACGATAAAAATTCTTACAAATTAACTTCATTGAAATGCATCAGTATGTTGTATGTGAAGAAAATATGAGATATATGAAGAAAAAAAAAAAAACTTCTCTGATTCTTGGAATTTTCAAGATAAAGCTATGGTACAGTGAGAAGGTAAGTTAAAAATATATATTTTTCTTTTTTTCATGAAATCATGAAGAATCTCAGGCTGGTCAAAGTTTTTGTCTAAATGATTACTTATTAAAACAAATATATGAAATTAAGGGCTTTTCCTTCACTCTTTTGAACCATAAAAATTGTACCTTTACCTGAAAAAAATAACTATAATATTAGATAGTTATCATAAATACATTTAAAATGTCTAAATTCAATTATTGCTGCATTTATATATGGTTGAAGATATGGCTAGATATAGCCCCAAAAGGCTATATAATTCTCTCTTGAATAAATTGAAGTAGTATCACCACTCCATGTTAAGAGGTTTTAAATAACAAATCATTTTACCCAAAGGGTTTGGATAATTTCCACATAAAATTGGCCCTTTAAAAATGTCAGAACCATTTACAGTGATTAATGAAAAAAGCACTTTTAGTACTCATAATATTTTACAATGCCAATTGCTCCAGAATGTTTCAGTAAATCAGTTATGCAAATGACAGTCTTTTGGAATACAAAATGTTACTGTTTTCATTATCCACTGAAATAAAAAGGTAAGTTAGAGATAATATGTTACTAAAGACAGAAAAAAAAAAAGAGACAGAGAGAGAAATGAAAGAAAAATCAAATGAAAGAATTCATGTGTCTGTAGGATATTTGAGGGAAAAGTTAAGTATTTTAACGAAGAAAAAGTGAACATTTTTCCATATAATCTGGATACAGCACGATGCCACTCTTTCCAATGCCACTCTGATTTAAATACAGAAGTAATTATTTTTGAAACACTGTATCAAGTCTCTTTTCTAACAGTGTTACCAGAAAAAAATAGAAAAACTATATTCTTTATTTGTCTGAGAATTCACCACTAAATATCTTGTAAATGCTGTAACATTATTAGCAACCCTTTAAAATAGTAAGTCTGTAAGTTTATACATTTACATCTGAAGTGTTAGTGCTTAGTGAGAAATGTGTAGTTTTTTTCTACTGATAAAGAGTTTCTTCATCCAAAGTATCTGACTGATAACCCTCAGGGTCAGAGCATCTTAGTATGTGGGAGACAGGTTTGAATTGTGTGTTGAACCTGTATTTTGGTGATGGTAGGTCTCAAGTCTTTGCCTCAGATGATCTGCTATTTCCTGAACAAATCGTCTTCATGACAAGGAAAACACAAGATGGATTTTCTTTTTTATTCATCTGCCAACTGTGTAAAATCTTGACAAGCATTTGCTATTTCCCTACAGGTAACACATACAGATTTGACCAGCAAGGTAAGGAAGAATGAGCCACTGAAATATGTTTTGTGTATGGTTAAAAACTCAAATGCCTGAGGATTTGACCAGTAGATTGATCCCACAGGACTTGTTACTACATAGCACAGCCAAGATATACCTTCAGTCTTATCCCAGAATACACACACCAGGAAGACCAGCATGTTGTGTATACTGGTGGCCTCAAAGCGAGTCTGTATGGGCTGTCCCAGATAAACACATTCACTCTTGTTGACTTTCCCACCAATGCATGCCGGGTATCTGCTGCAGACGGGATCTATAAAGCTCTCTGTATAGCTCTTAATACGAATAACCAAAGACCTAGGAGCCTGAAGCACAGCACAATGCACACGGAAAGTGACTTACCATGAGCCATAAGTTTGAGTGCAACACCAGATGAGCCTGAGACACAGCTACCCCTATTTTTCCAGGAAGGTAATAACATTTCTCCAATAATTAAAACTTCAAGAGGTGTAGCAATATAATTCTTCATGACCATCTCAGGTCATAAGCTTGCTGAAGCATAATACTTTTATGACTCCTATTATCCAGGATCTCATAGCTAGTGGTCAGCAGTTTATTGTTCATTTATTTTTAGTTTAACTGTATTTGGCATCTTGCTGAGCTTCTGTGACTGTGAAATCTACAGATGGTTCTTGGATAAAATAAGCCTCACAGATTTCAAACAATCCTCACATCCATCTTATTATGGGAAGAACAAGTAGGGAGCATGTTCGGTTTTCATTGGACTCTGTGATTACAATCATTTTTTCTCTAGCTTTTTCCTCCACCATCTTTATGAATATTTTTTTTTTTTGCAATGTTTTTCCTCAGCCAGATTCCCTTGGTCTTAAACTACATGAATATAAAATAAGTTTTATGGATTTACATCAATTTCTGCATGTGTTTAAAATGTGTTAAGCAGTAGTCTCAATAAAATATGTATATGCACACGTAGACAATTAAACCCTCCCACACATATTTCTGTGTCTGTATGCATGTATTCATAACTTTAAAAAATTAAATATGTTCTCACATCAATCCTAAAATCATCACGTATGAGAAACCATATTCCATCCAAGAAATATTAATTTGGCATACTTGAAAGTAATGGCTCGCTCTTTGAAATCAAGAAACAGCTTAAAGGCAATAGTAGCTCTGGGAAGCACATTTTCTTTTTAATTTTTAGGATGTAATAAAACATACTCTCAAGCTTTTCTGTGCTGGAGTGAAAACCAGAAATAAAATTATTCAAGGAAAGCAGAAATTCTCATTATTTCCTCGTGGAGAATGAGGCATTAAGAAAAAAAGTACGTGTGATGAGTAGAATTCATGAAATGCTACAACTTTTTCTTCCTGCAAAGAGAGAACAAATGTGGTATGCGTGGATGCAACTTCTGGCATAAAAAAAAAGAGATAAATATCAATAAAATTCACTTGCAAGCTATCTACCCATTCTTTAAATAAGATACGCTCATTCAGATGTTTTTAAATGATTCACATCATGAATTTCTCCGAGTCCAAGATAATAGAGTCCAAGATGCGGATATGATTCTGCAGTCTTATGCATGCTAAGATTTACTGAATAATTCAGAGTGCATGCATTTTTGCATGTCTAAGTAACTACTGCTACATCATTCCTCAAGTTACATGTTTTTACTGACAAAGAATGTCTTTTTTTCATGGAAACCCAGACCTTTTTCTTTTTTTATGATTGTTCAGTACTATGAACTTGCACATTAAACACAACTGTTAAACTGGTTTGTTAAACATGCCTTAGAAGATCTTCACTATTCTTTGTTGGGCAAACACAAATATTCTAAGTCTATTATAAATTATTTGTTTTGCCAAACCAAGACATATGCCTGATCGGTATAGTAGGATTTCTCGCTCATGACTAAATAGACTTTGGGATAGCCAGACTCATGGGTTTCCTCCTAGTCACCTTGTTGTATCACTTCACTTGAAATTGGGTGCAAAATTGCGTACTTGAGCTGAAATGTCTGTTTTTCTTCTTCTCCTTTTTTTTTTTTTTTTTTTTTTTTTTTTTTTTTTTCCACAGTACATCATAAAAGCATACAGCATGTGGTAAGCTTTGTACATTTTGGCCAGATTCATCTTGCCTCCCTTAAGAAGCTTTAAGTTCTTTTAGTCTCAGTGGGGGATGAAAGATTTCTTGAAGGCAATTTCAATCATCTACCAAAGATCTGGAAACAAAGGCAACCGCCCTTTCACCCACCACCCTGCCCCAGAAAACAACCACACAATTTATTTTCCCAGAAAATGTTGGTGTTGTATGTTAGAAACTATTCCTCTTACAAGCTCTTTAAAGTCTTAAATTAATCCATTTTAGGGAGACTATGTGCAGCTCAGAAATATTTCAGTTATATCTGCTCCTGTGATGCACATTTATAAATCATACATTTATTTTATAAATATTTGAGACATATTTCTATTGACATGCTTATTTGTAATGTTTTCATATTCATGTGATAATTTTCTGCTTATATTTTTTCAATAAAATAATAAAACTTTTTTTTTTTCCTATCTGCACAAATGAGCAAAATCATTTAAAAGGAAGGCTAGATATCCAATTAAGAAGCCAGATAGTATGGAATATTTGTATTTTGAGTCATTAAGTGTTGTGAAACAGTTTTTTTGAGAATTAAAAGACTTCTTTGGATGATATTATATTTCGGAGGGTCATCTGAGGCAGAAGTTCAGCTCTAGTTTGTGGACCTGAGGAAACGTATCAATATATTAAATTAACGAAATAAATTAAGAAAAACTTAATAATGCTCTGAAAATTCCCACTACAAGAACAATGGTAATTAGATTGCATACGCACATGAATTATCAGATAACACATTCATATCCTGAATATCCAGCCAAAATAGCCTGCAAAGCAGTAAGCAAGTGAAATATTGATAGTAGCTAATGTATAATTTAGCTATGTCTTTAAAAAAGGTGTTGCTTTTTCTTTCCATAAAATGTTAAAGAAATATGGAAAATCAGGAAAGGAAATAAATATCCTGGAAAAAGTTCATGTGATTTCAACCCTTCAGCTCGTTGCCTTGTAAGCCAACAGCAACCTAAAAATAGCTCTTCAGGAAGACAGCCACAGACCAACTCCAGACAATGCAAAGTCTTTTACATTAACACTTTAGCAACTCGTTTTGGGATAAGATTTGCAAAATCATGGCCAATAAATAAGATTTCGCATTTTCCCTTGCTGTCGTTTATTGGAATATAGTGCCACAGTAGAATCATAGAATCATAGAATCATAGAATGCTTAGGGTTGGAAGGGACCTCTAGAGATCATCTAGTCCAACCCCCCTGCATACGCAGGGACACCTAGAGCACGTGGCACAGGACTGCATCCAAGCGGGTTTTGAAGATCTCCAGAGAAGGAGACTCCACAACCTCTCTGGGAAGCCTGTTCCAATGCTCTGGCACCCTCACTGGTAAGAAATTTTTCCTTAAGTTCCTATGGAATTTTTGATGTTTCAGTTTCCGGCCATTTCCTCTAGTCCTATCAGTGGCCACCACTGAAAAGAGACCATCCCCATCCTCTGCACTCCCTCCCTGAATGTATTTACAAATAAGAACTGCTTTTTAAACTGTTTGTTCATTGACAGCAAATATCAGTGAATCTTGCTGAGATTAAAAAAAAAAAAAGAGAGAGAGATTGAATTTATTGAATTTGAATATAAGAATTATTCATGAATACCATGTGACTATTTCAAGAGCAAGCTATGAGATAATAATTATTTCACAGACACTCAGAAAAGAGAAAATAGAATAGCAAATTTATGATTTAACTTTTTGGAAGAAAAAAATGTATATGTGTGTTCTAAATAGAATGATTATAAGGAACATTCCACCTAATTTTTGATTTGTTAAATTATTGCACCAGGTGCACTGGATGTACTAACCTATTTGTCTAAGTTAGGGTTATAAGCTTCTTTTGTAATCAGAGGAGATGAAAAGTTTTGGATAGACTGGAGTACTTTTTAGTTATCCACCAAGGGATGCTTGCAGTGGCAAGGCTTACAATTAGCTTTATTATTTATGTACTTAAATGATTAAACCAATTTGCCTTATGTGTTTCATCATGAATCAAAGTATATAAAATATGACCCTGTACCAACTTGATTGAGAACTTATATAAATGAAGATTTTATCTTTGGAAGACACTGTATAATCAGATTTTGTATTTGTGTTAGTTTTGGTATTTATTTTCATTATGAAATTGAGAGTTTGCGTGAAATTCTGAAGTGTACTTTACTTCAGAAGAAAGGAAAGTAATATATAAATCTTTCCTTTTACTTCTGATTACCATTTTCTTTGGGACTTAAGTATCATTGGGGGTAGCATTTCTTTGCAAGTTTTTATAATTTGATAATCAGATTGTATTAAGTAGATACAAACCCTGAGGATGTCAGCCATCATCTTATCTTTGAACTTAAACAAATATGACATTTTGTATTCCCATATTCTGGATCTATTTTAAAAGAAGAATATTACTCAAGGGCAAAACTCAGGGGACACTAAATCTGTTATATTGCTTACCTAGCATATCTGGAATGCAATATACTCTCTCAGTAATAAAATTTAAATAAATAAATGAATAACACAAAACACCTCAATTTATGATCCATTTATTATCTTATCCTTATGATAGCTATGCACGCACTTTCCTTTAGATATTCAACCACATAGATGAATAATGTGAGCTTTATATACTAAGTAAAACCCAGACACTCTTCCTCCCTGCTTGACTTCACTATTTCCATTTTACAATGTGTTTTGAGTTTCCTTGATAGCGACTACTTACTACCGTATACACAAGAGTCATTTTACTACTTGAGTCTTGAACAAGCAATTGTTTTTCAAGATTGCTTCTGATAAATAAAATGTGAAGAATGGATATATTAAAAATACCTCCTCCCTGCAAATTCTACTGTGACATACACTTACACCAAAATTTTCTTGTAACATCCATGCTAAAAGTTTGTATTAAAACATTTACCTGGTACATGGTCCTAGTAACTCATAGCAAAGTTTATCCTGAAAAAAAAAAAAAAAAAAAAAAAAAAAACACAGAACAAACAAACAAAAAACCTTTCTTCCTGTCATAATTTTAGATTTTATTTTAATCATTAATCTTTTACAAAAACTCTCCTACAAAGTTTTCAACCCATGAGCTGAAATAGCTCAGTTTGGAGAGTGTTAGACTGAAGCTCTAAAGGTCCCTGGTTCAAGCCTGGGTTTCAGCAGAATGTTTATATATTTAAAAAAAGGAAGTCTCATCTCCATATGAGAAAAAAACTGTGAGGGTGGCAGAACCTTAGCACAGGCTGCCCAGAGAGGCTGTGGAGTCCCTTCTTCTACCCTGGAGATCTTGCTGTCACATGCTCTAGGTGTTCCTGCTTGAGTCAGCGGGAGTTGGACTAGAGGATCTCTAGAGGTCTCCTCCAACCTCAGCAATTCTGTGATTCAATACCTAAGAGCATATGGATACTCTCCAATGTGTTATTGATACACTGTACTTCTGAAATAGATATGCCATGCAAGTGGGTTGTTTGTTTTGTTGGTGTTTTTTTGTTTTTGAGGAATTCAGTTTTGTCTCACATTTACAAAGAGGTATATGAATTACTCTACCCCTTGAGCTAGAGTTTTCTCCCAAAGCCTTGTATTGGATAGAAAGTTGGTGGTTGAAGTGTGAACAGGTAAGATGACATCTGCCCCCTGGCCTTCAGGACTTGCAATACTCTGACTTGAAAGGTATCCAGTCATTTACAAAAGGCATCGCTTGTGCTTTGAATCAAATAATTATCTAAATATTTTCTACTCTATTTTTCCTACAAATTAATCATTCTCTTTACAAGCGGTAATTCATACTCCACCAAGGAAAACCTTTCCTAAGTTTGTCAGAACATTCGATAGACTTTTTTTTCCAAGTGCATAAAGATTAATGATAAAGGTACCTACTAAGATGAACTCTAATTTAAAACAAGTTTTTTGTCTCTTCAGATTTGAGAAACATAAAAATAATATATATTTTTTTAATCTTTAACTTGTAAAATGACAATCTGTTTCTTCTTGGTCTCCTTTTGATTCTTCATGCAAAATGTTTCACTGAATTAACAAACAGATAGGCCACATTGATGTCCAACATTGAATAAAGCAACTTACCTTTGGTAGACAAAACTAACTAACTAACTAACTAACTAACTAACTAAATAAATAAATAAATAAATAAATAAATGAATTTTAATGAAACAAGGCTGGGGACACAGCAATAAAGCTTTCAAAAATATTTCTTAAAACTTTCACATTGGAATGCAAAATAATCCTCTCTCTTAATTTTCTATATAGTAAAAGACTCGGACTTATTAGTGCTTAAGTACTTAAGAACTTAAATGATAATACTAAGTAGTAAATTGAGTAGCAAATTTATTAGGGAATTCTGTGAGCTGCAAACCCCAGGCAGGCAAACCCCCAAGTCAGGGCTATACCCAGTAGGTAAGCTACAAATTGCAGACCAGTTCTCACACTTACTGGTTTCTTAATACAGCTAACCAGAGGTAAACTCCTTCCAGTTTAATTGCTTGTAAATCTGTGTCGTTACTTAAAACCACATGCTTTTCCTACGTATTACAATACAACATTAAACAATTATTTTAGAATTTTGTATTTCACTGCAGAAACCAGACACCTGTACCTTGAGGTTCATTGAATACAATCTTTCCGTGTTTCAGTTTTTCTGCTGTCAGACAGGGAATTATAACTGGAGGTGTAGTGAAGAGAAACACATATCTTTTGTCAAGCACATATTAACACAGTGAGACAAGAGGATATCTAACTTTGGAGAAGGTTGATTTCCACAGGGCTTCAATGTTAGAATACAAGCAGTAAGTTACAACAGATGATGAATCATGCCACTTTTTCTTCTACATGAAAAGATGTCTTGATGAGTAGACTTCTTTTTCTATGCAACCACACAGAAGTCTGTTTCCATTTGAGAAGCTGCTAAGCTGCTTTTTTTTTTTTTTTTTTTTTTTTTTTTCTCTCTCTCTCTCTCCTGCAAAATCATCTTCCTGTGGGGAGTTTAAGCTTTTGATACTTTGGTAACAGATTTAAACAAAGAATACATGTGGAGTCAGGATTAGGGAAAGAAAGAATGACTACAGAAGAGGTGGTCCCAGAACTACCTGAAAGCTTTAAGCGGTACAGATTGCTAGTTTGGTCCAGAAAACTCATCTAATGAAGTCAATTGCAGAGAGCTGTAACACAGTGAATAAGAATTAACAGAACATTGTGTGGTATTTAAATGAAGAATGCTCTGCATGTTATGGCAGTTAATTTAACCAGAAAGGACTCTTCCTCTGATATTTGTGAATGACCTAAAACACAGTATCTATTGTTTTAAATTTGTAATGTCTGCCCCAGTCTCGTACAGTAATAGGAACAACTTCTGAGACAAACATGTTGTGAAAAAGCAGAATCCTACCTTTATATCACTTTTTTTTTTTTTTTTTTTCCTATCATCTCCCCTTCTAGAAGTCCTTCTGTGGACTTTGTCTCTGTTCTCTGCAGAGTCATGATTTATGTGTAAATAGAAGGACACAAAGATCATTCATCTCCTGTCACAGACCTCGATCCTTCATAAACTGATATTTCTCTTTCTATCTGGGTTACATGTCCTGTCTTACAACACTGTATGAAGGATTCCTGTGAGCAATGCCATACACAGAACTGTTGAATAGATTAATGCAGTTATCCTCTGACTATTTTAGGCATGTCTGTATCCCCACATTCTTCATTTATCCCCAGTCTGATTCAACCCTGGAATATTGTACCTGATATACACAAATAATAAAACTTCAATGATTTATGTTAGGCCTTACCAGTTATGCACCTACCAGTACAATTCTGCATCTATTAGTCCAGTCTTTGGAATTTTGTGGTCAGAACATTACCTATCCATAGCCAGCACATAAACTTCTTCAGTATATAAACTTTTCAGACCATGTATGGACCTTATGTATTGTCTCTATTGCAATACTTCAGTTCTGATTTTATGTGCCAGGCTTGGTGGCATTTGTTCAGGAAATAACACATAGTCAACTACTACGGTTCTATAGCTAGCATTATTTTATGCTGATACTCTCACATTACTAGGAAAAATAGTATGTGGCCTGCAGCGTGATCTCTTTTATACATCAATGATATAATTTTCAACATTAATAATGACAAAGTGGATGATAACTGAGTCATTTAACTGCAATGATAGTTCATTAATATTACATTAATATTCATAATGTTTTGAAGTGAAGCGGATGAATAGAAGAGTTAATTCCATGCTCAAAACTTCATAGGCACAAATATTTATAGTATCAATATTACTTTTAAAAGCTGCATGTGCTTTCTATTCATCCACAAGAAGTTTTACATTTTACTTACATGTATCAAAGGACAGTATTTAAGTATATGTCCTAGTTTCCAGTACTGTAATGTCCTACTTTTTTAGTGACTGATTTATTCATGCATGGTCAGTTCAGTTCCTTGAATACATTACCATGGAAAAACACATACCTATGTTTAGTTCTAAACCTTATACTCTCTTTTCAAATCACCCTTGCATAAAAAGTAAAGAGAAATAAGTACGTGACTAAACTATTGAAGTTTTTTTTAAAAAAAGAAATAAAATATAGAGAGAGAGTTAAAGGAGAAGCGGTTTGAGGTTCATAAATGGGAACTGGATACTACATACAAGAACATTGCTACTCCTAACTTTTCAGCATCTTTTAAGCTAAAACAATTCACAGCCTTGAACCAGTTATAAAATCAGCTATAAACTGATACATTGGATTAAAAGAACCAGTATGCTGACATAATTTTGACAAGTAAGGGAAAAAAAAAAAAAAAAGTGTATTTCAGTAGCCTGAGGCTAGAAAACTGCATTTTCCTCCCTTTAGGTACCCCTATCAGAGAGGGAAATCTGAGTCCTGGTGTCAGCTACCTTGGCTATTTAGCCTAAACTTTTAATTTGAGTAGGACCTCCCTTTTTGCAGACAGCACTACAGAGAAATACTGCATAGGCAAGTCTACAGACTTTCCCGTCAAAGCCCTGGAGAATCCAGAAGAAAGAAAGAAAGAAAACAGCAAAGAATAATATATAAGGTTTTCAACCTGGTGTAAGGGAAGGTGGTTTGAACTGAACTCAGGGCTTCTTTGTATGATGTAGCTCCTCTTAGATTGAGACCCTACATTTCACAAGTACAAGGACTTGAGTTAGTGAATATTTATCCACACAGCAAATTAGATATTTATTTTCATTCTAAGATGGCAGCATCTTTGCACATATGATGCAGCAAAACTCCAGACAGAAAATTATATACCCTGGAGAAAACAGGTAGCCTCTCGGTTCTGCAAGCAGTTACGTTATTTGTTTTTCATTACTCTCAGTTTTATGCACCTATGCAGTATTTTGGATCTTTGATCCTCATTCTATTTTCTCAATTCCTAGCTTGTAAAATGCAAAATATTAATCTATTCTAATCTCTCAGAAGTTTAATGAAAATATTATACATATATATAAATATATATATATATATATATATTTCTTCCCAGTAGTTAGCACTGTTGTGATAAGTCAAAGCTTCAGTAAATGTAAACTAATGCCATGGATATGTGGAAAATCTGGGTAACTTTTCAATATATTTGACTGGCAGTAAGAAAAGATTCAGCAGAAATCTGCTTTTTATTTATCTATTTTTAATTCCTGCTCATTGGTTTGTACATACTGAAAGATTTCAGACGTGAAGTACATTACTGTACTTCATTTGATATATATGATTCCTTATCTGATATATTCCAGGTAAAAATTCAATACTGAAATTTGTTTATAATTAGAAAATTAGGTGAATGAAAATAGCTTTAATTAAATATCTGCTTTTGTTGATATTTTTCTCACAAATACTTGTTTTTTGTTTTTGCTGGGCCAATATTATGTATCTGGGTCTGAACATATTGGACAGTTCTGGGTTACAAATAAACAGAATTCTTAGCTCTGTTCTTATTGCAAAACTAAATGAGAGAGCCTACTTTGATTCATATATTAAGTGTTCAAGACCAAAGCTTATTGGTAAATTATATTCTTAAATGAAGAAAACATTCAAAATAGAACATATAGAACTGTAAGATGACATTTTTAGCCGCTTTATAGGAATATTACAGTTGAAACCTAATTCCTTTCGGAACTCACTTTTCATTCTTAACATGTGCATCCTCCAAGATCTTGTTTGTTGTTTTGTCACTGCTATTATTGTTTTCACTGGCATTAGAGCATGAAACACTTCCCACATTTTCACTAGTGATATTATGATTCTATAAAACCATTCTGTTTTATGACTAAGCCTGATTTTACAGGCTTTATAGGAAGTTGCTTCTTATTTTGTCTTTACCTCATTTTCCTTCAAGCTATACAAGCTATTTTTCCTGTCTGTCATTCCTAGGTAGCATATTGACCTTGGCTGAAGCTCTTTCAAACTGCTTTGAGGTCATATAATCAGTCATTTCTAGAAAGTAACTTTTTAGCCAGATCCTCTTGAAGAACAATTTTTAGCCTCCATGTAGCTGATATTTCTCAATGGATCTGCCGCACAAAGAAGAAAGGATTACAAACAAAGCAACGGGCTGAAACAATGTCCCCCCATCTTTCTCCAATCAAAAGGCACTACTGGTACCTGATGTCCTCCAGAAGGTCATAGTTTTTTGTGGAATGTTATTTCAGTAAAAGATAGCAACATTTTCCTCTACAAAAGTAAGGGTCTCTTACATGCTGATATTCCTTGAGGAATTATTTTATACAAGAATCAGCAATGCTGGTGTCATGTCTGTTTGGTCTACACCAGGGTTCCTGTTTCATCAGACAACTTGCTGCACCTGGCAGAGGACCTTTCCCCAGAGGACAGAGAGAGCACAGGAGCTCTCCTTGCTGCCTTACACAAGCAGGTTTCCTCTCATTTCCTTTTCCTAGTGCTATCCATCTTGCATCCTTTGCACAGCAGCCCAGTTTCAGCAAGAGGAACCGTGAATGTGTGCTCATATCTCCTTTTTCTGCTCCACACTCTAGGCTTGTCCGTAGATGCGGAGGAGGGCAAACCCTGGGAAGTAGGGGGCAGGAGAAAGTAGGATGCAATATCTCCAGCCTCAGGAAGATTTTACATTCACTCAGGGCTCGAATCAACTAATACAATACATTGAAGAACAACAACAACAGAAAAAGAATTAAAAAAAAGGAAAAGTTTTGATCATCATGCACAATTGTCTGTCTACAATTATCTGTCATGGGACTTGATGCTTAAATTCTAAACAAGTCAGATATCAGGCCTGGTGCCTTCTGCACTCAGTTAACTATTTTAAAGCACTCCTGAGGTGGCCAGTCTTCACAGCCACTTGCATTAATTCCCAGAACCAGATTTTGGTTCTGGGCTTTGATTTGGATTTGGCTTAGATTTTGGATGTAAATATTTGGAGTGGCAATGTCTACAACCTTTCAGTAGGCCTAAGCTCTAGCATTTCACCTACAATGATTTAACCCAATTCCTGCTTTAGAACACAAAGGAAAACAAATCTTATTTAATTTCTGTTCATCTAGTGCATATCAGTCCACATGGTTTAGTGCTATTCAAAATAAGTTTATGTCAGAAGTGATGTT
Organism: Tinamus guttatus; assembly: GCF_059628265.1. Classification (NCBI taxonomy): domain Eukaryota; kingdom Metazoa; phylum Chordata; class Aves; order Tinamiformes; family Tinamidae; genus Tinamus; species Tinamus guttatus. The sequence goes on along the minus strand of NW_028289202.1, from coordinate 440,590 downwards.
GCAACACAGAATTTCCTTTCAAAAATAGATTTACATAAAGATTTTGGTGATAGATAATACTGAGCTAGAAAGAGTGCATTCACATGTGTATTTAGAATGTTAATTATTACTAGAAGCCACCAGATCATGTATATAAAGTGTTACTGAGATTTTGGAGACTGAGGTTCCAGTTATTTATATTAGGGACTCATCTTGTGTATCTAGAAAAGGAAATGTTAGCAGTTGTCACTCACATACCCCTGTACAGTGAACACAAGCAAAAGGACAAAGGTGGGAAACAGGCTATAAAAAATGTACTGGTGTTAGTTTCAGAGAGGCAGTTCATATATGAAAGTTATTTTTCATAGCAGCTGCAAAGTGGAGTGTTAACAGAGTATGCCTACAGCGTTGAGGTTACAAAAGAGGACATTTCCATGTTTGACCGAAGTGTGTGTTTTACTGGAGGGAGAGGATTTTGCACGTAAAAATCGATATTTGAGCAGTCAAGTTGTGGGGTGGAGGATGGGGGAAGCAAAGACTAGTAGTATAAAGACTTTTATTTTTGATCAATTTCATGGTTTCATGTTGCCAGCTCTCTGTGCTCTGGATCAATTGATCAATTCCATTTTGCCACCTGTTTCTGCTTCTGGCTAGTCCTGCTGAGCTGAACTCTTATTAAGATCTATTAAATCCTCAGCAGGTGCAGATAAATATTTGTTTGCTCATGTGAATTTTAAGTGTTGTTGTACCCTTTGTCATTCTACTTACACTCTGATGGTCATTTCAGGTCCATTGTTTGAAATGGAGGAATTATTAGTTTGAAACAGTGGTATTAATTTTTAGGGCAGTGATTGAAATCAGTAAGGGAGTGGTGTCAGCTGACAAATTGTTGGTGAACCCTGCCTACAAGGAGCTAGGACCCAGACAAGAGCTTTTGCTTGGGAAAGGCCAAGCATGGTTACAGGGGCACGATATTGTATATGTGCTTTATTATGAAAAGACTTGAGAAGGGAAAGATATCCTTTTACCTTGGGTTTTCTGAGCATTTCTTCTCCTTGAAAGAACACATTCTGCAATACAGCTCTGCTAAGTATTTCCCTGTCTTTGAAAATCAGTTCATGCAAGAGTGCTTAGGATGTGCATGGCTCTGTGAAACCTCATATATTAGTTTTAACATCAGTTGTTATCAATTTCTTTCACAGATAAGTGGTATAAAATTGGTTAGAAATCATAGTTTCTCTTTTTCTAAATTTTTGCTTCTCTTAGGTATGGATATCTTTTCATCATATATTTTTTTAAGTCTCTTGTGCCTGTGACTATAACTGATTGAAATGCTTTGTTTGTGTGTTGAAATAAAAGTTGCTGGGGAATGGTTCTCCATGTGAAGTCTGGATGTAAAAATGTGTTGTAGACTCATGCTAAACAGAGAAATAATGACTCTAGACAAACAGATATATTTTAAATACTTTTCATGGAAAATTTCAGATTATAGCAAACCAAACAAACAAACAAAAACTTCTGAAATTTCAGATTGTAACTACTCTAATTTTCAGATAGGAATCAAAGCATATCTAGAATAATGATCAATGTTTGGAAATCACAGCCTGACTGCCAAAGAACAATAAAGTTTAATGAAGTTCTTCACTGAAGAAATGTGACATAAATTTGCAGAAGGAGCGTTGCCAGCAGGTCAAGGGAGGGGATCCTCCCCCTCTAGTCAGCTCTGGTGTGACCGCGCCTGGAGTACTGTGTGCAGTTCTGGGCTCCCCAGGACAAGAGAGATGTGGAGCTTCTAGAGAGGATCCAGCGCAGAGCCACAAAGATGATTAAGGGACTGGAGCATTTGTCATACAAAGAAAGACTAAGTGAGCTGGGCCTGTTTAGTCTGGAGAAAATAAGGCTGAGAGGAGATTTGATTAACATATTCAAGTACCCGAGGGGTGATTGTAGGGAGGATGGGGCCAGGCTCTTCTCTATGGTGGCCGGTGACTGGATGAGGGGTAATGGGTGTAAGTTGAAGCATAGGAAGTTCCATCTCCATGTGAGGAAGAACTTTGCTGTGAGGGTGACAGAGCCCTGGAACAGGCTGCCCAGAGGGGTTATGGAGTCTCCTTCTCTGGAGGTCTTCAAAACCAACCTGGATGCCACCCTGTGCCATGTGCTCTAGGTGTCCCTGCTTGAGCAGTGGGGTTGGGCTAGATGATCTCTAGACATCCCTTCCAACCCTAAGCATTCTGTGTAATTCTGTGTATTTCTGCCTGTACCATGATGAGTAAGAAGGATTCATGTTATAGTATAAAAAATACTAACTGAACTTGTAGTAGGACTAGATTAAAGGAAAGTTCTTTTCTAAATGCAAAAGGGTTTTTTTTTTTTTTTTGGTGTTATTTGTTAGTTTGTTTTCCTAAAATAATTCAAAAAGTAATGAAATGAAACAGTATTGTTTTAGAGTGCCAATGCTGTTTATCTCCTTCTGACTTTGAATATTGAACCACGCTTTTTTTGTGCACCATTATCCATTCTTGGCATTGTGCTTCTCTTTTATGCCTTTATGCTAAATAGTATAGGTAGTAAGACTGAATTTTCAGCTAGTGTAGTGTAAAACTGCAAATACTCTTAGGCCTATATATCTTTTTTAATGACCAGATAGAACAGAGAAGGAGAATCTTTTTGTCAAAGATCAATTACTTCTTTATTGCATGTAGTACTGTAAATATATTAATGGCACTTCCTATGGGAGATGAATTAAGTTTAACAGGGACTGGTGCCAGGATGCCATATCAGTTCATGTCTATTCAGCTAACTTCTTTTCCACTTGACCCTCCCTCAGGTACACTTGAAAAAATCTGCTTCTAAGCACTTAAATCTTGCAGTATTTCTGAATTGTTACCTAATGTTGAACTTTAATTATTATAATTGTGCCTTAGCTAAATTATACATACTTGGCTTATCTTAATCTTCCCTGTAATTTTAGACCAACATTTCCATCTGTATAGTTTCCTAGCTCTTTGCCAACCTTTTCTGAATTAGCCATTACATATTACAGCTTTATGATCAGGAGGTAACAAAAATCTAATATCCTAAATGTGATCATACTAAAGATTTGTAGAAAAGGACTTTTTGAACCTTATACTTATGGATATTATATTAATACATTAATAACAAAGAAGTGTTGTGCACTTACTTAATATAGCATAAATAAGCAACACCTCTGACTTATTTTCATTTTTTTGTTATACTCTTACTACTCCTGCCCTTTCCACTACAATGCTTTTTCCTAGCAATTGGCATTACAAAATCAAAAAGCAAAGGTCATGGGCTGTGGCATTTGTCCTGCACTTCAGTTTTGTACTTTCTGTACGTACTCTAATTCCATAGACGGTAAATATTTTAAACCGAGAGAACTTCGAAAGAGTAGCAATCTGCCAATGCCCTGTGCAGCACTGGAAAGTTCCTGACACTTTTTGGTAATGACCTTGTCATAAATTCTCAGGTACTGCTTTCTGCTTTAGTAGAATCCATTTGAGTTTTTTTTTTTTTTTTTTTTTTTGACATAAAAGAGAGAGAGAGAGATAAATGAATCTTGATTAAGGTTGATTTTATGAAGTCAGAGGCCATTTGGTTATTGATTGTGTTCTATTTGCGGGGCACACTATCAAAACCAAGGTTAAAATGCTGGCTCAAAGCCTCAGTATTGAACGATAAATCAGAAAATGGACACTAGTTTAATGAAAATATTAGAACCTCTGTTGTCTATGAAGAATTCTAGCCCACAGTGATGTGACCTTTTAATATGGAAACCTAACCTGGAATAAGGTGCAGTCTGCAATTTTAAGTGAGGCTTCAGGAAGAAAATGCAGTGTATTGCTCTTCTTCTAACTCTGCTGACATATTTCTTAAAGATGTAATAACAAAGTAGACAGAACTGGAAGCAGCCTCAAGATTACTCCACATAGTAATAAAGACTGAGCACGACCAATCCAAGCACAATCAAAATGTAGTAGTAGATGAAAGCTACTTTGTCCTTTTCTTATCTGTGCTGTAAAGGGATTCTCAGAATATAAGAAATAATCTATGAAATAAAATTTTCAGATAACCTTATGTTAGTCTCTGGTTCCAAACATTTTGATCTTTTCTTTCCCTGTAGTCTCTTTACAGCTAAGAATCCATTATTCGATTTTGGTTCTGTATTAAAAGTATTAAAATCACATATAAAACTCACAGTTGAGAAACATTTATGTTGTTTTTCAACAATATTTCTTGCTTTAAATTGCTTTAAGTTTTGTCCAGAGATGTCTGAATCATACCACATAGTTCCATCTTATTGTCTGTCTCTGGCTTACTGCCTGGGCAAATTGCGCATATCACATGCAGATGTATTAGCAGCTCAAGTCCCTTGTCACCCAGATCTGCCCTGAGTTAGTTCTTGAAACACATCTAATTGTGAGACTACTCCTGTGATAATTTTTAGTTTTATTTGTTCACTGTCTTGAAAGTTACTATATGAAATGTGTGGCACAGATACATTATTTGACTTTCATGAATACGACAGAGAACAGGGTTCCTTTCTTGATTTTCTAGTCTCAGTCATTTTCTTAGTTTAATTACTCCAGGCAGAAGCTAGGCTAAAGACCTCTCACCTAAGAGAAGTGAGGCAGATATGATCGTATCATATATGATCATACATATATAGATATATATATACACACACACATGTTAAATATATACACTACTAAAATATAAATATAAGTATATATTTTACTAGCATATTCATCTATCTGTTTAAAATTATGCAGATTTTTCCATGTCTAAATCCAGAAGATGGATAAAGGTTTTTGCATTGTTATCTCTTGTTTGTTGGGATTATGTTCCAAGACATGTTTTTTCGATCCTGTATTAACTGAATTCTCTGAGATATATGACATTACCTTAAAACACTGTAAAACTGTTCTTGTTGTACATATTTTGCCATGGAAAAGACATTTCTTTATCTCACTATTCCTATAAGCTATTCCTTTATTATAACCCTTGTAATAATCATATGAAGATTTTATCAAAGATGAATTTTCTTCTAAATCACTGATAAAAATATTAAACTTTGTAGAAGGACTAAAAACTGCAGACTCTGTGTTATCACTTAATGAAAGTAAGTATGTTAACAACTTTATATATAAAAAAATGGTCCACAATCCATAACACATAATATATGCTATGATAAACTTCTTAATCTAGTGCTAGCTCTCCAGTCTCAATCATTCTCTGGTACTTAAACTTCTGCTTGCAAGTATCTGAACAAATATATTATTCAATTGCTTATATGAAACAAAATTAAGCCTTATTTAAATCTCTCTCTATGTATATGTATATGTGTATGTATACATATATTTATATAGAGAGAGAACATAGAGAAACCAAATCTTGCATCAGCTCTATCCTTATTTTGGCATCAACATCAGAACTGTAATGGCCTAAATAATCCCTTTTATGAGTTTTTAATTATCTAATCCACCCTGTACTTTTTTTTTTTTTTTTTTAATATTGGCACCACAGTTACTGGCAACATATCAGTTCTAGATATTTAGTGAAAACTGACCTTCATTTTCCCAACCTTTCAGCAGTTAGCTCTTTTAAGATTCTCTAAGATCCATTGTCTAGATATGCTAGCATGGAAGTTCTAATATCGATGCTCTTTATTGTCTTCTACATTATGATGAAGTGGGAAAATTTTATTGCATGATATGAATCTCACCTGCTGGTCACCCTGCAACCAACGAAAAATCTATTTATATTTCAAATGTGTCATGGATATGTAAATATAATATGTATTTACTGTCAAATATAAAAATTCTGACATTTTAGCAGTCGTCTTATTACTCTTTAATTCCCTATTTCATTTCCCCACATTTTCACTTTGCTTACTAATGTTATGATTTTGTTATTTCTAGCACTGAATCTAAATGACCAAGTTCTTTTTTGTACTTGCTTTAGTGTTTGTGTGCACGTATGTCTGTGTGTATTTACATATGTATAGGTTTTTTTTATATATGCATATTTATTAGAAAATGGATATACCATACCACCATTTACTGTTACCAAAAAAGACAAGCCTACTTATCAATTCCTCAAAATGTTAACCATGGCGGTTAAGATGTGCATAGAGAGTCCCTTTAGCATCCTTTTAAATGAATATTTATGAAATTTTTCTTCTTTTCTGTTAGCAGTTCTTAATTTCTCCATACGTACCTAAAGACATAAACTTTTTTTGCAGGGGCGGATTGAAGGCACTATATTAATTTAAAAGTGTATTGCTTTTTATTATATCTGATCTCTTTAAGTGTTAGTAGCATAAGACTGAAAGTTATCAATACTAAATATTTTATTGCATATTATGAAAGATTAAAGAAGCCGGTCTTCTTGTTCTGCTGTATGACTAAATGGCCTGTATTTTTTGTACTTTTTATTAAGAAGTTGATCCATAAACAATTACAAAGGTAACTGTTTTTCAGTTGTCAGTGACTCAGAAAAAGGTCATATGTTTTTCACATCATCATTGTCCCTTGCCCACTTAATCTTTCCTAATAGCTTATAATCTCTTCTTTTCTTAATATTGTAGCCACATAATTCTTTCTACAGAGTTGGAATAATACTACTAGGATGCATTTATCCTCATAAAACTAAGAATCCTACTGTTTTTTCCTTTGCACTTGCATGCGTCCCTTGATTTCTTTAGCTTTAAGTAACTGTTCATTTACTCCCTATCATCCCTGTTTGTTGGGGAATCCTTCTGTATGAATCATATTTGGCAGATACATCTGAGGCGCTGCAGGATGAAACATGATCGGTCTAGAAGCCACTGGTGAACTTAGCAAGCACATTCTAGTATGTAAACGAGCACAAACATCATATGGACTGCAGAATGTTCCCTTATTAAGCAAGGGCTCCTCTTCCTGCAAGTTTGGTTGTACTAGGACAAGGGTTATCCATCTCTGCTGCCTAATCTCCAGTAATAACTAGTAAATCACACATTGAAGTTAACATCAGTGTGTTGCTCATAAGCTGAAGCTTCCAGCATGAACAAGGGGGAATGAGGGAACCTTGACTAAAATTGGGGTAAGAAGAGGAGAAGAGAGATGTAAATGCACCCAAATAGGCAGTTAATGCTTTACTGAGTTGTATAAGTGTGCTGCTGTGCAGGAGACTGGGCCGATGGCTCCAGGAGTTTCCATGACAGCTACCCAAGGAAGCCAGGAGCTGATGGGGGCCTCATCTTACTGAGCACCAACTCAGAGCTGAAGGATACCATCTGAGTAGAAATGCAAGTGCTGAGTAAGGAGAAAACCCATAAGTGTGAGTGGGTGTCTGTGTGTGTTTTCACTGAATTTGGCACGGTCCTCTACTTTAGACACTATCCTCAATAAAACCAAACATTGTGAAGCTTGTATCTGACCAGTTGCTTCTTTGGATACTGAAATTTGACTGAGCTTTTTAAGAAAACTATTTTCAGATCAGATGAATCACATCCTGAGAGCTTCTGTTTTTCTTCTCTGAGTACATAGCAAGTGTAGAATAACATGATGAGAAATAAATGACATGTACACAGCAAAACACTGCAATTAAACTGACCCTTTCTATATCCCTAGAACATATGAAAGGGGGGGAGAGCTTTGAGTGGGAGCAATTCTCGTTCTGTTCCGCCTCACTACTGAAAGCAGCGAAATGTCAAATTAACTTGATTTGCTAGAACTTTTCATTGCTACTTACAGACTAATTTGAAGAACTACATTATGTACCTTTTATCAGAATAAGATCCCAAAAGTATTTACTTTGCAAAGCACTGAACAGAAGAACTATATCTTTTGCACATCCACCACCACAGTGGTATCACAGGGTTAAAACTTAACTCATATTGCAAAGTTCAAAGGTCCATCCAGCCAGCATTCCTATGATTCCTATGATAATTACTGCCAGAAATAGTCTTACCTAGATGCTATCTTGCATTAGTCATTAGACAACATATAGAATACAGTCCAGATGAATCAAAGTTAAAATGCAACACTCTCCTATTTCAATTATTTAACTGTAGCATTCTTTTAGATTATGGATCAGGAGAGCAATAGAACATATCATAGAACACTTTAATATTAGAATTTTTGTTCAAATCTTGCTTTAAAGAAAAGCCCCAGTCGTTCCTACTCACTGTTCATTATGGAGGACTGCAAAGCACATAAACTGAATTTCTTTTGGATTAAAGCGAGCTGGATGATTTTCTCCAAGATTGTACTTCAGGCACACAGGTTGCAAATGAGCATTCCATGAGACAAGACTAATAAGACTGAATTAAAACAAAAAAAAAGAAAAAGAAAAAAAGAAAGAAGAAAGCTGTGAGATGTCTGTTTTCAGCATCTGCACTTTCTCTCTCCATATCGGCTGGTATTAGTCTATCCAATATATTAACATAGACAAAGTTACAAAGATGAAAGTCCTGCCTCCATCTGTTGTAAATGAAGCATAATGTTGCTGATCACAACTAAATCACTATATATGCCCAGAGCCCACCGAAGAAAGGCCGGTAGTGAACTTTTATAAAGGCTTGCAATGATTACACTCCCCTTCACCCCACCCCCACCGTAATTTCAGCCCAGCTATTGAGAGATTTATGGAGTTACTTTCTTAGGACTGGAAGAAAACTGAAAGATACCTCTAGGAGAAACATCTTTTATAGGTGTACTGAGAATATGGAAAAAATGCATTAGGGCATATACCTAACTCTTGACTCTTATGATTGATATGTGTTTTCCTCCTGATTGCAATATCTTAAACAAGAGTTATTTAGGGATGAGTAATTGAATTTTTTTGTTTGATTGCTTTTCATTAATTCAAGAGATGACCCTGCAGACTGCTAGCTGCTTGCTTGACTCCAAATTGCCTATTTATTCTTTTTCATGGTCTGCCTGGAAAGGCTAATTACATGAAACCGAAGAAAAGCTTTTTGGCTTTTCCTGCTCGAATGAGACTAAATGTATACACAAGCCTCATTTTACAACGACTAGAAACATGCAACCCCTTGCCTGGTGCTTTATTATATCATCAAACATTCAGGCAAGGGCATCTTTACTGGAGTCTGCTAGAGGAATTGACACTTCTCTGATCTACTAAGTTAAAGCCACAGGTATGCTTACTGAGATTGCCTCAGACATCTCAATCCCTGCTCCTTGGCCCATCTTGGTAGATCTCTAGAAGACAAGAAAGGCTATATGTTACAGGTTATGGCAATGGTAAGCAATTCATATCCATCCTGGCAGATCTTACATTTGGCAACATTTGTTACAATTATGACTTTAATTTTAAAGTTCATGCACTGATATCAGTTGCTAAGATAAATGATTACATTAGTAATTTTAAAATATGATGCTCTATTGCTAAATTCCTGATAAGGCATTTGAAGCACTGCTTTTTCTGGATGAAAATATTTATTGCAAAGATTCAGATGTAATTAGGTTAAGGGAAAAGATATAAAAGGAGCATGATTTAAATCTCATGAACAAGAGGATGGCACAGAATCTTTTAAACTGTCTGTAGTTTTCCATGTAGGAGTAGAATTGCATCAAATATGAATTTTTGACATACAAGAGTTCTGAATTTCTATAAACAATTCTGGGATGTAAACTTAAAAAAAAAAGTAGAAAAATCGTACTTCGAAGAGATACAGCAGAAATATCCTTATTTTTCTGTCATATCCTTAATTTTCTGCCATTCCTTTTTATAACTAGCATTTTAAGGTACAAATCAGCACCTTCTCTATCTTCAAAAAAGCACATACTATATTATATGTCTGTTCTCAGCAAATCTGAATTTATGAAACTCCAATAAGTCCTAAAGCTCCATAACTTTAGACTGATTCTTATGTAACAAGCCTTTCAAAAAAAAGGGGGGAGAAAAAAAAAAAAAGACTTTAAGATTTTTGCATGTTAATATCTTTTCTGTTAAATATTTCATATTTTTCTGTTATGAGATGAACAAAGAAGATGCTTATGAATAGGCCTTTTGCCTATCATTCAAAGTAATAGAAGAACTAGCTGTGACTGACAATTTAAGATACTTGCTTCAGTTAATTCAATAGAAGCTTTGCAGTCAGGATGAAAAATCTTGGCATCTCTGCTAAGCAACACTGTTCCCAGCCGGCCCATGACGGTCATGGCTATTGGATTCATTTTGGTAAGTCTTTAGCTGGGTTAAATAATACAGCTGGGTTTGAAGCAATTACACAGCATTTCTGAATATAAGTTATATGATCAATGGCCATTTTTGTGCATGATGATCGAATAAATACAGTTTGAAAAAGTAAGCTACTTGGTGTACTTTATCATCAGACCAAATGCAGTTATCTGTCTCTTCCTCTGCAGGCAGAGGAAGGAAGGTAGAAAGTTCTTGTTTCTCTCCAGTGACTGGAAAGGGAACTCAGGTATAGACAGATTTTATTGTGCCCAAAGAAAAGAGCAAATCCTTTCACTATTACATTTATGTCTCTTTTCTGCAGCAGAGCGTAACTATAATCCTTGTACTTAATGGATGGAAGCACTTGTATATTTTAAGGTCCAGAGGATCTGAAACAATCATCTAATCTGGTGGTCTGCATATTTTGGACTATTGAATTTCATTCGTTACTCTTGAACTCAGTGACATGTTTGACTACAGAAACCTCCAAGAAATAAAAGTAGTCTTGAAATGAATGTGTCAAAGGACAGAGAATTGTTTAGTGGAACATCAGAGGAATCAGCAATGAGAAACAGAAGCCAAACTGATTCAGATTATAAATGACACACCATTTAAGAGATGGAAAATAACTATTTGCACAAAAGGACAAAGGAAATTGTACTTTAATACTTGTTTTGCTTTCTTTGGAAGATTGAAAAAACAGCACTAAAACTCTAACCAAAACATGCATCATATGAGGGTTGCTAAACTGCTACACATGGCTCTAATGGCATGCAAGCTATGGGCCACTGCAGAACTGTTCTGCTGCTTTCTTCATGTGCAACACAGGGCTTGAAGCAGTTGTTGTGGCTGCTCCACACCACTTCTGAGGCCATTGCTAATACCCAGCTGCTAGCAAATGCTTGGGAGAGAAGAATGCCTGGAAGTGAGAAAGACAAACTCTCTCATTTGTCATCGTGCAGTGACAGTGGAAAGGGACAGGCTTCTTTGTATTCAGTCTGGTTCTGTGTTTAGAGACTGGGAGTCTTAGGCATGAAGCTTGTTTTCCTAAGAAGTGTTGCATCAGCAGGAAAGATGTATCCAGTGTCCAAAATGTAGAGCAGCCCAAGTGAAATCAAAATAGGATGAGCTTTTAAAAAATTACAATTTTGTCTCTGTAAATTTTGTCTATAAGATAATAGAAAACTTTGCTAAACTTAGTTGCCTTTTTAATTGTTGCTGACAACTTCAATGGCCCCCAAAACTGTATCCACGTAGAGAGCAAGATGAGGGGTATGTCAGAGCTGCTTTCTGTGGAAGTGTTGCTGTGAAGTGGCTTGTCTGCTTGCATGGTCTAGGAATTTAGAAAATAGAAGCATAAATGGACCACCTGTGGTTGTACTGTGTAGCCTTCACTTGGTGCTTTATTAAGCACTCAGAGCCTGGATGATTTTAACTCTGTCTTTTCATCAGGAATAGAGAAGGAGAAATAGTGCTGAACTTTGAGGTCTTGTGTAATAAATAGCATTGTTACATCACATCTCTTAAGAAAGACCACCATTTTCATACCTGGTGACAGAAAGTTTACTTCCCTCACCCTTCACTGTGGGAATCTACTTCCTTAGTTGCTGCCACCAGAAATAGAAAGTTCAGAATTTTATGGGGAGAGTCTGAATATTGAAGCTTAAAGCCTGGGGATATGGGGTGTAATGAGTTTGGCAGCCTGAACTTAAAGGCTACAGAGAAGCTAGAAAGCTTGATGGAGAGCTCAGAACTGAGATCCAAGACTTCTTTTGTAAAGCAGAGTGGAATATACAACTTTCTCTTCAGTCATGGGGCAAACAGTCCAGAAGTCAAGGGAAAAATAATTAAATTAATAAATACCTGGTCAAGGGAATAAAGAAAGAAAGAAAGAAAGAAAGATCAGGCTTATGCCGGATAGACTGATTCTTGTTAGTGATGAGGATGTTGTTCCATGCCTTCCTTTTCTGCTGCACATGTAATCTACTGAGAATTAAATAAAAACTGTAATGCAGTCCTGGGACTCTTGACCCCAGCTGCTATAGTTATGAGATTTGTCTCATTTTCCTGACCTAAATAACAAAAATAATTCATCTGAAGTCCTCCATCTTTTTTTTTTTTTCTGTTATGTAAGGATGAGTTTCTCTTTCCAAGTAGTGAAGCTATGGCAGATTAACCCATATAATACAGTATAATAATAAATCCACAACTCCCCACAGAGAAAAATCCTGTTCCTCAAAATGCTAAAGCTGAAACAGTTATACTTTTTATGAACGAATCTTAACATGATTTTGAAAGGAGACCTTTTCCATCCCTTGGATTTTTATTTTCCCCTACAGTGATTTCATGAGATTATTTTTTTTGCATGTGCTTATCCACATGTGTTTGGAGGTCCCTCACATGTTTATACAAGTGAATATATTCTCTTGAGAGAGCATACACACAACTAAAGCAATAAAGATAAATGATAACTGGCTTGATGGCTTTATGTCAACTAATCCAAATGGAAAAAAATAGTAATAGGCAGAAACAAGTTCTGTACAGCATAAATCATGATTAAATATTGGATTTTGTAATCTTTCTTTATGGTGAGTAATATTTTATGATCAGTCTGATTTTAGATTGCATGAGTAAATACTGTTTAGCATTAGTTAAGATCGTCAAATAAGATTCTGCATTTTGGATACCATCATAACAAGCACAGTTCTGCACAGATACCAAACGGAATTGACACATGATTAAATAAGTAAGTATTCAATAGCTGAGGTACTACAAAGACAAAGTAAATCTCATGACATTCAATAAATTTAAAAATAAAATAAAGTTAAATTACAAAAGGCACCGTAAGCTAACTTCAGAGTTGAAATAAAAATTTTAAAATGTAGTTGTAGTTAATTGTATATATTCAAATCAATATCTGGAATAGAATTTGAAAAATGCCTATAAAAGTTTGAAAATGTCCCAAAAAATGATCATGGTGTAATGTAACTCAATCTAATGTGCACTGAGTATATAACTACACATAAAATTAACTTATTGGATTTTCTAGTGGCTTTAAAGAGAAGACTCGTATACATACATTGTTATATGCATTTCAGCCCCACACAACACAGGGCCATGGTACGAAAAAAAAGAAATGTATATACATTTTTTTATATATATATAAATAGAAAGCATTATTTGCTGCCATATTTTCAGTACCTTTTCAGTTTTTGTGTTCTCTGTTTATGCAAAGTCTGGATATTACTTTGTTTACTGAAAGAGAAGGAAATCACTTGTTTTGTAGTTTATTCTTTAATGGAGTTTGCATAATGTACAGCTGACTAGAAAAAATAAATATATAAATAAAAGCCAAATGCAAATCTATGTACTCTCAAAAGAGTATGATATGTACATAGCCAAATATTTATTTACCAGTAGTACATCATGTTGCTGAGAGTTTTGAATGTCATTTGTATGTTACCTGGAAAAATAACATAATTAATATTCAATATTCTTATTCCTCTGTGATTAACACTAGGAAGTGTGATATACGTATCACTTCAAGACTAATAAACCCGTAACTGTGACTTGCCATCAAGCTAACAGTGTCTCCCGTGGGTAGGAGAAACTTCTCCCATTAAAGTCCTAAAAACACTCCAGCAACTTCCGGTGCTACAAAGCCTGCTGCCTCTTCCTGGTGGGTCCTTTCTTGTGCATCACAAGTTTACCTTTTGGAAGCTACCAAATAGCAGATAAGCAAAACTGCAAATTACTGCTGAGGTTTCTGGCAGGAACTGTGTACTATATTGAGTAACTCCGAGCTCGGCTGGCTAACTAACAGTTCCAACAGCCCTTCTACTGAACTGGACGAGGTTGGATTTGCATCACGTGTGTGACTGACATCCACATATATGCTACCATATATGTTATCATATATATGCTATCAAAAGCCCATGAAAAGTTAAAATATCTCCAAATATGGCAAGAATACACTCCACATCCATAAAAAGAACATATATGTAAAATGTATATGAAAAACTGTGCATGCAAAATGAATAAAAATATTTCTAACTAATTAGCAAATTTGTAACATCATACATTTCATGGGTCAACATATTAAACTCATGGCCACTAATTTACTTTTACTGTTGGTCAGTTATTTGAATCTGTGAGATCTCCATCTTCATCTGGGGATGAAGAAATATTTACCTGTCTTTTTTTTTTTTTTTTTTACATTTTTTTCCCCTTTGTGGCTGTAATCCGCTTGTTTTGGAGGAAGTCTTTGGGAAGATATTACCCTGGGAAGGAAATGCTAGTTTTTGTAATTGCTGTAGAACTGAGCAGGCAGACAACAAAACTAAGAGAGTAATAAAAACAAAAGAATTTGGGATATTATCTATCTGGGAGGCTTGCAATACTGTATGGACTGTGGAGCAAGTTGACACAACTCCAGGAGAAATAGGCAGAATGTTTTTTTGATTTTAAATATCTTTTACAAAACTTTCTTTATGGCTTTGTTCAGAGAAGTAGAAATAAAATATTTGCTATCTCTGAAGTGAAAGTGTTGTTTTCAGATAAGATACACCCATCCATGTCTCTCTTCGGACCATCCTATAGAGCTGATATGTTGTCAGACTAGAGTCTATGTTCCCTCATTCTGAGACTAGCTTTTGGTGCTCTGTAGGATCTCACTTTATTTCCCCAATGTAATCAAGTACTAAGACTTCAGAAAGTCATATTTGTCCATAGTAGAAAAAAATAACTTAGTTTTACATTTTTATGCCAGGTTAGATCAGAAGTTCTGGAAAGTAGAGTATTTTTGAGTTTATAATTCAAGCAAACCTAGCATAGAAATTTCAAAAATTAGATGATCTTCATGTCAAAAATATTATACTATTGCTTCAACTTAATTATGAAAAATATCTAACTGAATCCATGCTGAAGTAGCTAATAATGATAAATTCTACTTTCTTCCCAGACAAGACAAAATCTATTGAGGTACTAGTATACAAATAAAAAAGATGATGTTAATGTGGGACTTGCATTTTATCGTTCATGCTTAGTCTGCCACTTGATGGAGGTAGCTTAAACCAATATATTTCACTTATAATAGAGGCTGGCTAAATGGCTTCCTCAGTGTCAACTACAGTTTAAAGTACATGTGTCAATATATGGTAGAAAAATTGCTATCTGTCATGTATCCTTACACTGAAACAAACTGCAGATGCTTCTGTGTATTCCTCAGCATGGGAAATTTGATCAGTGTGATGACACCAGCATTGAAAGCAAAGAATTTCTACAATATTGGATATGTATATAGATTATACATATGTATAGATATTTTAATATAAACTCCGCAAACTGTAAACTGATGTAAACTGGAGAAAACAGAGGGAGAACATAACTATTCAGGAGCAAATCAGAATAAACACATCTTGGTTATACTCCTTTGACTATTGCTCTGTTGTGGTTGAAATCTTCCAGTTTGACATAGAAAGCCTGCCTAATTTGGATATTTATTTTGTCCTTTATAATTGAATAATGTTTAGTTCTAAGAGAACTTTTCATTCTAATTTAAACATTACATTCTTCATGAATAAATATTTATTCATTTCATACAGTCTTTTCATTACCACAGAATGTTTAATTTTCAGGCTGAAAAAGGTCAATTCATCAAGGAATGCAGGTACCAGAATAAAACAAAAACATCCATTTGTATAATTGTAATGGCGACAAGCAGTCCAGGCTAAGAGCAAGAATAATGACTGATTTCATTTCTTCCAAAAGCTGCAATAAGGAAAATTTGAAAGCATTAAATATATGTATTAAATCTGGATATCTTTTAGCAATTGGAGCTCAGAGTGAGGCCTCATTTAGCTGTAATATATTTTTTCACAAAGCTGGTCAAAACCCTTGAGGCTACATGTATATTTGTACACTAAGTGGTGCTTTGGAACTCTTGTGGGCACCGAAATGAAAACTGATGTGGTCTTAAAGTGTTAGAGCAGTTCCTGACATGCCTTTTGGCTACATAGACTATGATTACAAGAGTGGTTTTTTTTTTTTTTTTTTTTTTTTCAGTCTGATACTGTCACAAGTTGAGTTTCTGCAGGTACAATGATATCATCGGTCTCACTTGGATTTCAGATCATACTGGTAGAGTCACAGGAATATTATTCTTCATAATGAAAAAAAATCAAACTTTTTGGTAGCATATTTACCTTTTTATTACTTGCATTGATTTGGAAGACTACTCATTAATAAGGTGAACTGCAACTCACGCTAAAATATTTTTTCTTCAAATGTTATGCACCAGATATAAAGACCCGTAGATACTATAGGGAAAACCACTGCAAAAAAGGGGGAAAATGATGAATTATAACATTATTCAATTACACTCTCAGACCATTTCTATAGGACATTTTTGTGTAGTAAAACCCAACTAGACGTCTGTCAAAACCAGAAAAGGACAGGCTGGTACAATGTAATTGAAGAATATACTGCAATACCTCTCCTTGAGGTCTCCTTTTCAAAATTTTAAAATTAAAACCCTTCTCTTCCTTTCTTTTGCTTTCCCTCCCTAATTTTTGAACTGCTAAAGCATTCTTTTAAATCTTCCTATACATTTTTTTCTACGTCTTTATGCCATATTTTACTTCTGGTCTGTTAAAAGATTTTACATTAAATACTGGAATAGGAGCTAATGTTATCCTGTTTACAGTTTCTTCCATCCACTCATATTCATCTATTTTGAACAATAAAAAAAATATGTTCAAGAAATAAAAAGGCATTATGACTGGTGATATAAAGGCCAGGTTATGGTGAAACAGTGCTCTTCCGCGTAAATACATAAAAGGAAATGAATTTTCTTTAACAATTATTCCACAACACTCATAAACTACTGATTGGGCTAGTCCTAAACATCCCATACACCTAGCTTTTAAAGTTGTGTGTGTGTGTGTGTGTATTTTAAATTTGTTTTTGTTCTCCATCTGTGGTCATTTGACATATTCAAATTATTTTTTGCAAAACATTTTGCCTTTATTGAAATTGCTTCTTTTAATATAGGTTATTTAAAAAAGAATTTCCTCCTTGTGCACATTGTCTACATAAGGAAACAGGGCTAACAGGTTGAGTGTATTTATGACCAGGATTTGTTCTAATGAGTTAATGTAAGAATCTCTTTCAAACCATGAATAACATGATTATGAATGCTTTTCAGGGACAGCATTTGAGTCTCGGATTTCCTGGCTAGAACTAAGCTTAGATTTAGGGTAAGGCTTAGCATAAGTTTGACAAGAAGCTGAAAAACAGTATTAAAGCACAGTATAAGGAAGGGCTATTTGACAAACATGACAACAAGTTGCAGCATTGGCCAATCCACATGATACTGATTTAATGTACACTGGATTTGAGTAATTCATGTAATTAAGATGAAAAAAGAAACTGTTCTGCATATTTTCATTCTTTAATAGACCCCTTCCCTTTAGCCAATAGATTTTCCATTTCTCTTTTCTACTTTGACTTTTCCTTGATTCTTAAGAAGCGCTTAAAAATGATTATCTTATACAAGTTTCACTAAAATTTTGTTTCATAGTTTTAATTAGTCTTCATTTAAAAATAGAGCATCTCTTATCTTCTTAAAAATACTTAGTCATCAAACACATGCAAAGGATGTAGTTAAAATAGATTAATGAAATTTCATATGTTTAATTAAAGTGCTACTATATGCCAATTGTCAATCTACTGCGAATAGCACAAACAATTTAGAGGAAATCGGACATAAAAATCCAAATATATTGCATATTTCTTAAAATAACTATTTCAAGTTTGCATAGAGCTACACTATTTTTGGATCTTGTTAGAATAAAAATTAATGTGATATTTTATGATTTCACTGTTTGTTGTTAAACACGTCACAATTTAAAATGTGATTACTCCTAAAAGAGATGGAGTAAGGTCTAGATTTAACGAATGTTTAAGTGACTAAATTAGAAGTATGTTGCATGTAAAAGTGTGTGTGTGGCAGGGGGAGTGTGTGGAACGTAAAAGGATCTCAGTAGAGCCGAGTCCAAGGTGTTTTGTACTTCCTCATTCGAATCAGCTGCCTGGGAGCTAGGTGGTTCCTATTTCCTGCTCGTCCTCCTCATACACCTTTTTTCCTCCAAATCAAAACTGTTTTCTGAACATTTTTCTATATGTTTTGTTCAATAAAAACAAAACAAAAGCCAGCAGCTTGATGACACAATAATGATGACCATCCAATACAGCATGCACTAAACCCCAGAACCATTTCCCCTGTTTGGGTGATGTCCGTGTGCCCCAACAGAGTATGGTCCTCTCCAAAACTTAAAGAAATGTGGTAACATTTCGCAGCACCCCTTGCCACGTAGCTCCTATGTCCTCTACCAATTTTCACCTATCACATTACAGTACATCATATGGTACAGCCCTCGATGAGGTTTGCGCTCGATATTTTTCTTCTCAATTCAGATTCTTTCCTAGGTGTTATACAAATTACTTGCAAGTCACAAGTACAGTTCCAGCTATTATAACTAAAGATTTAACTTAAATGTCAAATCCTGCTCCATGAGGATATTGTATACTTGTTCCAGCTTTGAGCATTTAAGGAATCTTAAGCAAACTTTAAGAAATTAATTCTGACATTGGATTATGTGAGTCAGCACTATAACTTCTGTGTGACTGAGAAGAAACAGTCAGTTGGTAAAGACTATCAGTAGAGCTCACAAAGATTGTTCCATCAAATTTTCTCTCCTTTACCTACAAAAATTGAATATTATATAACAATAGACATAGAGAACTAATATGTGATTATATTTCTGTAAATATAATATGGTTTCTTCTATATGAGAAACCATAATTATCCAGGTGATCTTTTTTTTCAGCAATATAGCATGTCTGGAAATAAGCCACCATTTAACAGTTGTGCCCCTGTTGCTGCAGCAATCTAGAAAGAAGAATGCTGGGATAACTTATGTAGAAAAATAATCCATACAAACCCTAAGAGCAAGAGAAAACTCCAAAACTTTCTCAGTTAGTGGATGTGTTGAGTACCTTGTTCTATGGCACATGGCAATTTCCACCCCTCCCCCACCCCCGTGTGTTCTGCTAACCCCTCATTATTCCAGAAGAATCAATTACTTCTCTCTCCTGCTCTTGTGGTGTGTAGTTTCACAAGACAATGGCTTTCCTTTCAAAGACCGCTTAAAGCAGCCCGGCCATTCACTTCTTTTGATCATAATTCACCTGTGCAACTGCTCCAGAAGCAGCTGCAAACAGGCTCACTGAAATTACCTGCAAGGGAAAAATACACCGTTTTGACCCTTACTGTGAAGGGGCAGAAAAGGAGACAAAACAGGGAGTTTGTAAACTGACACTGATGAAAACACAGCACTGTGAAATTACATCTTCTGCCCCACAAGCTTTATCTGTTATTTCTCTCCTTGCTAGCCTGTCACACTGCTCCAAATGCTAAGTATCGTTTCCTGTCAAACTGGTCAGTTAACAAAATGAACTGAGTTTCAGGACAACTGATTGCGGTATTTTTACAGTATCAAGTTCTGTTCTTCCTTTTCAAACCTTAAAAATGCTTGAAAAAGTTTGCTTGCTTTATTTACTTATTTATTTTCCAAGTATATGAGCAGGCCTAATCAAAGATACTCTCTCCTGTAGGTTTTGGCACAGATAATAATATAAAATAATAATGTTATGAAATGAACCTTGATGTCCAGAAGGAGCAGGTTTTAGATCCAACCTGAAGTTAAATGGGATTCCTTATTTTCTAGATTTGCATTGCTACCATTTAAAACTTAATTGTAGCCACTGCAGTAGATTATAACTGCTAATTTTTTGGAGTATTTTTTGTTTTATAATGTAGCACTTTTGTTCCCTCATAGTGGCATCTAAAAACTTTAATCATGTTTTGACCTTGCTGAGATTGGGTAAAATCATTTGATTGACTTCTGTTTGAGACTTATCGCATGGCTCAACAGCAGTTCAGTTCTCAGGTTTCTCTAATATTTCCCGCATAATAATTAGCTGCATCTTGGAGTATGCCTAGGACCGAGACCAAGGAACTGTGCTGTTGCAAGGGAACATGCCACCTACCAAACCACATCACTAAAGAAGTCCAGGTGAAGCGCGCATTGGCCAGCTTCCACTCAGTGCTGTGGCCTCTTCCTCAAAGTAATGCAAAATGGCAGTATCTTATGCTGAAGAAAAGAAACTTGACCAGTCTACTGAGATTTTGCTTTTTTGTTTGTTTGTTTGTATGTTTTAAAAGAGTCTACCTGTTAAGGAGAGCTGCTAAGGGCTGTACATTCAGGATAGCAACCATGTGCCAAAGCTGGCAATTGTGATTCAATTTAAATATAGTGCTGTGGATAGCTACCATACTGCAAATGGTCCGACATTAATACATTTGGTAAATGATCTGGCAGATCTCTTCAAATGCTTGAATAATTGCTTGGATTAAAGCAGAGAAAAACCTAAAAAAGGATAGACAATGTACAGAGTTTTAGTGTCACTATAAAATGGACTAATTGCTAGTTTATTCTGGCAATAATTGGATATATTGAAGTATATAAAAATAGAAAGTAGAACTTGGATTCATAAAACAGAAGTCTGATTTTTTTTTCTGAGATTACATTATGTTGCATAATGTCAGCCTTAGCTGACATTAAGTGTCTCTTCCAGAAAACACAGTTTAATTTCTCTCTTAGAAGGGAGAGTATTAGAGTTTGATTTTAGTCTACAGATCTTTCTCCAAATCTGTGGATAGATAAAGAAACTGTTGGAAGGTAATACTCTTTTTTTTTTTTATTTATTTCTCCTGAAAGGGTAGTATGAATCCTGGAGGTTTTTGGGGTTTTCAGGATTTCATTTTTTTTCTCTCTTTTTTTATACTGAAATACTGATATAAGCAAAATCCCCCCAAATATTTTAGGGCAAGTAGGAGCAAGTATATGAGATTAATCATTGATTTTTGCATTGATTTTCACCGGTACAATATTGGCAAAAACTAAATAAATAATTACTGGCTCTCAGTAGCCTAGCTTAATTTGGAGTTCAGAAGGGAACTGGAAAAGGCCGTAATAAAAGCTATGGTAGATAAATGAACTTTACTTCAGGAGAATATATCTGCCTACTTTTCTACCACTTTTGAAAGCCCATAGCCAGAGAAAGATGAATATATTAAGAAAGACTTTCTTTTTATTTTTAATAGATGCTTTTCATGGTGTTTTAAGCTTCAAACACTACTTGCATCTTGAACAACTTGAGCAATCCTGTCTGAGTTTTTTGAAAAACAACGAAATCCTTTCATTGGTCTGACAGTTTGGGAAAAAATGGCAAATCATTCATCTGTGAAGAATTTTTGAAATACTGTGTTTTGATGGCTGAGATTGGATATTTTAGATTGAGGACACTTTATGCTTAGAGGGACAGCATCAACCTTAACTTCTCGCTTAAAACAGTCTTTGTTTTGTTATTAAAAACACCTTAGATGTTCAGGCTTGACTTCTCTTTGCACTACTGCTTTTTTCTCTCACGGATTTTGCAATACAGTCCTTGTTTTAATGTTACTCTTCTTTGAAAGTCCAAGTAGAGGTTTTGACATCTTTTCTCCTCTCCCATTTAACTGCTTCAACAAATAATACCATCACATATGTTAATAACTCTTACACAGGGAACATCTTTAATTTACTGGAGGAATCAGATTTGATATTCTTAAAATGTCTTCCAGGATGTTAATTGAATAAATTCTCTCTTCTGATTTTTGATAGGAGTTAGATTTGAAATGCAGCAGCACAAAGGCTCGTTAGTACAAATTGTACATGAAGGATTACTCTAGGGCCTTGCTATTAGTTGGAAAAGAGTGGTGTTTTCATTTTTAAGTGAGCATCATTTGTTTTTAAGCACATTATCGGTTTAGTTTGCAGTTATCCTGAAAACTCCCTTATGAGTGTTCAGATAACTCCAAAAGAGGGAGAAAGGTGCAGTTAGTGCATTAGGAATTCCTAAAGCTAGATTCAAGCACCCGTGTTTGTCACAGACGTCCTCCGTGATCTTCATCAAGTTACTTAATTTCTGCAATTCTGTGTCCTACTGGTAAAATAGAATTTTGCTCTTTTATTGGATTGTCATGAGGATACTGGTAGCCTGATCACAGGCAAGCAAAAAAAGTCCTCAGCCAGGAGGAAAAGACAGGAGAGCCTGTTCCCTCCTCTAAATCTGTTTTCATCGAGCAGTTGTTACAGAGTGAATTGCAGAGAGGAATGGCAGCCCTGCAGCCAGCTGCAAGAGGAGACTGCAGAACAAGAGCTGCCTGCCTGCTGAGTGCAGGAAACCTTGCAGGTCCTGCTATACCCTGACCGCTAGCTTGCTAGACAAAAGTGTCATCATAAATAGTATGTTCTAATTTACTCCACATTGTCCAGTGGTTTGTGCCCACTTCTGTGGGTCACAGACAACCTTAAGCAGGAATATTTGGTTCAGAAATGCATGGACATTACTGGCATTCTTTTGTTGATTAGTATTTTGGTTGTTCTATGTGTATGTGTGTGTATTTTTACCGAAACCACTGCTGACATCATTGATACTGAAGCAGGTCAGAAGGGGATTCCTCTCTCCCACCCCCCTAAATATTTAACACAGTTTTACCTATTGCTCCAAAATGAAATTTGAACCAAGAATTTTACTTCAGTTAGTTACATTATTTTAGGTGACTGGTTGTAAAAGCATTTGTGTACATAAGATTTTGATTTTCATATAGTCTTCAAATACATTTTTAAAAAGAAACATTCCATTGAGATTTAAGAAATTATCAAACTAAATGTAGTCTTCAAGTGAACACACACATCTCTTATTTTAACCAGAGTAACATATCTATTTACCCCTATACACCTAGATACACTGTGATTCAGGAGTATCAAGTACTTTGCAAGAAATTCTGGTGATGTAATTGTATGTTATGATTATCAAAGAGAGAAGCTTACATATATGTTTTTTTCATTCATGTTAAGGTATTTTTTCTCACTTTTGAAATATCTTTGTAATAACATTTCTTATTTGAAAGAGATGCTGTGTGAAAACTGAATAGCTTTGTTGCATTAGCTGTTTTGGCTTTATTTTTTTTTCTTCATAATTAATACATCATACCTTAAGCATTCTTAAAATGTACAGAAGTGAATATAGAGTAGGTATCATTAAATATAAACGATGTCTCTGTTTAAACTTTAGCAGATGGTGAGTGAAATCTTGGTCCCATTCAAATCAAGGGAAATGCTCTCGCTTACTTTAGCATCATGAGGATTTCACCCACCATTTTTACATTGTTTAAGAAAAAGGACTATTCTTCCCTCTCCAGCAGCAGCAATAGGCATCAGGGGAGTACATGTCAGGGCAGAGCCCACCTCTCCCGTGCTCGGGGCTCCAGGTCAAAGCCCTCTCCATCTCCATGTGCTTGTTGCCTGACTCTTTCCCTGAAGACTGGACTACCAAGAAGGGGACAGTAACTTCTTCAACTGGCACTGATGCAAGTAGAAGAATTTTCACTCTCTTCAGATTAAGGCCTTGGTTCAAACTACTTTATGGATGCATCTGTAGAGCTATTTGTGTCTGCAAATACCTTGCCAAACTAACTTTTTAAGCAAAAACATACTTTTTGACTATGTCAATGATCATGCCTAGACAGGAGGAGCCAGAAGCACTCTCCATCTCCAGAGTCAAGATTCACAATAATTGCATGACTTTCTACTAGCATAGAAAGCCATGGGAAATTTCCACTGGCGAAAAAAAAAAAAAAAAAAAAAAAAAATCTGGATTGTCAGGAAGTCAAAGACCTTCTGTGTATCTGAATGATTAGGAAAAGAAGGACACGGGATTCAACAGGTGTGTTCCAGCAGGAATTAGAAAGATGTGGCAAATGGGCTGAATTTAAATGTGTGTTTGCTCAAGCTTTTGCAATAAAATGATATACATTTGTCTGGAGTTCAATTCAGCTATGATTATTTATTTAAAAATTAAATCTATGTATAAGCAGACATACTATGTTCAGTTTGTCTTTTTTCCCCAAGAATGCTTATTTTTGCATTATAAAAAATAAGAAAAATATACTTTTGGGTGGGAATATCTGAAAACAAAACTTTTGGATTTAGGTATCAGCACAGGAATTCTGAACAGTACAGTAAGTACGTTTACTCATAGTTATTAAAACCATGTTTCTCAGAAAATAATTTTAGAGATAAACCTGAGTTAACTATTATTCTGTAGTTAAAGGCAATTATATTACATCTCATCTAAACTTAAGAATATTATAATTTGGAATTTAAGAATGTTTCATATACTGTGCAATAATCCTTTCACCATGGAAAAAAAAAATGAGATTATTTATTTATAGAGCTTAGTCTCTGCTATAAGGCAGCTCATGAGCACTTTTACCATAGAAAGATTTTTTTACACATGTAACTTGTAATTTTTGAAGTTTTTTTAATAGCAAATTGAGTAAGGGAAAGACACAGCTCCTTGATAAATTTGAAGATCAATTAGGTTCCTTTGTCTGTGTCTTGTCCATTTTTACTGCACCTAATATAGCAGAGTTGTGATGCTTACTAGCAAATGTAAACCTTTTTGGAGTATAAAATATAACCATCATTAATATCCTATTCTCCTTTAGCTCTAGGAATTTCACAAAGATATTTAGATAAAGCAATATGTGCATTAACATAATAATTTCTAGAAAGATTCTTCATAAAAACATTACATTTGCCTCATAGTGCCTATTAGGAAAGAAATAATTTTAAACATACATGAAAAGTGCAAGAAAATCATAGGGATTTTCTTTTCCATTTCTTCCTAAATTCTACTTCAGATTATGTCCATTACATTGTAGGAACTATTACAGAATTGTAAAGTGTACAGCCCTTTTTATTCAGTGTCTTGTATATCATCTCAGAAACCCTTAATTATAAATAATGATGATTAATGATCATATATCATGGCATTTATTTCCAAATATTTTAAACACAACCATAATTTCATTTTCTTTCTCAAAAAGAGAAATGTTATTTCTTACACACACACATATATATATATTTATTTTCTGACACTCTAAACTTTAAGTTTAAATTTAATGAAATTTGCAAGAATAAAATAAAATCTAAATATTTTTGAAATTCATCTTGAAGGAAACCAGAATAAAAAAGTTCTCCTTTCTCCAAACAAAAAGGACTTATTTTGATTATTTCAAAGACTTCAGATTATAAATTGTTTTTATTTTAGGGAATATCTTTTTTGGTCTGAATTCTAACAACCTTTCAGTCACTTACAGATAACGTTATTGCCAGAGAAAGGAATCTTCTTTTCTCTCCAAATAGCTCTATATAATTAAATAAAATAGTTCATAAATTTTGCATCACTACTGCCAAAGTGATACATATCAGGGAAGGTGTAATGTATTATTGAACTGTTAAAGCATCGCTCTTAAAAAAAAAAAAAAAAAAAAAAAAAAAAAAGTAACAAGCAAAAAAACCCCTCAAATGACAAAATGACAACTATCGTGATATGAAAACTTGCTTAAATATTTTCAAATGGCTTTGAAAACTCACTTTGGATTGTTTTATAATCTAATTTGAGATGGATATTTGTGATGGACAATGAACCCCTTTCCAGAGAAATGCTGATAAAGAGACTCTCCCTTGCACACAGCAACATAAAAATGACATGCTATTTCTCCATCTCTAAAATCAGCATCTGCTCCTGAACTGCAGTAACACAGGGAAGGAAAGAAAAATAAGGAAACATGAAATTTTTGTTTAACGCTTAACATAAAATAGCAGAACAAAAATAATGCTCATGAACAGTTCAGGAATTATAAAGCAATATATTAGGAGCAAGAGGTTGCTTTGAATCTCAGGTGGGAGAGATCATTTCTGGGTTTGTTTCCATACAAGTCATGTAAAAACAAGTTTAAATGTTAAACCTGTAAAAACTTTCAAAAGTTTTAACCTGCTTTTACCTTTCCTACACAACTGCACAGAACATCTTTATACAGGAAAATTGAAGTTCAAAAGTAATCACACCAGCCTGAGATACAACCATTGAAAGGAATGTGTGTACCAAGACTCATGATAAAATACTAACGTTGGCAGCACCACAGCATCCCTGCAGTGCCTGGGGACTGAGATGGGGTTTCTTGGGTCTTGCACTGCTGGGGAGCTTCTTAGGTCAACAGACCAGAGTTGACCTGTAGCCGGGACTCATAGGCACCACCTCCAAATCCCACCAAAGTCACTGATGAGTGTCAGCAAAGCTGCAAGGGGGCTCTGAGCTTTCTTGAGATGGGCAGTGTGAGAAAGCAGAAATTGAAATTAGGCCTTCTAGATGCAGAGATACTGGAGCCTTTTCTCTCCCTCCATCTAATTTATTTATGTATTATTTTTTTAACAGAATTTCCCTCAAAGTTTGAAAACGTGAGGTAAATATTACCACGTTGCTCAGCTGCTTGTCAAACACTGCATAGGACGCAACACATTTTCATAAGCTCCCTGACATGGATGGATCTGCTAGACGTGGCCAGCTCCTTTCTGTCACATGCAACACTCGAACGAGTTACTGCTTTCTCCGGGCATTTGATGCAAATGAAAGATTGCTCTCACACGGGGAGTCCTGCTGGTTTCAGGGAGACTTCTTGCATGCATAATGCTCTGCAGTGTGGAAACTGTTCTGCAGCCAGTCAGGCTCAGCTGGAAGCTTATCAAAGTTGGTTCTAAATTTAGGTAACATAGGAATCAATCTGTGCATATTTTTACCATCTTTGCATTTGCCTTGAGGTAATGTTTGTTGATGATTGTTTTGAATAGTGGTATTAAGGCTCTAATTTAACCAATTTCTGGATGGATCATATATGCAGTATTGAAAACTAGTTTGACTTGTCCTCATTACTTCTTTTTTTTAATATAAATAAATACTTAACCTATTTTATGCTTTAAGGATTCCAAAGCTCAGTTAATTATTACAGCTTAGTGCTTTCGTACTGCAATCTGAGAGGTTCCACCATCCATTCATCTCTGAACCAGAGAGGAATGGAGTCAGACTTATATACAGTAACATTGGTGTATGCCATCAGCATTTCAGCGCTTTTAGAGTTCTTATTCAGGAATCAACAGCATAACACACTGAATCATTTTTTTTTCCCCTGAAACTTCCTTTGGAAAGGAAGAGAGTTTAAGTGAATGTGTATGTTAAGGAGGACTGGGTTACTAGATGTCTGAAATTAAATATGTCTGTAACTTTCCAAGGAATAGACAGACTAATGAGATCTAGAATTGCAACTACATCTGTTTCTTTTTGATCACAATAACAACACATATAGCACATAAAATATATAAAAATATTCACATTTTAAAATCCTATCTGTTTCTGTATCTGAAAGTAATATAATTTGTGCACACACATATACTTGCTGTGTATTTACTGCTTGAGGACAGTTATTATGTGGCATACTTTTCCTTCCTTCTTATATTAATAATTAATTAAAAGACCAAAAAGATCAACTTCTAACATATACTCTTTTAGTCATAGGAAAAAAAATATATCTACAGTAACATTTTTCCTATTAGATTTCTTTAGGTCAACTTACATCTATATACAGACACACATGCATACTGCATTCCAGTATAGAGAAACAATGCTGTTAGGAAGTTGAATTTCTGCTTGAGGCTGGAGAAATGGTATCACACTTGCTTTTGATCTCAGATCAAGAATTATAGCTGTAGTATGGGAAACAAACCAAAACAAAACAGGCAAGAAAAAAAAAAAAAACTTTAAAGGATAGAAATGCTGAGAGACTTATAATTCTAACTTGTCAGAGTGGTTGTCATGTTCACAGTAACATTCTCTGCACTGCTAATGATCTTCTAGTTGGGTTGGTTCCAGCCAGTATAGATCTGATTAATTTAAACCTTTACAGAAGTTAAAAACTGTGCAATGAATGATTTCTCTGAGACTTCTGAAGAAGTCAGATTTTTTTTTATTATCTTGACCTGAGAAATAATTTTTGTGTTGTATAGTTGTAAGAGACTGTTCATCACTGCTTGCTTCAAGTTTAACTATCTTCGAAACACTGTAAAAGAGGGAACAGTCCACCTCTCTATATATGTATACTTTACAGGTGGATAATATAAGCAAAATAGTGCCCTGTATGATCATGCACACAGAATCACAGAATCATTAAGGTTAGAAGGGACCTTTAGAGATCATCTAGTCCAACCTGATGCGAATCCTATCCAAGCAGCACCCTGACCTAACACCTCATTATTCATAGAGATTGGGCCATTAAAAGTGGTTCACTTCAAAGTAATTAAAAACTGTATTGTGAATTTGAAATGTGTTTTAAAGTGAATTTCAAATGTCTTAAGTATCTTAAAGTGAATTTATAAAGTGAATTTGAAATATATCTTAATTCACGCCTTTGTTCCCTTCTAATCATTTATTGCACTAGGCACAAAATATCCTGTCTGTGTTTAACAGTCTATTTGTTTTTCCTGGCAATGATCATTTTATAAGGAAAAGGGGGTTCTGCCAGAGGAAGTTCTGCCAGTGGAAATTGTAGAGACATCTGGAAACTGAAAGGCTGTTAAAGGTACCTATAATAAACATAAATATTAGTGTTTTATATAATGTCTTAATGCTAACATTAATATTAAGATAATATCTCAGCAGTGACAATGAATGAAACTGTAATGGGCTTCTTCTAATTGCTCCTCAGCAATTTCCTCCTGGTGTCAATAATACAATGGATAACTAAGAACTGAATTATTAATTTTGTAAATTTTTCCCATAACATTACATTTAGGTGATAGAAAATGTCCTATATTTAGGTGATGTTTATATTTATACATTCAAATTCCATGAAAATCTGATCATAACTTTTCCAGGAGATGAGGGCTGGGTTTTGTGGTTTTGATTTTGTTTTTGTTCTGGAGGGATGGAGGGAAGAGAACAAAGGAAAAGGAAGGGTATATTGTTTTGTTTTGTTTCTATCATCTGCTTTGCAAAATAGTTTTGAGACAGGGCACTGCAGGTAAGTCCTATTGAAAATGATTAATTTGTCAACATAGCTGCATCCAAGCATTTTTCTTTATGGCTTAGATAGCATCCAGTCCATTGACCATACACCTCTAGGCATACCCCTACCATGTGACCAGATGTGGCTGTGAATACACATTATACATAAGACTGGCATCAGTCCATTGACCATACACCTCTAGGTATACCCCTGCCATGTGACCAGATGTGTCTGTGAATATACATTATACATAAGCTTGGCATATTTAAGAAACCTGATATGTCCCCCAGGGAAGAAGCATTGATTGAATTAATTTTGGTTTCATGGTTTGTTCAGCTTAACAAATTTTACATAGAAATCTTTAATGTTTAATTATAACATAGCTTTTAATGTTTTAATTTTTAGCAGTTTTAAAGACTTTTTTTTATGTCTGCCTGAAAGTGCAATTTTAAGTAGCCTGTGATCACTCTTCTTATTTCATATCCAGACAGTTCTCAAACTTAATTTGCAAAAATTCTATGTCAAGATGAAAGTGGTTCAGTCCTCACTCCTGTCTGTCTATAAACTCAGAAAATATCATCAGATAATATCATAGTTCAAGCAGTTAGTAACCAAAGCAGGAACAGTAAACAACAATTCTGAGAGTGTTTTTCTCAGGAGAGGTATTTCTACATCATTTTAGAGACTCTTGTGAATTTAAAAATGAATTTACGAGTGAAGATCAGTCTAAGCTATTCTTTTTGTGTGCAAGAGGAATTGTTACATTTTAGTGTGAAACAGGATAATGAACTGTGGTCCTGCTCCAGGTAACTCTGTTTCTCCCCTATCATCATTGTGTTTTATGCTTCTTGCCACCTTCCCAAAAGGGGGATCTCATCAGAGCTCAGGGATGCTTATCTGGGTTTTGGTTTTGCCAGTCATCCCTCCTACCCACTGGGTGGGAGGCCCTACCTATTTGCAGTTCTTTATGCTTAACTCGGTCTTTGCTCTCTATCTGGTAAATTCTGTTATGTCTTTTCTTATCCCTTTGGTGGTCTCACATACTTTTAAAAAATGGTTAGGCATATAAGATGATTATGCCCTCACAGTGTTACACACTATTTCTGCACTTTTATTGGTTAAACTCTTTCAGAGTACTAGTTCAAGGGAAACTAAAATTCATTAGTCATCATTCTGTTGGGTCAGAGAGCACCTAAGGAAACTCGATACTCACAAATCCATGGGCCCTGGTGGGATGCACCCCAGAGTTCTGCGTGAGCTGGCGGATGTCATAGCTAAGCCGCTCTCCATCATCTTTGAAAGACCCTGGAGAATGGGGGAGGTGCCAGAGGACTGGAAGAAGGCCAGTGTCATGCCAGTCTTCAAAAAAGCAAGAAGGAGGACCCAAGCAACTACAGGCCAGTGAGTCTCACCTCTGTCCCCAGAAAAGTGATGGAATGGCTCATACTGGCTGTTGTCTCCAGGCACATGGAGGACAAGAAGGTGCTCAAGAGTAGTCAGCATGGATTCACCAAGGGGAAATCTTGCTTGACTAACCTGATAGCCTTCTATGATGGAATGACCAGCTGGATAGATGAGGGGAGAGCGGTGGATATCGTCTATCTCGACTTCACCACGGCTTTTGACACCGCCCCTCACAACATCCTCCTGAGCAAGTTCCGGAAGTGTGGGATAGATGAGTGGACAGTGAGATGGATTAGGAACTGGCTGGATGGCAGAGCTCAGAGGGTGCTCAGAAGGTGCAGAGTCTAGTTGGAGGCCTGTGGTTAGCAGGGTCCCCCAGGGGTCAGTCCTTGGTCCAGTCCTATTCAATTTATTTTCAATGACCTGGATGAAGGCACAGAGTGCTCCCTCAGCAAGTTTGCTGATGATACCAAACTGGGAGCCGTAGCTGATACCCAAGAGGGCTGCGCTGCCATCCAGAGGGACCAGGACAGACTGGACAACTGGGTGGTGAAGAACCTCATGCAATTCAACAAGGCCAAGTGCAAGGTTCTGCACCTGAGAATGAATAACCCCAGACACCAGTACAGGCTGGGGACCAACCTTTTGGAGGGCAGCTCTGCGGAGAAAGACCTGGGTGTCATGGTGGACGACAAGTTGACCACGAGGCAGCAGTATGCCCTCGTGGCCAAGAAGGCCAATGGCATCCTGGAGTGCATTAAGAAGAGCTTCACCAGCAGGTCAAGGGAGGTGATCCTGCCCCTCTACTCAGCCCTGGTGAGGCCACATCTGGACTATTGTGTCCAGTTCTGGGCCCCACAGTACAAGAGGGATGTGGAGCTGCTGGAGAGAGTCCAGCGCAGGGCTGCAAGGATGATCAGGAGCCTGGAACATCTGCCCTGTGAAGAAAGACTGAAAGAGCTGGGCCTGTTCAGCCTGAAGAAGAGAAGGCTGAGAGGGGATCTAATCAGTGTATATAGGCACCTCAAGGGAGGCAGTGAGGAGGATGGTGCTGGCCTCTTTTCACTCGTGGCCACTGACAGAACTAGAGGTAATGGCCACAAACTGAAACACCAAAAGTTCCACATGAACTTAAGGAAAAAAATTCTTAACAGTGAGGGTGACAGAGCACTAGAACAGCCTGCCCAGAGAGGTTGTGGAATCTCCTTCTCTGGAGATCTTCCAAAACCGCTTGGACACAGTCCTGTGCGACATGCTCTAGGTGACCCTGCGTGTGCAGGGGCATTGGGATTGGACTAGATGAGCTCTAGAGGTCCCTTCCAACTTTAAGCATTCTATGATTTTATGATTATATTGAGATTAACACACTTAAATATTATAGGTGCTGCAGGACTTTCCTTTGGCTATGGCTATCAAAATATAGGTGGAAAGTAAAAGGAAAATTTTGCTTACCTTAATGAAATATTTATTAAGATTAACAAGCTTCAGTATTTGCATCAGAATTGACACAGTGGTAATTTTCAAAAGAACTTTCTCTCATGTGATCACAGCTCACCCTCACAGCTTATATTTCTGCATGTTCATTTTGAGAAAGACAAAGTTTTGGTGCTGCAAGGAGGTATGGGACATTGCCCTTTCTTCCTGGATAATTTATGATTCCACCCTTTTATTATTTCACCTAAAATGTAAAGAGGGGAATTTAGAAGCTTGTTCTAAAATCTTTTTGTAAGCTTCTATTAGTTAATTTTAATCTAGTATTTTCCTAATAATAAGGCAAATCAGATGCTTGAGTGTCATGTGCTTGAGAATGTACCTGAGTGTGCATATGTCCCTTGATTGACCTTTAAAAAGGTTTGTGTGTAGACTCACACACAAATGTATTATTCATATTCTGGATCACCAATAAATATTGAAGGCCAGAGAAGGAAAAAAGAGGACAGAAAGACCTAAAATGTTATGTAAAGCATATGAAGTCTTTAAACTGTAGCCTAATTCAATCTAGGAAGGTGTTTTTGTTCGTGGTTTTTTTTAGGGTTGAATATAAGAGGAAATTACGTGCATGGTAGCCTGTTCACATTTGCATCTATATGTATCATAGCAAATACTGCTCTTTGACTTCTCTTGGCCGTAGCTTTGCAAAAATGTCTCATTTTATTCAGTGATTCAATGTCTAAGATTTTGCAGAGGTCTGCATTTACCTGAGTGCTGATATTTACATCTCACTAAAATCTTGTCAGCTATTTACGTAGTAGAAAACTGTTAGATGTGCATGTTTCCTGGCTCCCAATTGTTTCCTGCTTCAGTGAAATTACTATCTGAAAGAAATCATAGCAATGACTGCTCCAGTGCCTGCTAAAGCAAACAGTCATATCCTCCACGGTATAGAATAAGGCACTAATTTGCAAAGCTGGAGACTTTAGAAAGTGAAGCCCCTCGGCAGCCCCTTCTCCAAACTGGAAAGAAGTCTCTTGATGGGGACTATGCAAGGGGAATCTCTGAGGAACGACACAGCAGGAGTGCAAGTTACATGTGTCTGATGGTATTACACGCCCATCGCTTGATGGGTTCCCTGTGTGAAGCAAGTCTTAGCAGTCTTGTTAGTATTAGATGCTGGGATTCACTTGTAAACATCTTTACCTGGAGCAGGACCACAGTTCATTATCCTGTTTTCCACTAAAATATAACTATACTGATTAATTTATCCTCTTTTAACCTAACCGTATATTTTGGCGGGAATGAGTGTAGTTGTCCTTTCAGTGAATTCTCCTTACTTCCTAAAGTCACTAGGGATTAGTAGAGTTGCTTCTTTTTTTTTTTTTTCCCCCGCTAATAGATTACTTGTCCTTTTATATTTACAAAAATGTAATGCCTTTACAATATATAAAGAAAAGAGTGATCATGGATCCAACAATGCAGAAGGGAGACTAAATTTTTTTTGGAAATTCAGGAAACAGATTCAAGCCTCGATTGTAGATATGTGAAGGAACAGGCAATTCTGAAATCCCTATTCTTACATTATTTGAATAAAATAATGTAGGAAGGCAGACTCACTAATTGAAAACACACAGGCAAAAGAAGGATACTCTATGTACATCCGTCTTACTGCGTCATGTCTCTTTTGCTTAGTTGTGACTAATTTCACATGACAGGGAAAAGGACAATTTGCGTAAAAAGCTTTCAAATTATTATTCAGAAAACAAAGCAAACACCACTGGTACAAAAACACTGGTCCATTCTTTTTATAAATGCTGAGTATATAAAACAAATTGGAACAAGTTTTTCAAGGTTTTATTTTTGTAAAGATCTGAACATAAAAAGCCTTTGGAAGTTTGTAATTGCTTTGACAAGTAGGTATTGTATCCTGAAGTATATGAAGGAAAGGAAGAGAAAATGATAATCCTGTCTTCATATATTTATCCTGGCTAAAGTGATTTGCTTTGGGTGCTTGACTTTGACCTATTTATAGCTTTTTAAATTTTTCCCCTCTAAAAAATATCCTCTTAATACTTCTTGAACTAAGAATCCAATCCCAATTTTATTTCATATTCCTAAAGCATATCCTACCAAGTAGTGGAGTCCAGTCTTTAATTCCAGAGATTTAAGTTGTGATACTGATTTTACCTCCATTGATAATTTCTTTTCATAGTTGATATATAAAAAAAAAAGAAAAAAGAGCAAGCAGAAGATCATATTGAGTATCTAAGATTATCTGAATTATTAGTTGAGAAAAAATGCTGATAAAATAGTGTTTGATTATTAGAAGTCTGTACACATTAAAATACTCTAAGACTGATTTTATGAATTATTGTTTAAAATAGTTTGAATTAGCCTTCAATTGTGAACTGGTCAATACTTTATTTGCAGTTCTTTTCATACACACACACAAATGGTCAAGTGAAGTTAGATGAAAGCTGAAGTTGAAATTAGCAGTAGCCTAAGGCCATTACATGCAATTACTAGATCATTTAAAATGTATCAGTATCATGTCTAATAGAACAGAAGTAGAGTCATTGCTGCAGTACAATTAAGATCAAGAGACTATGCAAAAGGTTGTCAGATTCTGTTAGTGGAAATCAGAGCTAAAATGTATCTCTTGTCTGTGTGATTAAGGCCACTGCTTATTACCAGAGAGTCAGCTGCAAAAAGACAAAAAAGAGGTTCTTTTGATAGTTCTTTCCGACTGTAATATAATTCCTTTTTTTTTCCTTTTTTCCTGGAAAGGTGAATTTACTGAAATATGTCAGTAAAACCTCCTCTTTAAAACAGCATACAGAATAACAGAGAAAAAAGGAAAAATTATAAAGACATTACATTATACAAGAATAAAAACTTTAATCTATTAGGCTGCATTATAGAAATGACATAATGATTCATACGTGTCTTAATAATGTTTTTCAAAGAAGAGGATTTTTTCCCTCTCTTTTTCTGCATTAAAAAGAAAAGTTAAAATAAAAAGAGTAATGACTGAGTGCATTAAGGTTTTTCCACTCATACTCATTTGACATTGTGAATTAATTTGTAAGCATGCTTACCTTACAGAGACACAGCTGGGACATGGGCAGTATGGCCTTGTGGTGGGCATGAATCCTGCTAAGGATAGGATGCCAGAGTCCAAGGCAAGTCTTTAAAGGGTCCAACAGGATGGGACCTGGGATGATCACCAAAAAACAAGGCAAAATGCCAGTCTGAAGGATACAGGTTTTCTGTAGTCAGAAAGAGCAGGTGGGATACAAAAAGGCTAAGTGGAGCAGCATCCTGAATAGCCAAAGCAACAAGGATATTTTCCTTATAGCTAGATACTATCAGTATCAGTACAAACTGTTATTCACTCTTACAATCCATTCCTCCATAGCCTGGAGAGCTGATGGTAACCAGGTGGTTATTTCCAGGCTTTGACTGCTTACTAGTGTGTGTAGTAGCACTGACAAGTCCCTTTTAAGTTAGATCTATTTTGGTCTTCTCAGAATGAAATGCTTCAAACTACAGTATAATTTAAGCTCTTATCTAGATTTTTTTATGGCTGGGATTTTTTTTTCCTTTTCTTTGATGGAAAAAATATAGCTAAATAAAGCTGTCTCTGCAACAAACATGTAAATAGCCCTGAAAGGTATCAACATAGAACAAAAACATTTTCTTCCACTCAACTATTGCACAAGGGACACATTTAGTCCAAAATGTTCAACAGCTCCAAAGAGAAAAGACATCTGGGTTCAATTCAGAGAAGCCTGGGGCAATCAGAAAAAAAAAAAAAAAAAGACCTTCTAAAACCACATTGAAACAGATTGAAACAGGAGGAAGATGTGACTCCAACACCAAAGGAACAAAGGAAACCAATTTATTATCTTATTATGAAGAGACTTAAGGAAAAGATACAACTATTAAAAAAAATGGAAGTAATTAAGAAATACTCAAGGGAGGGGAGGGAAGGAGAATGAAGGGAAGACACTAGTAGGTTGCTTTTGTGAATGTGGTATGCATGTCTCCAGTCCCCTTTATTGTATTTCTAGAGAGACAGATGTGTAATGGTAAAGATTAGCTTCATGAAAATGCCTGATAATTAGAGAATGTTTTAATTACGTGATATTATGTCTTATCAATGATGCAGACATCCATTCAAGTATTTCTGGAAAGTCCAGCTCTGCACACAAATGTCCTTTAATCTTGCATTCTCTTTCTGCTACTGATTTATGTGAAAATGCCTTCATGCTCCCAATTATTCAATGACATGCAGTGGGAAAATATGTCTTTATGACCATAGTGGTCATCATTTCTGTGGCATCAGCATAAAAATCTCTTTCATTGTGTCTTAATTCATTTAACTGCAGCTTTCTTTCTCACGTGAAAGAGTAGTCAGAGCCATTTAGTTAAGTAGTGTCTTGTGGCAAGTTATTAATAGGTTAATTTTATCTCATAGTATTTATCTGCTTTTGTCTATGAAAACTTTTTAATATTACACATCCTTTAATGAAAAATATAAGGACTACTGCATAATGTAAATTACTATTTTTTTTTCTATTTCATTTCTTTATCCCTCTGGTTTCCAAATAGAGGCTTCCTTTTTAATTATTTTTCATTCCTCTCAGACCATCTTAACTCAGAAAACTTCCATTTTGTAGAAAATTGTTTCCTGCTATTTCTTTGCTTTGTAGACTTGCATACAACTGTCAAATACATTCACAAAATCAAATGTGCATAAAGTAATTTCTGCAACTTAGAAATGAGATCTTTCTTCTGATAGGAAATGATTCCTGAAGCAAAGAACATTTATCAAAAACAAAACAAACAAAAAAATGGACATAATCTACTTCATCTTTTCCTGCATAAGTTGCACCATGTTCCCAAGCAACAAAAGACATCAGGGTGAATTTCAGAAATATGTCACAGATAAAGCACAAACAGCTTGCTTCAGGAAGTAGTAGAAAGAGCACAAATTTTCAGTCTCTGAACGAATGAGTCAGAGCTTGCTGCTGGTGTTTTTATATTTATGCTGGACTGAAACACTCGAAGACTAGGAAATGGTAATTTGCTGTCTTTGATCTACTGTGCCCAAGTAGAGTGAAGAAGATGCCCATAGAGCATTGCTAAACCATGCTCTTGAGGTTGTCAGGCGCTAAAATTGGTTTATCTTGTACAAAACAGTTGCTTTATCTCCTTGAATATCTATTATTTATTTACATAGTAAAAATGGCAGACAAAAAAAAATCTTAACCCTAAAATAAGATGACAAAAGAGAAAATCAAAAGTATTCAAAAAAATAATTAGCAAAACTCGGCAAAATAGAAAGTGATTCATTAAAAGGCCCAGATAAAAACAATATTTAAAAGTATTCATTGATACTTAATAAAGTAGAGTACCATTTGCTATTTATTGTAATATTTATAAAACATTTGATACTGCAAAGTACATAGGAATACATATGCCATGAAGAATTCAAAATGCCAAAAGCTTGTGAGATTATGGTCAAACCCAAAAAATCTAGAGGATACAAAGTCATACTTTTAGTCTCAGATTTTCTGAAGAAAATTGGTCTTCTTGGTTGATAATACACTATTTGAAGAAATCTAGGCTTTGAGGAATTAGTTGTTAGAAAACTTGTTGCATAAGAAGCTCCCTAAATTCAGTATATTCAGGTGTTAAGATTTTTTGAGGACTGACGGCTGCCAAATGGTTGCTTGGAAACTGTGGCACAAAAGTTCTTTTTCACTCATTCACCTAAAGAACGAGCAAATCTCATTTTTCTTTCATAGAGACTGTTAAAGATAGCTGGATCTGGTGGGCTAAAGGACCCAGCCTCCTTCCTGGCTCACTACCACTTTTCTCTGTCCTCAGGTCAAGATAGTAATACAGCTGAGCACACATATCCAATGGGCACATGTGCACATACACGGTACAAATGCAGTCAACCACAAAAATTAACACAGAGAGAAATGTGTTATTCTAGGCACCCACATAAACGCAAGCAGCAACACATGTATGGTTGAATCTTGTCCCTACTCTCTGGTTAATTAGGCTTTAGTTTTGCTAGAGGGGTTTGTGCATATCTATGAGTCACTGACACAAATCTTTAGTCACAGGCCTTGAGGGCTCTGGCCCAGGCATCTACCTCATCCAGTCGCAGGGCCCTGGGACCCTTTAATGGGTCTTCGGCTCTTGAAAGACCTTAAGTTATTCTCGTCTCTGTTTTCCCTGTAGTTACTGGATTATCCATCCTAAAGTTTACTAGATCTCTTTCTCTCTCTCTCTGACAAAACACACACACAGAGCACACTCACATAGTGAGCAATGGAGCTCATTAAGAAGGTAGGACAGACTGCAGTGTTCAGGCCTCCACAGACAAGTGTGCCTACAGGCAGCCATCTTATATTCAACCCAGACCCATCTAACTGCCTTCTCCATTTTCCCAGGAGCATTCATCCCTCATCTTCCTTGATCTTTCTTTCTCTATCATTGTCCTATACCAAATAAACTATATGCCCACATTAGTGTCAATTTTGTAGCATTCACACACAAATTTGGCATTTCTGATACCATTTCCTAGGTCATCATAGCCTTACATGGTATCACTGGTGGGATTTCTAAGATACTACTGCCCGTGTGAGGTTCCCGCCCCCAGAAAGCACCCAACGCTCTACTCCAAGTTTGGCTTGCACACCTCCCCTTGAGCCACCCTCACAGCCCTATCTGTAACTTCTGGCAGCTTCTTGGTCTGCCATTTGCCAGGTCCAAACCTGTTTCATGTAATGACCAGCAGTTTCTTAT
This sequence comes from Tinamus guttatus, assembly GCF_059628265.1. NCBI lineage: Eukaryota > Metazoa > Chordata > Aves > Tinamiformes > Tinamidae > Tinamus > Tinamus guttatus. Next base: position 401,664 of record NW_028289202.1, on the reverse strand, counting down.
GGTCACATGGTCTGATCAATTTGCTAAATCTGAGGGCAGGGCCTACTCTGAACAACATTTTTAAAATTTTGTGTTTTAAAACACTGCCTATTTTACTTTGTGCAAGTCAAACTAGGAGTGAGACTAGAGTCACTCCTTACAACCCAATAAATTACAGACTTGAGGTGACCTCCCAGGGTAGATGTGATAGAACAGAAACTTATTCTACTGTCTCTAAAGAGAGTACCTTAACTGCAAGGCTAACTCGCGTAGAGGAAAAATTATTTGTTGTTTTTGTTCTTGGTGTTTTTATGCTATCTAGAAAATCATTTTAGGTCCAAAGATTAATACAGAGAGGACATAACAAAGAAGGACATAACTTCTGGGCTTGAGATATCTCAGTCTCTGAAGGTAATTACCCTCTTCAGAGTTACCTTAATAATTCATTGAGCAAAATATGGAATTATAAAACAACACCCTTCCCATGTTAGTAAATATGAAAAACAAAAACTTGCTTTTCCAGATAGTTTGCTAGCCACTAGAATCATGTCCCTCATATTGTTTTATCACTCTAAAACCTTGAGCTCTTTACTACATTGAAGAACTCTTTGCAACTCAGTGAAGCAACTGCAGAAGAGTAGAAAGTCCTTTTCATTACACTAACTCTCAAACTTAACTTTGATTTAGCATTTCTTGTAAAGAGGAGCTTAGTAAGATTTGAGTCTTCACTCAAATTGAGAAGCAATAGAACACTTGCTATTGAGAAGTAATAGAACACTTGCTAAAATAATCCAGCTGTGTATGGAACAAATTAGACACATTTTGGTGCAGGCCAGTTCTTTAGGCAAATATTAGTAAGACTCTAACAACTCTTATGATATGGAATTCCTTGGACAGATCAAAAAGCTTACAGAGCTCATTTAGGTTTTTGCAGGATGTTGATGGCAATCAACTAAGTGTCATCAAGATTAGGACCATTTTGAGTAACTGAAAGATGTTAACTTAACAAAATAGACACTGTTTTTTCCTGCAGTTGGAGTTCGGAAATATTTTTCTGGTTCAGTCAATAAAATTTACCACACTTCCCATGCAACTTCATTGCAAAGTTCTTAAAATCAAATTACCCAGAACAGGGCTTATTGGAACTTTTTTTTTTTTTTTTTTTTTTTTCCTTGCTACATGATCCATATTATCCTATAATATATCTCTACAGTCAAGAAGAGCTCATGATAGAAAAAAAAAAATCTTACAAAGGACATAAATCTGAAAGAGGTCATTAAATTATACACAGTTGTTGACAATTATCATTCATGTGGTTCCCACATATAAATCCCTTCTGCTTCAAGTATCTGTACAACCTGTTGATAATTGGGGAAATCTGATACTAGTCTTACATTTAATAGTTGCTAGCACATCATCACAAGCCCTATCAAAGGAAATGAGTGAGGTACTCGCAAGCTGTGTGACGGGTTATAAATAGTTCTTGTATAGTGATTACACATGGATCTGTAACAAAAATATATCAATTATTAACACTGAGACCTACGAACTCAGGATTTTTTCTGCATGCACATAGGAAGGACATTCATACTTGTCAGCCTTTGAGTTAAATCTAGGTAGCTAATGTTTCAAAAGGCAACAAATGATACACCCCAAATGCTTCTCTCTGCCTACTGTATCTCTGTGAACAGGACAGGAAATAATACCCTGTTGAACTTTTGTAGCTTTTTAGAAAGTTTGTTTTATTAATGAAAGGTTTAATATCAAGGTTTAATAGTGTCATTGTATAAAATAAAGTTTTTGCCCAGAGGAATAGAAATAATAATAAAGGATTTAGAAAGTTAGTGTTAAGTAAGTTTTGGCAAGTCCCTTCTAATTTTAGATTTCAAATATTATTTTCCCACATTTTTTGAAGGGATCTATAAATAACAAGGTCAGGAATTGAGAAATTACTAAAAATGGAAAGGAAATAAAAAATATTACACTAGTAATGTCACTAGATATTCAGCACTCATTTGAATATACATTCAACTGTATGTATGTTTGTAAATTGTATGCATGTATTGCATGCATATTGCATAAGAGTTTCCAAAATGATATATTAAAAATTCTTTCCTCTAGCTCCTGAAGAAAAGGGAAGAAAAATGGAATATGAATCTTATTGACAGACATTTAAAATAGTTAATTTTGATAAATATTATCCCATAACTTCTACTGTTCATTATTTTTTTCTGTAAAATTTGTTCTGCAGTCCTTTTCCCTTACTGAATTTGATCTATGAGGATTATTAGATCTATGAGGCTTGTAACTAGATGTTTAAAAAATATCTTCCATGATGCTGTTTCATACAACAACACATATATGAAGGGAATATCATCTTAAGGATTTTCCGATTGTTTCCCCATCAACATCAAACACTTTTCCACTTGATTTTAAGTGAAAATCAAGCTTCAAGCTGTAAAAGTTGTGTTGCAAATTAATCTAATAAGTAATAAAAAAAATTACTCTTCCCCTCTGCAACTGAGTTTCTGAATCAATGCATGAACTATTGAGGCAGACAACTGAATAAAGGATATGTACAGGGACAAAAGAATAGGTAGTACCAACGCCAAATACTTCTTTAAGTCAATTCACACAGTGTAAGGCTAACTTAGTAGCTTGACTTCCTTTATAGCGGATGGATAGAACTAGACTTAGTGTGGAAGTTGCTATAAAACTTTCAGAAACCAGGGCTTTCGACAGACATTCAGTGGAGAGATGTGGCCATATGTCAGGTATTTCAGCTGAGCCTTCAGAATACAGGAGCTGCTCTCCTAAAAATAACTAACCCCATAGAAACAGAAGCTAGAGGCAGAAAAAGAACATACAGAGCTAAGAATGAAGAATTGTTCTAAAGCACAGTGACCATTTTCCTGAGTACTACTTCCCTAGGACCAAGTTTATTTTAGCTATTACATTGTCCAACATCAGCAGGAAAATATTACAGTTTAAATTTCATAAATCAGAAAAATATCAGTGGTTTTAAGATTGCCTGTTAAAGAACATTTATATTATCAGAATTCTTGTTTCTCTTGCTGTATTGCATTCACGTAAGTATAACTTAATAGCATTCCATTTTAATAGATATAGCAGTATATCTAATGTCACATGGATCACCCCAAATCCAATATTGAAAATATTTGATATATTTTACGTAATTGATTGTGATGCAATCTATTCTCTTAATTATACAATAGTAATTCAGAACATTGTGGATTTCATTTTTTCATTATGTTGTAAAATTGCAGTAATTAACAATCTTTTTTTTTTAATTAAAATTTTCTGCAAGAAACTGACAATTCTTGTATATCACCGGAGATATTCTACTGTCAGATCACTAACAGCCTTTTAGTTATTAGCAGCAGTACATATTGCAAAGCATTCTGTGCTATACATTTAAAGACATAATTATTTTAAGTGGCTGTGCATTGTCTTAGCTTTTTATTTTAGAAATTATTTTTTAGTTTTTTTTATTTTCTTTTGCATAGCATGCTTATTTTTGACGGAGATATTAAAAACTTGAGAAATATGTTTATACAGTTACAATATTTTCAGGCTGTTACACTGCAGGAGTTTAGTGGAGGACCAGCAGGTCGAGGCTAGAGCCCTGAAGCTGAACGACTGAGCCTGCACTGAGCCTGTCCTGAGGGACAGCTGTGGGACAGCTGACGGGGAGGTCAGCAAGGAGATAGAAACAGGCTCATCACAGCACTGCATGGCAAGGGGAAGGAAGCAACAGGAATAAATCGAAATAATGGAAGTTTAAGTTGCCCATATAAGAACAACTAGACAGTAGAGCAGGTTGTCCAGGAAGGTCCATTTCCATTCCTTGAGTTTTTCAAGACCCATCTGGACAAAGTCCTGAGCAAACTGATCTGACTTCAGAGATAGCCCTGCTTGGAGTAGAGGTTGGGCAAAAAAATGTTCTGAGATCTCTTCCAAGCTTAATTATTCTATAGATCTATGAATTCATGATTAATTAATCCAATAAGAAAAAGTACATTTTCACCCACTTGTGTACAAAACTACTGGAAAATGACATAGGAGCTTCCAAAGGCAAATACATTGCTTTTCATGCACTAAGAATGCTTTCCTCTTAACTGGTTACCATTTTTTCTTGATTCAGATGTTAGTACTCACTGTAGCAACAAAGAACATTAGAAAATGACTTAAATTTTATTTAAAATCTCTCTCTGGAATTGTTGGAGAAGAGTTAATTTTCTCTTGCTCTTCTAATGTATGTTCAGTCGTGACAGGCTGTTCAAAAAAATCTGATAAAACAAGCAGAATTACATATTTTTTAAGAGTAATGGTTCCTACTGCAGTCTGAAGCTCTGTGGAAAATGTACTCTTGGGAAATGCGTGTCCTTAGTACTTGGTGTTGCATGAATTCAAAGTTCACCCTTGCTCCAAAGAATTTATTTTCTAAATATATATCACAGCAGGGGATAGTCACATACAGATAGCAGAATGGGAATAATAGGGAAACTCCATTGTTCAGTTTGACCAGCAGTGACCCTGCAGAATCCTCTTTGAGAAAGCATTTTTGAGCTTTGATTTATTTATTTTGATTTATTTTGAGCTTTGATTGGAGAAATATGAGTTTTAAGTATATAACAGGAGATTATGAGTTGTTTTGGATTCTCTCAACTTTTTAAGAGAATACAATGAAGGATGAGAGGGAAGCATGGGGAAAAGGAATGGTTTAGTTAATTGGCAACTGACTTTAGTGATGTGGGTTGATGAGAAGTGAGGGTAATGCCTTCATAATGAATAATGGAGAGCTGTGTCTATAAATGGACTTAAAAATTAACTGCTATGAAAAAGGATGTATAATGGAGGGATATAAAGAAAGATTTGAAGTCATCAGAGTAAAGATATAAAAGTAATATCAAAAACAACCTTTTTAGCAGATGTCAATGAGAAAACTTACCTGTCAAAGGGAAGGATACTGCAGGAACTAAGTTATGAAAAACTCACAGGATTAGAATTGTAGAGGCTTCAGGGGAGCTCTGGAGATCATCTAGTCCCCACCCCCCTGCACAAGAAGGCTCACCTAGAGCACATTGCACGGGACTCTGTCCAGATGGCATTTGAAGAGCTCTGAGAATGGAATCTACAACCTCTCTGGGCAACCTGTTCTAGAACACTCTCACAGTAAAGAAGGCTTTTTTTTTTTTTTTTTTTTTACTAGTAGTAGCAATTTAAAATTGAATTTCCCATGATAATTTTTTCCATTGCCTGCTGTCCTGTCACTGAAGACCAATAAGAAGAGCCTGGACCTATCCCCTTTACACCTTTACACTCTCCCATCTGTTATTTATACACATTGATAAGATCTTCCCCCATCCTTCTCATCTCCATGCTAAACAAACCTGACCTGCTCAGCTTCTTCTCATATATCAAATGTTCTGAACTGTTAGTCATCTTTTTCTTTGCTGGACTCTCTCCAGTATTTCCGTGTTTTGCTTGTATTGGGAAGCTCGAAACTGGGCTCAGTACTCCAAGAGTGACCTCACCAGAATTGAGTAGAGGGGGAGGATCACCTCCCTTGTCCTGCTGACAACACTCAGGCTAGGATCCCATTGGCCTTCCTGGCCACAAGGGCACATTGCTGGCTCATGGTCAACCTGGGGACTCCCCAGCCTGTCCTGGTGCTTGGGGTTATTCCTCCCTAGATGCAGGACTCTGCACCTTTACACTTGTATTTCTTAAACTTCATGAGGTTCCTCTCCGGCCAGCTCTCAAATTGACAAGGTCCCTCTGAAGGGGAGCATGGGCCTCTCGTGAATGCACAATTCACCAGTGAATGGCAAATCACTCCTCACAATTTTATTTGACTTCCAATGTCTTCCTTCAAAATGAGTAGAACAAGACATTCCCAATATTCCAATATATATTTAATATATCTGAGACGTCATCTTAGACTCTCTTTAGTAATCTTCCTGCATTACAGTTCAAACACAGGGTTAACTTCAGCATGATTATTTGCTATCAGTGACTTATAAAAGTTATAATAGTAGTTATTTTCATAATTCTTACAGTGAAGTTTCAGTATCAAGAGTTTCCCCTTGTTTAAATTCATAGCAACCTTTAACTTCAGTAATGTGTGAAGAGTTAAATAAAATAGAAAAATATAATTACACCAAAATTTCTACAAATATTTGGTCTAAGTTTTCCTTAGTTTATCTTTTGTTGTCCATTCATGTATATTTCAGTTACGTTGTTTAAAAGTACAACTACTCTCAATAAGCATATTTTTCAGTATTTGTGCTAGGGATTCTTGTTTACTAATCTGGTAAGAGCTCACTCCATATGCTTACAGTAGAAGCAATACTTAAGCTACAGCTGCAGTGCAAAATCAACTCCAATTTAAAGTTATTTTAAGTAGTTCTTTATTTAATATCTCTTTATTTTAAACTTTGGACTGATTTTTAAATGTGAAGTTATTGTTGTTGATTTTATTTGGAAGTTATTTATTTGAAAATTCAATATATTGGAACAATACATTGGAATATGTTTTAAACAATTGAACAATATTCTCTTGACCTTATTTCTAAGGAGCAGGGAATCAGAGCAAATGGCTTCTAATTAGGATAAGCAAGACACATATAAGTTAATATTTTTACTGACATAGCAGTGGAAATAATGCCACTGAAATCAGTTGGTATAATCATAAGGTTAAATGCTTTGATGGATAGAAGTTTAAGAATACCTATATGATATGTAACATTATTTTGCTATGAGATGATATCTAAAACTTAGAGTGATAAACCAAATCTAACTGAACACTCTGGTTATTTCTCTTATATATCTATATTTCCTGGAAGAAAAAAGACCATAGCTTTGAAGTCTTAATTTAGTGCTATTATCTTCAGTCAAAACTGATTGAAAAATAATAGGATATTCCAAAACATAGTGTGAATTTCATATAATTTTCATGATTATTTAAAGGCAAATATATATATACATAAAAGACTATGTTTTCTTAAGTCTACAGTCAAAAATAACAGCAAAGACATCAACTGTCTTCTTTTTATATTAAGATATAGGATAAGATCTGTTACATCATCTTCTGTCAAATATTTTTTTTATTCTTTGATATGAAAAAGAAAAAAAGTGATGGGAGTGGGCATCATATTAGAGAGGGAGCACATATGGCAAAGATGTTTTGGAGGACGAGCCTATAGAGAATAAATAAACCTTTAATGAACCAAATCTGCCATCTCCATTTACTTTTCTCTCCCTCTTCACCTCCTCTCTTCACAGGCTCCCATGGGATAAGGTGCTTACATGAAAAGAAATGACAACAAATAAATCTAAATGCCTGACCATGAGATGCGTTATTGGATTTGTTTAGTAAACAAAGCAGCTAAATAATTAGCTTGAAACTTTAAACTTGAAAAGCATCACTGACATAAAACTGAGCTGTGTTCTGCCATGAACTATCCTGTGTGCATGGGTAGATTCACTAGCACTGCAGCAATTAGGGTTACTTAGATCCATGGAGAAACAAAAGATGAGGATCCCACTGTAACCTTCCCTTCTTTGTTGTTACCCAGGTGTAAAAAATTCTTGTCATTACAGCACAAGACTACAGTTTAAAAAACAGGAATTCCCTGCAAGTAACATACTTACCCATTAACAAGTATGAATGAGCTGTAAAGTCTCACTTAAATGGTATTTAGGAGCCTTCATTCATTAAGGTTTATCTGAACACTCACTGGATGAGAAAGTCTAGCTAATTATTTATAAGCAAAAATCCTCTCTAAGGGGCTAAAATTATATTACTGCTTGTGTCAAGTATGGCCTCTTGGCTGAATTGACTACAAAAAGTACAAAAGAGCAACAAAAGATGTCTCTGTACCCTGGCAAGTCTGTTAGTGCAAGAGCCTCCTAACAAGGAAAACTGAGGGATTCAAGTTCCTGTCTTTCTTGACTCTTTTTTTTTTCAGATGCCATTCTTGTCAGGAGGCTACCCTAACCATCACATTTCAGAGTGATGAGAGCAATACCCCATCCAGCAGCTGAACCGGCATCACTGTGAAGTTATTAATGAAAAAAATAGCAGTCCAGAGAATGAACAACTAAAGAACCTTTTTACAGCTTAGTGTTAAGGATAATATTAAGGACACTGAATTAAATAGAGGGTTGGGATGTTAATTTGTTTTGCAGTGACAACGTCTCTAAAATACATAATTAATGCAGAAGGAAAAATACTGAGAAAAAGGAAAAAGGACTTACTTACCCTGGAAGATGTCTCAGGCTTTAAGACTCAGTTTCTCAGTTGAATCAGGTTGATCAGACTTGTTATGCATAGAGTTTCAGAGATATAAGGTGCTCAAGCATATTGTCTTTGCAGACACTCAAGTCTCCCTTTATTTAACATGATGGTTAATCTCATCCCCATTGATAGGTTCCTCACACTCTCCATTCTCTGCATAAGAAAATTGAGTTGAGGTTGAAGTGTTTGAGCCACCTATTTTTATTTATATGTGCAAGGACTGCTTGAAGTGTGGAGTTATAGAGGTCCAAAAATACATGAAGTACCCTAGAATAATAAGAACTTGAATATCCGAGGCATCTGAAAAATATGCATTATTGTGTAAAGTACATAATTTGTAGCATTATTGTCCTCCCTCTAAGGAATTTTACTTGCAATTGTGACAGATCTCAATATACATATATAAAATAATAAAGTTATTATTTTATGTTTTATTTTGTATCCAACATGTTAAACTTCATTTCTTTAACATATCGTCTCTTTAAAACTAATTGTCTGCATAACTTTTTGACAGTAGCAATGATCCTGAAAGATTTATATGCTGTCATATACAAACCAATGGCTATGCTCTATTACTTGTGATAATTTATCGTGTCTCTACACCAAAGACAGAATGTAGGGTAGTATACCATAAGAGCTACCGATAACGTTTATTTCACAAAAATGTAGTCTTAAGGCACTGACTGTTTTCTCGTATATTTGTGTAATTTGTTTAAACTATATCTATCTCGTGGAGTTTCCATGATGTCTTTGTCCACGCTATCTGAGCTCTTGTACAAGAAACATTTCTCCCCATATGTTTGCATATGGCTGAACTAACCATTGGCATTCAATAATGAGCTGTCAGGAGCTGTTTATACAGGAAGGATATGACAGATTTTCCTGCTTTGCATTCTTTCATTGCAGGCAGTTTGTGAGGAAAGGAAATCTGACCGCTTGCTTGCCTTTCCAACTGATTTGCTCTGCAGCACACTGAGAACAGCCCAAAGCTTCTTAGTATTGTAGGCAAAATATGGTTTTGAGAAGATGGCAAAGTGATTTCAAGGCAAAAGTGAGGCCTATCAGTATTGCAAAATTTTGAAGCCAGCAGGGAGAGATTTTTCAGGGACTAGAGCTGATTTTCAGTGGGTTATGAATGAGAGAGGGAGTCTGTCTATTTAGTTAGCAGAGTTCCCAGGGAATTAAAGTGAAACTGAAGAGCTGGGGATGATTAGCATGGCTTCCACAGAGCATTAGGTGGCAGGAGAAATTTATCTCACTCTTCTTAGTTTTCTCTCTATTCTCCAGCACTCCCTTCTCCAGGATACAAGACAAAGTTATGAGATGATAGTGTATCCTCCAGGATATGAGACAAAGTCTTCTTGACCCCTGTCCACTTTCTCATTCAGAAAATTATTCCCATCCCCATCACAAAATCCTTCCCTTCACTGTTTTCTCTGTCTTGTTTGCTCTTGAACACATACCCTATACACTGCCTCCACTGATTACATCTGTTTTCTCTGCAGTGGTCTCAGCTCCCTCTGCTACTTCTCTCAGGCTGGGGCTATACAAAGGGGAAGGGGAAGGACACAGCATGATCCCACTACAGAGGCCATAATGGGGAAAAGAGCTTCAGAGAAGAGCTTTAAACCTCTTTTGTAAGTGACAATGGAATAGATGGGGGAGATATTTTTGCTGGGGTTGCAATAAACACCCTCAACTCTACCTTAGAGTGAAAAAGATTAGAAAAGAGTGAGAAGGAAAGAGAAAAGGATCTGCTGCCCTGGCAGCACATGTAGCTGTCCCATAGTTAGCTGAGCAGCTAACTATGCCTATATATATGGGCATATTCAGTAATAGCTAGCCCATAAGTTCTGTGGTACAGGGCAAATAAGCAGTTTGTTGTCCTGTGTGACTCTAGATTTCCTACTTTTAGAAATGACCTTTATGCAAGCACTCTTAGAACATGTAACATTGAGCTTTTCATATAGACATATGTTGTAATAAAAGGAAATGACTACATCTCATCTTAATATATTAAACTTTTGCTATTTGTGTCCTTTCTTTTCAATTTCTATAATGCTTTGGAGTAGTCATAAGCAAGCACAAAATGACCTAGGAATAAGGGAAGAGAGATGGTGAAGACATTACATTGCCTAATCCACAATCTTGCAGTTTTGGCACTACAATATTACCTTTACTACCAAAGTAAATAACATCTTCAATGCCTTTAATAAGCTTTATTAAGGTAAAGTCAAGTCTATTAAATTACTTTCTCTATCCATAGGTGTTTCCATCATTTTTCCATCATTAAATACCCTTCCCACTAACACTGTATGTGTTAGGAGCTTAAGGGAGGAATGTATTAAAAAGTAATCCATCAAAGAGTATATTCAGTGTCTGAATTTGTGTTTGCAGTTTAGCAGATTTAGCAGTATGTACTCATGCAATTTTTCTTCCCATCCCTGACCTGACTCTATACTAACAACACAAAATATCATCCCCTATAATTTTTCTCCCTACAGAATCTGTGCTGAAACTATTGGTCAAAATGATTCATAACGTCTATTAATGGTGGTGGTAAAAAGTAAGTTTCTGGTATGTCTCAGAAACCTAAGAATAATTAGAAGTAAAAATGAGAAACCTGGAATAGGGAACAACCACTTCTTACTTGCAAATGAGTGTCATTGCTGGATCAGCTGCTAAAGGCAGAGAAGGCTAACTAGTAGTAAAAATAATCTTTCCTCAGAAATGAATACTTACATGACATCTGCATTTGTTAATACAGAGATTTTGACTGGATCCAACCAGCAACAGAAGCATACTTCATTGTCTGCAGAACAAAAACACTCTAATTCTGTCAGTTAATCTGTACTGAGAGTCTAACTTTTGCTGAAGTACAGTGGAGATGAAAGAGCTTTCAAACATACGCTCCTTAACTGGAAGGACAGACTTTGTTATAGGTATGGCACATTTCTATCCCCCTCTCACATTCTCAAGCATTTGCAACCAATTTCACAGCACAATGCTACAATAAACAGAGAGTGCTGATTCATGCTCCCTTTGTGTCTCTGAGATTTTCTCCTGTCAGCTGCTCTCTTCAGGCAGAGAAATCTCCTGCTTGACAAGCTGGGTCAGATGTGTTGATAGCATCATTACACTAATTTTAGCTTATCACAGCTGAGGTCCTTTCTAAGAGTACCTGATTAGTTCTTGATAAGAAACTCAGAGTTTCTATAAACAATTTATCTGGATGTAAACCTTTGTAGTCTCCCTTAGATATTAGTCTTTTTTTTTTTTTTTTAAGAATTCTACAGAATAATGCCATATGCAAAAAATAACTGAAACAAAGAACCAACCAAACAAAACAAGATATGATAGTGAAGGGAATATGAATGGACAATTGGATTTCGATTCTTAAAAATTAATACTTAATATGCAAAATAGTCTCTATTTACTCCATTACAGCAGTTTTGTCAGTGTCTTAATATGTAAAATCCTTGTCTATTACCTTCAATTACAAGATATAATTAACATAACACAGCCAGTAGAATAATAAATAGTATAGGGAAAGTGATCTTCTTCCCAATTACACAAGTTAATTTTTATATGAAGTTTCAAAGTATTATGTCTCTCCATATGTAAAGTATTATACAGACAAAACCAAAAGTATTTTAATATCTAGTATAAACCTCAGTATGGAATATTTCAGGTGTCACCCTAGGGTAGCAATATTAGAGGCACCTGAAGCATTTAGAGAGACTACTGAGGTTCAGATGGGCCTATTTTTCAAGGAAAATCCTTTACACAGCATAAAATGATCTGACTTAGATTTTAAATTTAAAAAAAAAATTCTTTTTTTTTGGTAGTGACTGTCTAGATATTTCCTTTCCCTTCTCTTCCTTTCTCTTCTCCTCCTTTCCCTGCTCTTCCCTTCCCCTTCTTCTTCTTCCCTGCACCTTCCCTTTCCTTCTTCCCTTCTTCTCTTCCTCTCTGCCTTTTCCTTTCTTTCCTTATTTTTAGTCTGGCCAGAAGACACACATTGAATTTGTGAATTAGTCTTGATTAGATAAGGTAGCATTTGCTGAGTCTGGCTTCTGCAGTTAGCCCAAAAAGGTATTTTTCTTTTGTGAATATGGAGTGTGTGGAATTCTGATCTAATTATCTAGACTCGCTTTGCAGTGGGAAAAAAAAAAATCTGTGTTGTGATTCATCCACTTAAATGAAAAAAAGCAAAAATCCTTTCTGGACTGAACAAAATGGGAGCCTGGAGTGACTAGTATGGATTGAGGCATTTAGATTGTAGATAATAAAAAGTTAGGCAGTGTGAATTGCACTCTGAATACCAGATCAAGAACTATTTATCTAAATTCCTTCCCCTGGAGAATATGAGATTCAATCTTCAGTAGCACAACCAAACCATCAAACTGATATTGGAAATCTAGGGGACTTTATTTCACATACTCTTGAAGCCTAAATATTGCAATGAGTCTACACTGGTGAAAACTCAGATATGAAGAATTAAAGCTTCACTATTCTAAAGTTGCCAGAAAGTTCTTTAGGAAAAAAAAAAATTCTCTCCTTTAAAAAGAGACTTAAAATATTGTTAGAATCATTCTGAATAACGCATTGGAAAAAGGAAAGATTTCCTGAATCCAAAATACTTTGTTTCGTTAAGAGAGGCCACTGCAAATAAACATTTCACCCCCACCCAGCAAGATCATTTTTTCTTCCTCTTCTTTCTCACTCAAGTATTATATTTTCAGATATTCTTATTAGGATCCTGATACAGCACTTGAAAGCCTCCCTCCATCTTTTTGTTGTAGGTCTGTTGCTGCTCCCACCAGCTGTGCAGCAAAGAACATAGATTAAAACGTAGAAAGTGCTCGTAATAGCAGAGAACAGGCTGTTCTTCCCTCCAGGAGCAGCTTGGCTGTAGAGATGAATATATTTTTTTCTAGAAGAGAAAGAATGGCATTCTATGCCAGTCTTCCTTTCCCTTGAACAGAAGCCAATAGCTATAGTCTTAAAAGCTTTGTGCAGAGATTGTAACCATGTATCACAAGCACTATACAGCAGTTAGTTAATTAGAATACTTTAGCCTGAGTGGGAGCCTGTGTGTCTGGACTAGGATGAGCTTGGCTGCTTCATCGTTATTTACACGAGTGTCCACATAACAAATAAATCACATTTTCTATGAATAAAATATGCGTACAACTGGGTAGGCTTCTTTCCTCCAAGTTTCTATGTTTTTTTGTTCTTCATTGCAAGGCCAAATAAAACCTCCCATAGCAGATGGAATTTCTCACAAGAGATAGGGACAGTAGGATGATATTGAACTAGCACAGACATATAGCAATCGGATCAGGAGAGAAACATAATATATCTCTGTGGCCCCTAAAGCTGTGTATATGTAATGCATTTTTCCCTGTTTTGCCCAGTTGGTTTTATTTTAAATTCAGTGTTGCTGAAAACCTGGAATCCTGTCAGGGACGTTCTCCTTATTGACAGTAATGTTGTCTGCCTCAGGATAATTCTCTTTGCTATATTTAAACTAAGATATTGCACTCTATTACAAGAATATAAATGAGTTAAAAAAAATAAAAGCATTAAAAAATTGGGTGGACTCCTATATTACACATTGTGGAAGGGGGACAAGAGGGAAAGGAGAAAAAAAAAGAAAATGTTAAAAAAAAAAAAAAAGGAACCTGAAACTTTCCAAGCAAAATACCTGGGGTTATTTCCCAATGAAAATTTTCTGCATAATTACATTTTTACATGATCAGGAGTAGATTCTTACACATTCAGTTTGTGTGGAACACATTCAGTCCCCAGGGAATGTTCATGTGCCAGCTTAATTCTGCATATATGCCCATAATATCTTTTTCTTCTCTTCAGGGCTTTAGAATCTTAGTTAGGAGTTTATCCCTTTTTATTTTTGAATTCCAAGGCTTTGTGATGTTGAGCATTGGAGACTATTCATTGTGAGATGTTTCCTTGTCCTTTAGCTGTTTTCTTCAACTTGCATATAGGTAATACCCAAACAAAATCTCACCAAATATCACAATATTACTGAGCCTTTGAGAAGGTAGCAGTGGGTTTAGGGTTCACAAATTCTTTCTTGCTGGTCTATAGCATAGCAAACCTTCCTGGAGTAGGGCAGAGAAATCTAGCAACTGTCCTAGGGGATTTCAACACACAGAAGATGACCCTTAAGGGCACTGTGAAGCTAGAATGACAGCGTCATTTTACCTCAGATTGAGAATCTGCTTTTTTGTTTGTTTGTTTTCACTGGTGTCACAGACTCCAGCTGACCTGTTAAAAGGTACCTATTTGTACTTGGATATTCCACTGGAAAGAAGCACTGATGCCTGGAACCAGCCCCTGCTTTGTCACACAGCCAGAGTGGAGATTCAGCAACATGGTCTTCACCCCAGCTGGAGGTATGTGAAGAGAAAAAGAGGTAGAGATTGCTGGGATTCACTCAGCATTGCCTAAGACCCATATAACGTGCATCAAAATACATATACTGAAATGATATAAATACCTAATAAATATTGATATTTTGTGGCACAACATGCATTAGAAATTGTAATACTGCTCTAGTAGTAGTGTAGCATTAAATACCAGAATAGCACGGGGGGAAACAAAACAAAATTCCTTCAACTTTCTTGGAATATGAAAAGATGAGGGGCTTGATCAGGAGACTGGGAAATGAAATGAGAGCAAATTCTAATGGAGCATATATCTTATTTCCTAGTTTTTAGACAAAATCCCTTGTACCTCTGAAATGCCACCCACCTTTTGACAGAGATAACTATTCTAATTTTATTTGGCTCTGTGAATATTTAATATACTCCACAAAAAGTTACTGAATCCAAAAAAAAAAAAAAATGAAAGTACCCCACCCCAGAATTGCCTTGTTCTTGTTGGTTCAGGCAGCCTTTCTAGAAAAATATTATTTTGTAGATTACGTTGTCCAGCAGATCGTAGAAATTTGCAAATTCCATATACTGAGACTGTTCTCTAATGATGTCACTGTTTAGAAAAATGGAACTCCTAAAAGTTTCATGGATTTAAGTTTTCCTTACATGATTACATACATAATTGGGGAAATAAATTGGAATTTAAATGATTAAAATTAAAGAACAGAATTATTTTGAAGTAGTGATATTATATGAAGCAGGTGGTATATTAATCACAAATAATAATGATGACAACAGTCACAACAGTATGTTTAGATGATTACAAGACTAAATAGTTATGAGCCAAGACCTGGTGGCTCATTTAATAAAATTACTTGCTAGTTTGTTAGGGACATGAGTTTTCTGTATACTTAGCCTCAGGTTTACTGCTCACAGGGCTAACATAAACAGGAGGCATTGCAGAGGTGACCTTCTCAGTCCCTTGCTGTTTGCATCATTCTTGAGCAGTTTAGTAAATGAGTAGCATTAACATTGGCCTCAGAGAGACCAAGCATTTCTATTTCTCTTCCTAGGCAGAGAGAAATGTGACTTTATTTATTTATGTCCAGTATCAGAATAATAGGATAAACTCAACAGTGGCCTGATTTGTGAATGGCTCACCTTATAGTCTCAATGACTGATGAGAAGTCTTAAAAGTAATCCAGCTGTACTGCAGAGAGCACACTGATTTCTCCTGAACAAGTCTGTGTCAAGCTAAATCGTCCTTGATTAGCTTCCCATGATAGCTATAGGACTCCTAAAGCAGAGAGAAAGTCCTTGAATGCCCATACATGACTCCTCTGACAGGGATTCCAAACTTAGTTTAGAAAATCCTGGCAGTGAAAGTTAATGGAAATAATTCATGGACAGATTTTTATAAGAAAGTGAGCAGACAAGTTAGATGCCAGCACAGTGTAAATAGAGGAGCATAACAGTGACATGAGTTAGTGATATGTAATGAAGTGCTAAGCACTGTCATTATCACTTCTTCCCAGCATGTCTTAAACAGCTGCAGCTGCTGTTGAAGCATCTTGCAATAGGGCTTTTATTTGAAGAGCTGACTAGAAATTGCGCAGCATTTTACAATAAACTGTTAGTTTATAAAATCTGTATCAACTCACTCATTATACAATATACATCCTTTATTTTGCTATTTGGCAGAAGATATTTACCAAATTAAATCACACAGCATAAATCACTCACCATATTCTCATGTCACGGTGCTCTATGGAGGGATGAATTATTGATGAATTTGGGCCATGTTGACTGCATAGAAAATACCTGTCTGAAAATTATACACAAAATAAAACAAACCAGGTCTTCCAGATATTCTAGATTGACATAGCCCAATTTATGTGAAAATGGAGGGGATGAATTCCAATTGATAGTATAAATGTGATGCATTATTTAAAAAAAAAAAAAAAAAAGAAGAAGAAGAAAAAAAAGAGAGAGAAAGAGATTGTTTCACCATGTGGAATAGTTCATTCTCGCAGATCAGCTAATAGATATGATTTTAGAGTATTCATCTGGAGATATAAACAAATTCTGTATGATAATCTCACTGTGCTGGATAAGAATGTCCAATTTTTACCTTCTGATAAATTGTGACTTGAGCAGAATTAATACATATACACTTTTGACATGCACAGAATTTTTTTAAAAAGCATACATAGTTGTTGTGTTTTAAGGGCAATGTAGGTCATTTCAAATTACTCTATATCAATTAAGTGGTTGAAAAGGAAATAATATCATTCTCCATATCCCAACATATTCAAATATCTGACCATTTTAATCAGCTAATGGTTAATATAATTAGACAAAATCTTGTTGGATAATTAAGATTTGGAGCAATACATTCTGGAATTAATAAATCAGAAAATTATGTATGTATAAAGGCAAAAGACTTGTACATTACATTAATAAAAGTAGTTCAGTGGATACATTTCTGTAATTTGCTTTCAGAATTGCAAAATTATAACAGTGCAGTGGCAAGAGGCCAACAAACCTGAATAAAGATGCTGATCTACCCAAAGTATATTTGCTTTTTTCTTATATTTGAAGTGTTATGCTTCAGAGCAATCCTATAAATTATTCATTCTTAATGACTTTCATCTGTACAGTCAAAGACAGAAAATAATCAGGTAGAAAGATGCAAGTAGTTCTCAGAAAGTACATGACTGTTTCTAAAATGTAAGATGTGATTTTTGTAAATCTCATAGGGAATGTGTACATAACATAAAAAATGTTTCTTTGGACTCCACTTTGGTGAAGTCCAAAATCTATTTGTTCAACTTAACAGTATGACAATTTGATTCTATTTTTTTTTTGCTAAAAAGTCTTGAAAAAAGTATTTTCAGTGAAAATAATTATTAAATGAAAAATATTTGGTTTTGTTCACACAAAAATAATACCATTTCCTATAAATAGGCTATCATTTTGATTAAAAAAAATGTTATTCACATGTAGCGAAGTACCGTTTCTTATCAAGGAAATGCTTATAGCGAAGAGCTGCTTATAGGTTTTGGTACTCAAATCTCTTTTGGTTAACATTTAACCAGTATCAAATGATGTGATAAAATTTCTATTCTGATGGTACTAAGGTAGCTAATCCTCTTTATACACAAGAATTTTCACCTGTCTTTAAATCTGCTCTGTAAGTCTCTGCTTTGAGTTTATGTAACTTCATTCATTTAGCAATAATGTGTAAAAATATGCTTTTTATGGGCAGCAAGAATTGTTGTTTACTAGCCACAATGTGAAATGATAAAAAAAACTATTCCCTGATGATGTTTTGGGAAGCCTTATTCTTAAGCTTTCAGCTTTTCTAAAAAGTGTTGAAAATATTAGGCAAAGGTTTCTATGAAGAATTCTTCAGGTATTATCTCTTATTATCATAAGATAGTTGTTATTCTCATAGGAAAAAGTCTACTCATGAATTTGGATTTTGACACAGTATTTTGAGTTTCTGTGGGTTTTACAGGGTTCTTAGATTAAGTATTTAATAAAAAGCCCAGTCAGCATTATAGTTTGTCTGTACGCTATGCATTTAGATATTTTAATATGGTAGATTCTCAGATGAAAGTGTTATAGAGATGTTCAGAATGTAGTCATTTAAAAACTTACATATATGTACCCCTAATACGTATATTTTCTCACTCGTTCATACATTTTTTATCTACTGTGCAATTGACTTTCAATAGGTCTGTGGAGTGAGTGATCTGGTAGTTACGAAAATACCTACCACTTTTCAGCATATGGTTACAACACTCTTTCTGCATTTCTAAATCTTGTTCATAAGTATGAAATACTCACCCTACAGTCTTTATGCAGAAGTGGTATTTGTTGCCCAGAACAACCACTTTCATTTGTTATTCACTCCTTTTGATGATAATGGCACCGCTTGCATCCTGAGCACAGTACTGAAATCCTGTGAAGGCCAAGAAATGCTTATTTATTCAGAATTTCACTGTCCTTATGATGGTAAATCTGAAAAGAAATAAAGAAGATGGGAAGAAGACAGCCGATGGCTCATTTTCTATGCTGCATTGTTCAGCATATATAGATGGATCCTGTAGTTTAACATAGATTCTTTCAAGATGTCTGTCACTGGAGTATGTATGTGCATTTCAGAAATGTGACTGACATCTGTGACAGTCTTTGTAACGAGGGAAAAGCAAATGAATGGAGAGCTTTGTTTTGGTATGAGTCTTTGTTGCTATTTGTTTGGAGTTTCTTTGTTCATGGGTGTTTAGTATTCATGTTGCTATCTATAGGAGATGCTGCAAAATCTCGGAAGTGTGCCATGCACTTGAAGTGGAAGGTTGTAGTGCTTAATTTATTTAAAAGTTATTTTCACAAGCTTGAGCTACTATGTGAGATGGACAGTCCCTTTTTCACAGAGAAGCTTTTTCCCTGACAGAAGACCTCCCTTGTGTCAGAGGGACAAAGCTGGGGTCCGTGGTCCTGAAAGAGTGGAGCAAGAGGGAAAGGTCTTACATCTGCGAGCAAACTCGAAACTTCTTCCCACCTGCAGCATTATAACTCCATGTTTCATCAATATGGCAAGACTGAGCTTGCCTTTAGAACCAGCTCTGCCTGTTGATCCTTCTTATTAAGGCACTGTATTAGCCCTCGCTCCTGTGTCAAAGGAGTCCCGCTCTTCCCTATTCCTGCCTGATTATTCAGTGAGAATACGATAGACTAAAGCAAATAAAAAATTCCCCTTCTTTATTCCCCCTCATCATTCCCCCTAATTTCATAATTCCTCCTCAGGAAACAAAGAATCAAGCATTTCAGAGTTGGTTTTGACTATGACTTCCAAGTGAGACAGCTAGTCATTATTCAAGGCTGAAGTGTCTGCCCAAGACACCAGGCAGTTCCCTGCCCCCAGTGTAGCTACAATAAGTGGGAAAATAATAATAAATATAATTTGCAAATTAATCTACTTCAGAATGACTTTTTTGTTTTATGCAGTTTTGTTATTTTTTACTTTAAAACAAACACTTCTGAAAGTCACTTCTAACACTTGAAAGTGTTGATTTGCTTAGAGCTCCCATTTTAAACCTGTTTGCTCACATTGCTTTTTTAACATGGAACCATGTCATAGTTATCATTTTGAAAAATACAAGAATAATTTTAAAATGTAAATGTGTAATATCTTCCATAGATTGCATTTGGGGGTTTGAACATATTAGAGAAGATAAAGAATCAGACTCCAAAGAATAGAAATGTAAATAAGCATCTATTGGTTCTTCAAGCTGCTGAATTTTAGTGTAGTCATTAAAAAACAGAACTAGCATTGAATCTCTTGATGTAGTTAATTTCTTAGGGAAGCAAAAAAGTACTTTTAATGTATGGATAGTACTATTTAGAAAACACTCTGAAGAAGGAAATAAAAAGGCCAGTATAGATCTTTTGCCTTTAGCAAATGTACATTTGATATACAAAGAGTTTTCCTTCTTTTGTTGTACGTAGGTCTAATAGGACTGCAGAGAGTGAGATCTGAACTTGTTCTAACCGCAACTGATATGTAGGGGAGGAGAAATTATGATAAAGAATATGAAGATTGAGTTTCTCTGAAATATGAGTTACACAGAAGTTCGAAAAGGAGTTAATATTTGGAACAATAAAGTTAATTTTACTTTAAAATTCATCTTGGAGTCAATAAAATGTAGTTAGCCATACACTTTTGCATATATTCAAGGTATAAAGCTATCATCCTACCAAGTGTATCATGTTTATATTATTTTATATTATTTTGAAGCTGGCAGAAAAGGAAAAAAATTCAACTACATATGTATCAGCTAAGCACATCAGGTGACATATTGTTTTATATTATTGTTTTATATTACCTTGAAGTTGTACTAGCTCTTGCTTCCCATAAAGGAAGAACGTACTCAAGTATAAGTACATTTACATCAGTTCACTGAAAGTTTAGCTGCACTGCGAGATTCCAACGCCTTCATAACAGAGACTTGTAAAGATTTCATATAGACGTAGCTAAGGCAGATGTGACTTTTAGGTCTTTCTTAAGTAAGCATCTAATTCATTTATCCCTGCCTAAAATATACAGTGTCCCAACTGTGTGTATTTTGGAAGCACACAAGATGCCAAATGTTTTCAGTGATGAAATATCCATGGACAGAAAAATGTCTAGCTTCTATTCAAAGTGGATTACCCATTCAAAAATTCAGAACTAGAATATTCTGTTTTGGTGTGAGTGTGTGTGCATGTGTGAAGTTGGAGCTAACAAGTATCTGCCACAAGAATTCTGTTAGAGAATCTACCACCTATAAAATAAACCTACTACCTAGGAACTCAGGGAAAAAAAAAAAAAAAAAAAAAAAAAAAAAGAGAGTCTTTGACTAGTAGGTGAATACTCTAAAACATTCCCAGGCCCTCCCACATACCACAAGAAGCATATTAACAAAGAGAGTTCATTCATATTATGAGTAATGAAAGAAATGTGAGTCCATGCTGTTCAGGTACATTAGTTGCAAATGTACATTTTTAGTATCTTGTTTTTCTTGAAATAAATGCAGGGCAGACTGACAAGGGAAAAAAAAAAAAGTGTTTGTGTAACAATAATTAACAACATTGATTCTTTCTTCTTCTTTTACAATGTATAAAAAGGCACTACATGTATATAAGTACCAAATATCCTGGCCAGAAGCAGATGCTAGTGACTAAAAGACCAATTTCAAAGCTACCATTCATCCTCTCAGGGGATTCCTGAGTTGGAAGGCTTTTTTTTCTTTTGAAAGTGGCTTTATTTTGTTGTTGTTTTTGTTTAACACTTTTAAAGCTCATGCTACAACTTCTAAGGTGCACGTTTTGCACAGTTTATGATACGCAATATGAATAAAATACAAGGATCTCCCCCTTTATTCCAGCTCCTGAATTCCTATCTCTTCTGCTATAGATGCAGCATTTCACACCAGGGAATAGGAGAGAAAAGAGGTATTGTGAAATATCTAAAACTGCAATTTGTTTGGAGGCCCCCTCCTGTTCGCAGACATTAACTTTTAAAATCATACAAGAAATAGCCATTGAACAATTGACTTTAAAGTCTCCAGGTGCAATAGCAACTTTTCTTGCTATAGCAGTTCTTATATTTTTTTTCACCATTTCCACTGTGAGCGACACAGCAGGTATCTCTTTTTATTCTCTGAAATGCACATGAATGCCTTCCCACTGGCAGACAAAAGAGAATGAAATGATAACTAACACATTTGTGTTCATTTTAAGAAAATCAAATGATCAGCCCCAGATTTTTCTGTAGAAACCTGTATCTAAAGCTTAAAATGGTAATTCAGAGAAAAAGCTGGGCATGTTATGATACTGAAAGAAGTTTGGTATACCTTAACCAACCTGTGGTAAATAAGATCAGATCACATAATGAGGAAGAGAAGAGAAATATTTCTGTGGCTTCCCGTGCATAGGCAGCCAGGATTTTATGGAGAAGCTAAACATTCAACTGCTAATGCCAATCAAATGTTATTTGGAAGTCACAAAAAAATCTGTCCTTATTTTTTCTGCCCACTAATGTCTGTAAATGGCTTTACAATACCCCACTGGAATGTTTAGCGTGGGCAAAAGGGCACATGTTTTTATCTTCCTTGTCCTTCTGCATAATACTCTTTTCTGATTGCTGTTCTCTGTCATGGCATAGAGATATCCATGTGTTACTACCGAAGCTCTCATAAAAACCATGGCTATCTTCCCAAATAAAATAAGTAAATAAATAAAAAAGTAATGCTGGGCTTCTCAATCTGACAGCAGGATTTTGAATTCAGAGGCAAAGCTATAGACCGTCCTGATGTTTTCTAAAGATAGATGGCTGTTTTGTAGTACCTTCTTTTCAGGTCAGATCTCTAGGTCTTTGCACAAGTAGGGCACTATAGTGAAAGTATGCCAGCATCAATGGTGAGAGCAGTTTTTCATTTTGAAAAATACCAAGTGAAGGGTGGAGCTCACCTTGTTTGAGCAAGCAAAATCTAGAAGAGGACAATCAATATCCAGAAGTATGTTCCTATTCATATTTAGAAACTGGCAATCTCAGTTTATACAGACATCAATGAGTTTGGGATTGGAAATGCACAGGTAGGTGCATGGGTACTTTCCTAGCTTTTCAGAGGAATTAATATTACACTATTTTTTTCTCTGTTTTAGTGAAATAGTGATATTAACAAATTAATGGCAAAATTTGAAGAAATGACTTCAAAATTGCTGTAAAAATTAAATTATCATACTGGTGTTTGCCAGTACCTCAGAATACAATGGATGTCTTGGTGCTATACATCAAGAGCATAAGAATAAATTAAAATATTAAAAAAGGAAGGAAAATGGATTCAGCATGATATTTAAGGCAAGTTTTTGGTGAAGACTGATCCTCAGAAATTATTATCGGTTGCCTTGCATATCAGGTAAGTGCCTAGCTATTCATTGAATTTCTGGGTTTCGAGGACAAGATCATCATTTGAGTAAGATCCCCCCCGCCTTTTTTTTTTTCAAAAAGAAAAGTAAAAATAAAAGGAATATATATATTCAGTATAAATATGGCTTATATTTCATTGATTAGATTTCATAAATGACAAATCCCTCTGTATCTATGCATATGTAGAATGGACTAGTAGCTGAGTAATTTGAGATGATGAGCTAAGAATTTCAATTATTTGTCTAGGCATAAAAAGCCTTTAAAGAAAATTAGTTCTAAATTACTTTGGCTGCAGTATTTTTAAAATAGAAGAGATACCGCTCTTGATTTTTAAAAAGTGCTCTTGAAAAAGTGGCAAAAGGTAATCAAGTTTATTCTTGCTGAGTTGAATTAAGGACACCTTCCTGCAGAGCATGAACTGTTCTTTCATCTAAAGGACTTCACTTAGCAAAAGCACCTACAGATAAATTCACTGAACTATCCAGCCCAGCTATCACCCAGCTATTCAGGGTCAAAACAATAAAATATCAGACTTCATCGTTATGATGTTTCTTTGCAATAATAGTGTAGTAATTGGTAATAATTTTAGAATAACATTATTATTTCAGTTGCGTCTTTCAGCACTGAAACTATATGAAAGGCCAACCTAAAATTCTGTTGTCCATTTGTCTATGTGTATACAAGACTTATACCTTGGTATGATATAATGATGATACATATAATGCTTGCATGGAAAGCTCTGCCATACTTCTCTCAACATAGTCACAGAGATTGTCATGCAATGTCTGAGCCAGCAAGGGTGGAAAACCCTACTTCCATATTGATTAATTTACCGCACGGAACCGTAGGGAATTTAACAAGAAATTTTGACTCCCACAAATCCACAGCAAAGCCTTATGAAGAATAAATGAATGTTATAAAGTATATTTCTTCCACCAATGCTTAAAGTGTTTGGATTCCCAAAGAAGCAAGTCAAAGCTGTATTTAACTCTTTTGCAATATAAGATGTTTTTAGCAGAACCTTATGATGGAAAACGACACTCTAATCCTTTAGAAATACTATGGCTTTGGAGGCACATGACATAGGCACTACATGGAAAATTAGTTGCAATTTTGTGTGTACAGGCAGTATCTGTGTATAATATATCCTTTTTTGTTTGTTTTTACTGAAAGCTCTATATTTCTTATAATGCATCTGTATGTATGCATCTGTGTGTTTGTAATAAGACAATCAGTTTACTGTAGCAAACTTGGAAGTGAAGTTGGTGCTTATTTTACTACCCTTCCTATTTTATTTCCAAACTGAGAAATTGAGGTTATGTTTTATTATTATTTAGTACTTTTTTTTATTCCTAAACCACTACGGTCTACTGAGAATACTGAAAATTCATTCTCTAAATGCTGCTGCAAGAAATTAAATGAGACTGCAGGTAACAAGGTTGCAGATGGTTCACACATCCAGATGGTAAAAACAAAACCTACCAAACAATAATAATAAAAAAAAATCGAAAAAAACACAGGCAATAGAATCAAATTTCACTGAAAACAAACAACAGTAAAAAAAAGAATAAGGGAAACCCTCCATCCAAACCAGAAAGTTTCAATGTCTGGAAACTCTACATAACAAATGTAGAGTCCAGACTATGATATCCACATTGTGCTGCAGATTTGTCATAGCTGGTTTTCTTGTGATATGTATGTATGTTTGTACTATTTAATTAACTGTAACCCATGTTTTAATAGGTTGATGACTGCAGGAAGAAAGACCATGCAAACATGAATATGAAGCTTTTGGAAAAAAATTAGGCATGTTTGAAAGTTTTTTGTTTGTTTGTTTTTTATCATACAGCATTTTGCCTGATGTTAAAAGTTCTTCAGATTATAATTTAGTAGGTTTATGTGTATATCTTTTGTTGTAAAAGATGTTTTTTAAGGAAAAAAAAAAGTTTTGTACAATAACAACTATATGTGTGAGATACTTCAGTTCACAGATGACATTATCTATACTTCATAATGTCTATTATTGCTATTTCTATGCTGAGAAATTCTCTAAAGGCAGAAAGAGCAATAACTCCATGTCAAAGAAGTACTCCTTTAATAGACCTGTGTTAAGCCCCAAGAACATTCAGAAAGCAAGAGGAGAAAAGGAGTCAGAGAGGACAGAGAAAACCTAATACTTTGCACAGTTTAAGTCATTATTTATGTCTTCTAGTTATACAATTCTGCTTGAAAGTACTTTAAGTAGCAACCAATGCAGGGAGTACTTTCTCTGTGCAGACTTTTTCCTTTATTTTGTGAATCAAGAACTTCATTAGAAACTGAGCAAACATATTGGATATCTTCAACTCTTCTCCTCTCTGCCACTGGAAGAAACCCATTGATTTCCATTCAGTCAGAGGAATATGTAAGTATTCTAGGATAAATCAGGACTGTCATCCTCTGGGAATCATAAATCACTGTTGAAAGCTCTTGCTTCCATAAAAATCCTCTTCTGTTGAAAAGACAAAAAATTCCCTGACTTCTTTTCTTATATTGAATTATGTACATTATTAATGTATTGAAAACTTACTGGAATCTCCATGTAGGCAGATGTTTTATCAATAGGAGTTTTAACTGTGCAATCTGTCCTCCTAGGTTTATATTTTATCTGGTAGGCTATGGTGAGCTTTTCCAATCAATTGCTTTCAAAAACATATTAGTGATTTCTAGCTTGAGAAAAGATTTTGTGAATTCTACCAGTGACGCATATAGCTCTTTGTAGACAGGAACTTGGAGAATTGTGTAGTGATCTTTAAAAATTCTACACAACATTAAAGAAAGCCCTAAGCATAAGAAAGAGGTTAAGTGTTAAATGATCTT
Source organism: Tinamus guttatus (assembly GCF_059628265.1). NCBI lineage: Eukaryota > Metazoa > Chordata > Aves > Tinamiformes > Tinamidae > Tinamus > Tinamus guttatus. The sequence goes on along the minus strand of NW_028289202.1, from coordinate 375,623 downwards.
CCAAGAATAGACAGAAAATATATTGATCAAACATGCATTTCAGATGTATCTTATATTTAGCAGTATTATCTCATCTGGGAGCTCTGGCTGAAAAATACATTGATTCTGAAGATCAGTAGAATTAACAGAAGAAAATTTCATATATTCCCTCCCCAAACCGTGATGGTACAACCGGTACAGCTGCTACTCTCTTGCTTCTGTCTCAGGCTTCATTTTTATCTATATTCATGTGACATTTAGAAAAACGTTTGCTTGGAAGAAGAATAGGACACATGTCCTGAGTATATTGTCTTTCCTGTTACATATCATCCTTGCCACACATCCCAAGGAGAAAAATGTCTTAGAGGGAAGCAGAGTGGCTAAATGTTTAACAGCTGAATCTGTTCCTGTAAGTATCTATTTGTTAAAAGCAAAAGCAAAAAATACTTCCAGTCTTTAAGCCATAGAACTATTCATATCAGATTACAGCTAGTTCTTTGAGTCTTACAGTTTTGTATTTCTGTGCAGCATCTCATTAGCTTAATAACGGAAATGCAGTGCCACCTAACACTACAAGTTAAAAATTCTCCAGAAGAAAACAATTGTTCATAAATAAGTGTCCACATCTGTTAGCCACTTTTAAACTCCTTTACTAGCTAAAATGTAAAATTTAAATAATATTTTAATTTAAAAAGAATACAAGAGTTAAAATACATTATGAATTAACAATCACAGTAGGAAAATCTTCTACATCCCAGAGATGATAGATGTTCTGTACTCTGGTTTTGAAGACAAGAAAAAAACAAGGTGGTAAAGAGGTAAGAATGACATCTAGCACAGTTGCAGGCAACGTGATTGTAAAGAGTCTCTGTGTATGTGTCTTTAAGGTATCTTTACAAAGATACCTGCTCAATAAAGAGAGAAGAAATGAATCATCACCTTGCTGTTAGTGTCTCTGCTAATGACATTTCTCACAGAGATTGCAAAATGAGACTAAATGGTAAGGATTAAATTAGGAAAAGAGGATAGCTGGTTATTCAGAAATATGCTCCCAGTTTATTTTTCAAAAATATCTTCCTATTCACATTTATGAAGTGTTATTGCACGTATAGCCCAATTCCCAATTTCCTTTTATTTCTCTGAATAGGTATCACTATGAAGCCATTCTCAGAGTTAACTGCTGATCTTTTTTTCTTTCTGAGAACATTATTTTTTATCCGTACTCCTACTCTGAACAGTTAGAAAGAGTAAGGGGAGAGGCTGAATCTTTAAAAAAAAATGTTTCAAAAACTTATCTATTTCTGTAAGTGAACGTAATTTTATAAAGAGAACAGATATCTTTACTTGCTGAAGAGGTACAAAAAGGGACTAGTTTTCAGATACAATTCTTTCTTCAGGTTTGAAATAAAAGTGGCAAACTTCAGATTAAGTACAAGTTAGGAATGATTCTTGGGTTATCTAATATTAATTAAATACAAAAATAAGATGGACAACCCATTTATGGGACAGAAAATGCTGTTTTATGGGTGTTAAGTAATGAAATGATCACCTTTTTTGCATCAGAAAGGAAAAAAAAAGTTATTATTACTTTTTATAGGCTTGTTTCATATTTTTCAGATACTAAAAGACTTTGCACTTGTTCTGTATTAGGTGTTTCCTGGGCAATAAAGTCTGGAGAGAAGAATTAGGGTGTCATTTTTACTGCTAATGTGATTATGTGACTAATTTCATGAGCTAAGTGCAAGAGAGAAAGTATCAGAGTGGATAATATAATTTTGGGAAGAACCCTTGAGTTCTCTAGTGCATGTCATACATAAAATCCTGTGTGTTCTGGAGTGTGCAACATAAATAACTCTTAAACATTCATTTTGATAGATCTAGGATTTCCTTAACTCTTTGTGAAAAGAGCTTGCTTTTCCAATTTAAATGAACTTTACACTTGTCTGTCTGTTCTTCATTTTCAAAAGTCATCTGATTACCAGTGGCAAAGAGGAATATGGTATTATGCTACAATTCTTAAAAAAAAAAAAAAAAAAAAAGGTTTTGAAATCTACTCTTCTGAAAATGTGGCAATATTTGTCACTTATGATATTGAAGAAAGTTTTCCAAATATGAATTAAATGTTGAAAATGAGAGACACTGCAGCTATGTCCAAGCATGTAGGCCACTACTAAAATGGATTTCCAATTCTTATCCTTCAGATTTTAAGGTCTGAATATGCCTGATCTTAAACTGCCTGTGTAGTGTTGTGTAATGTATTACATTGGTTTACTTGCTGCTGTTTAGGATAGCTTTTCTATCATTTCTCTTGCTAAAATATGAACTGCTGCATACCAGCACACTTGTGATGACAGATCCTCCATTAATGTAAAAGGAGTAGACAATATTGCTATACTATATAATTCAAAGATTGGGGTTTGAGCGATCAATCTGTGATAATGTTACACTTGTACAGATTGTATTGAGTTGTAAAATAAATACAGATTACACTGGATAATTAACATTCATGCTTTTTCTATCTTCAGTAATTCCTAATTGACTTCTCCTCAAGAAGTCTTAGCTCTAGCTTAGGGGCATCTGTGAATTTTTTTTTTTTGTTAAGTAAGCTAAAATTCTGAAGAAAATTTTCTATTGTGGAGTCAGCAAAGATCTTCTGCACAGAAAACTGAACACTTACCCAAAGAAGGTCTTATCCAATTCTCTTTTTACTATGCTTAAAATAATTTTCAGAGGGTTTTTTGAAACCTTAGAAAGTCTGAGGCTCTAAGTTCTAAACCTTTCCCCAAAGCTTTTTGCTACATCTTGTGAAACCAGTACGTTTTACATTCAATAAAAATAGCATGGTTAATGATTGATATCCTAAGGAACTTAAGGAAAAATTTCTTGCCAATGACGATGATAGAGCACTGGAACAGGTTGCCAAGAGAGGTTGTGGAATCTCCTTCTCTGGAGATCTTCAAAACCCATTTGGATTTAATCCTGTGTAACATGCGCTAGGTGACCCTTTTTTAAACAAAAAAGAAATAGTTCTCTAATTAGTTCTTCAAGATAAAAGCACTATGGAAATGAAACAGATTTACTATGGAAAGATAAGTGGCATATCTGAGATGTCTGTTTTATTCCTTTTTTGTATGAAATGGTGTGATATGTCTTCACATGGGAAGAGACGTGGTGTGTCATCCTCAGATCATTAACATGCTGGCCACATTCAGTCTTATATACACATCTGATCTCCTTGCTTCATATATTCTTTTCATTTGTCCTTAGTCTTTCATTTGTAGATAGACTTTTTCACCCTTCAAGCTGGGAAATGTTTTGCCTGATGAATATTCCCATTCCATTTTATTGAGAAATAGTGTCATTGCAGATGATAAAAATGTTTATTTTTTAGAAAATTGTGTACATGTAGTACACGTAAATTTGTTTTCCATTTTTTTTTGTATCATGGAATTTGAAAAAAAAATCTGTTTTATGTTGTGTGCCACAATATTGTCTGTTAATCATACTTGCAGTCGTTGGGCCCAAATTCTACTTCCTGTGAGAACTGTGTCATTAGTTTCTTATTCTGAAAATTGTAAAGATAAAAATTCCCTTCACTGAAACTATTCATAGTCAAGTATTGCTGAAGATGAGCATAAGTAGCATAATTTGGCTCACAAATGCACTTGAAATATCATCAATTACAAACTGTTTAACCTTTTTAACAATACTTGCAAGCAGGAATTTCATTTTATAGTGCTTAGAACAGCAGAGTTCTTTCTGAACAGGCTTCAGGAGGATAACTCCTTGGAATGTTGGAAATATAAATAGTGTAGAGGGGAAAAAAAAAAAGAGAGAGAGAGAGAGAGAGAGACAAGAGAGAAGAGGGTAATTTGGTATTTTTCCAAAACCATTGACCTTTCAAATACATTGCAAAGCTTAAATACAAGTACAATCACTCTCCAACCATACATATAGACGCATCTTCATTTCCTGTTTATAAAAACTTACTCATACTGTATTTTAGATCATATGTCTGTTTTCCTTCTAATCCTCAAAGCATTATAACCAACAATTATAAGAACCTTGCTGAGAAGAGAATGCAAACCATAACTACCAATGCCTATTTTTATTTACCACAACTTACAATACTTTTACTAACAATACTGTTCTTTTTCTCATTGATTTTGTTCTCATTGACAATTTATTAATCTGTAGCTTTAAGCATCCTTTAACCAGGGATTTGGAGAGTACTAATTTTCATTCTCATACTCCAAGGACTCAGAACTATGACCCACCACCAACACCTTATTTAAGCTCCTCCTCAAAGTTTTCTGCATTGTATCAACTGCAACTTAAAAGTGAACTTTTAAATAGCATTCAGTTTGTAACATGACATAGAATTAAAAGAGCTGTTCCTTTTCAATTCCATCTTATCATTCTGAATAATACTTTCATAATACTCCAAGAAGAATATCTCATATTCCTCAATCTTAGGTTCGATTAGAATTGTCTTATTGATTAGTGAGATGAAAGGCATCCAGTCATCGAGAATACCTACTTGTATATTGATTACACTTTTCTATCTTAATCTCAAATTCTTTTGTATATATTTATCTCACCAAGCAAGATATCTGAAAAGAAGACCTTTTTCTAAGTTGCTGACATTTCCAGTTAATTGAAACAAATAGGGGTTCATTTCTTTAACAATGAGACAATTTCTACTTTAAAGTAATATGAATCATAGCCTAGAGAAAACCTTTTTTTTTTTTCTCATTAACTAGAGGAAACTTAGTTTAGTTAGTTTATGTGTAGCATCTACAACATTAATGAGACTTCATCTATGGATGTTACGATGACGTTCAACTTTCTTCAAAAATGTGAGACACACTACTGGGGTAGCTGGAGAACACAGGATCTCATGTTCTTTTCTGGCAAAGGTAGAACTTCAAATACGAGGTATTTACTTTGTGTTTGGTCGCATGCCATGTTTCCTAAGACCTCTGTGTCACAGTGTGTTGAGCAATAGGACTTGTTACCCAACCTATGATTTCTCTCTTAGCTTGAAAGCAGGCCAAATTTAACCCTCTGCTTTCAGTAAGTCTGTAGAAGGAATTCAGTTTTACGGTTCACAGATTTGTCCTTTTGACTGCAGATCTTTTGCTATCTACTTTTGAGTAGTTCTTCTCCGTAGGAATTATATATTTTCACATACAAAATCTTATTCTTGTTTGTAATTCCTGCATACAGAGTCACAAAGCAGTGCTCGACATAAATGGGAAGGTAATTTTTCTAAGTGATCTGCATAGATCACACAAGCTATTACTGAATTCATGTACTGTCCTTCAGCTTCACTTAATACAAATTTAGGGCACTTCTAATCTCTGCTTATAAATCTGCATTTACAGAAAATACTGAGTTAATGGAATAAAGAAAGAATTATTATGGTCCTAACTGCAGTTCATGGAGTCAATTAATGTTTTGCCAGTAGGAGTAGAGAATGGCTCTGAATTTGTTAAACTGTACATGAACTACCCTGTTTACTTGAAAAACAGAATGATGGAAAATTCTGTTGCATTTCATTGAAGAATGGCGCCAGTTCTCAAGTTGTTTAGCTTTAATGATGCATATTCAGTAAACACTGCTGTATTTGGTAGACTTTACAGATTGTTTTTAAACATCTTGTGAAATGAAGAAAAATCAGACCTTAGGAAAATGCACAAATTCTGCACAGATCTTGGACAGATTCTGTTGTGTGTTTTGTACTCAAATGTGGGGATACAAAACTGGCTCTTTCTTTAAAAAAATTTCATGCCTTCATGCATTCAATACCTTTCTAATCCTTTTGCTGGACACCTCTGCATTTAGTACGACATGATATTACATGCCTCATAAAGAAATATCATTTAAAAACAAACAAACAAAAACAATATTAGTTATATTAAACTTTAATTTTATGGTTGCCTCTTAGAAAAACAAAACAAACAAAAAAAAGAGTTACTTACTATTTTTGGGATATACATTAAAACAGAATGTACCTTGTAATCTCATCTTTTGACTAAGGGTCATTTGTTCTGTCCTCTGGAAGGGATGTTAGTGTCGAATAATTTCTATTAATCCATAGTATGGGTTGCAGGTTTCATCAGGAGAACTGAATCAGTTTCAATGACCAGGTTGCTCTGAGGAAATAAAGATAAGAGACACAACAGCCCAAAATAATTGAAAAATTGAAAGTTGAAAGGACTTTAACTTTGTCTCTTTTACTTTTTTTTTTTTTTTTTTTTGTCAGACTGATCTTTGCTCTGTCAGTTGAAGTGTTTCCCTTTAATTCAAGGCAACATTCCACTAAAAGCTTATTGTTTTATATGTTCCTTAGTCTTCAGTTCACCTTCTCTCAGAACTCAGAATGAACAATGATCTTAAATCCTCTTGCATATGCTAAATCTGTTTACTTTTCACATAAAGAGATAGACATAGACACCAATATAAATTAGGATAAAGACAAAGAAATAGATAAAATATAGGTATGATTAGTAAGATTTGCAATAAGTGTCCTAGAAAGTGAGATGATTTACAAAAGGGAATAAAGATTCTTGATCTGTAAATTTTAACAGTTATTATTTATTATTAATATACTTTTATTATATTAAATAATATATATGTAATTTAATGTATATTATTTATTTATATTAAAGAAATTGACATCAAAGAAAATTGACTGAGAGGACAAATATGCAACTGCTTAATCATACTTCTTTTTGTATTGTGAACTTATATGGGTTAAAATCGTTAAAGGGTGTTCAGCTCTGAAAGTAACTGGTAAAACATTTAATAGAAAAGTATCTTTAGGACAAAATAAACAGTGTCAATCAATAACAGTGCCGATATTCTGATATTAATGGGGTTTAAAAGTGATACAAAAATTCTGTTGAGGAGAAAGGAACATTAAGTGTTCTACCAGTTAGAACCAATACCCATTTCTCTCAGAGATATTTAAGAAGATTTCTATAATATTTTTAATGGATCCAAAAATGGATCAAGTTTTTGCTGAATAATCTGAATGCATACTTATTAAATAAAGCAAATTGTAATGTTAAATGAAGTTGATGATAAGCATTAGACATTATAAGATTAAGACTGGTTAATTCTTAATCCTACTGGGGTTAAAGGGTGGTGAATATTAGTCGTAATATTGTTAATAATTATTTAGCCTTCTTCACTTTCAAAGTGCTTTAGGCATGTCAGTCTTGCCATGCTGTTTTAAAAGAGATGGAGAAATAATGCCACATTTTTGAATAAGAGAAGATTCATATTCAGTGAGGTGTTTGATATTTGTTAAAACTCAATGGATTTTGGTGTCACACAAGTACAATCTTCAATTCAACTCTTCCTGAATTCCTTTGCTGAAATGGGATCTACAGCACAAAAAGTACATTGCATACCTGCTAGGAGAAGGATACCATAAGTGTGTAAACATATTACAGAATCATTTAGATTAGACAATAATAATCACTTTGGAGGCAGGAACTATAGGGGCAGGAACCACAAAGCAGAACTGTGGATTTTGAAAATATGGTTCACTCTGTATAGACTGTTTAAATTATGCCTGAATTATACGTATTAGACATAGTCAACCTTGAATATTCTCTGCGATAGTCAAAAAACCCTACATTCTACTTTAGCATAGTTCATTAAAAACTTCATTTTAGATGAGATTTTCATTTAATATCAAATAAATATTTCCTGCTACTTTTTCTGAACATTAGTTCTTGAACATTTGTCCTTGCTAACAAAAGAAAATAAGATATTGCTGTCTTCTTCATAGTTCTCATTTGCACATTGCACATAACAGCTGTGGTTATATTTCTATATATTCTCTTTTCTGAATTCCTTATAGTTTTTCCTTTTTTTTTTTTTTTTCAGATAGGCTCCAACTGGACCATAATTCTCTTAAGTTGGAAACTATTTCCACAGTCCTTTTATTCTTTGCTGCTAGAATGCCTCATTTCCCATGTAATACATATCTCCGATTCTTCTCTCATTCCTTTGTAAGCTAGACGAGAATGACCTCATTCCATGAGTAGCTTTCCCAGTGTCCAGATCAAGTGGGTGGAACAGTAAAAACTCCATCTCATCTCTTCACTTTACCCACCATCACATCTTGAAATCACCCCCTTTGACAACTACTGTCTCCCACGTTGTCTTCCTCCTGGCTGCAGTGTTTCTTCATCCATTCACTTGCACATACTGAGATCATCTAACTGTCTGACTGTGAGGAACACATTTACTGAAAGCCCTGAGGCAATACTTCTGCCTCCCAGTTTGCAAATAAAACAAATCACTTGACCAGTAGCATAGGATCTTTGGGCATAGGCAATACAAGTTTGCCATCCTGTTTTTTTCTCACATATTTTGCTCTGAGTGAGATTGTCTGCAAGGGGATATACACAAAAGCTTGCCTGGACATTGAAGGTGTAATTTAAAATGCATTGATTAAAACTAAATTAAATCCTTAAGTAGTCACATTTATTTCAAAATGAATGAAACCAGATCATTTTGAATAGAATAATAGGGAAGTGGAGGGTTACGAACTGATTAAGTGTTATACTTCAATGTTTCTGAGGCACTAAGAAATCTCGGTATGATCAGATCTAGCGCTCCCTTTGAAACACAGGGGAAATCCTGTCATAAATACGCTTGTAGGAAGAATTAAATGTGCTATAAAAACTAAGTTGAAAAAGCATAACTGCTTCAATAAAGTACTTAAACTGCCAATAATAGAAAAAAAATAGTTCAGAATTCTAATTTTCTCCAGAAACGTTTTGCCTCAAAACTATTAAATAAGCTTTCAAGATGTTAGTCACCTCACTCTGAAGAATTTTTACTCATATGTCCATCTCACTTAAGTTAGCCATCCAGAATTTAGTCAAAAGAGGAGAATAAGCATTTCCGCTTACCTCATATATCTGTAATTATAATGGATTCTAACTTTGTGTAGTTTTCTTGTTTTCTCCACTGAATATAGAGGAAATATATAAAAAAAAATGTGTTATACTAGGCACCTAAATAGATAGTTTTAGATGGCTAAAGCTAAACAAGGTGAAATCTGCCTCAGAATGCTGTGTTGTATCCTGATTCCAGAGGAAGATATGGATTTCTGTTTATCTGCAATCAAATTTTCTCTGCAATATAGCTAATTTAGCCAATTAAGACGTTGCATGTACCTGGAGGGAAGTGGACTTGTGTTGCAGGTAGGTCTTGAAAACAGAAAACCACTTCTCATTGTCCAAACAAAAGCACACAGTGATCAGTTCCCAGTCTCATACACAGGCTAGTCTAGGGCAGAAGCTAGAGCTGACCAAAATAAATACAAGCAGAAATCTAGAAAACTCATTATATGAGTTTGTTCTGTGACCCTCTTTTATTTGGTAATATATACACAGAGTTTTTGAAGAGATTATAATTACGTTTCCAAAACAGCAAGTCAAAGCGAGGAATGTAGAGCTCCTTTGGAGTCTCCTAGAGATATTATTCTACCGCCTGGATGAAATGATTTCACAATAAGGTTGCTGGAAACGTGAACAGAGTCCTCTGAAGTTTTTAGCTAACTGTATAAAGTTTTGGAACAGTTTCTTAAAAGAGTCGTGTTCTGAATAGATCAAGACGAAAAAGAAAAAAAAAATCAGATCATTTTCCTTTGTGTGGGAAGGTATATCCAAGATTGTCCAAAGACAACTCAAATCCAAAGTTTTCATGAGGTAGTAGAATGGTTGCTAGGGAGGTAACGTTTAAGTGCTTCAAAAATTTTAACTACATTAGAAAAACGTAAAATAAGAATTGGGGACAACCAAAAATTGTAAGGTCAAATATCAGGATGTGGTATTTTTCATTAAATTATGTTTTTAGAAAAACTTCTCAGTTCTGGTAAGACTGAAGGATATTATATTCTAACAGAAATTTAAACTACTTAGGTACGTATTACGAGACCAAACTAACTTCTAAAACACATATTAGCTTTCTGGCCTGTATCACTTGTGACTTAATTTTTTTTTTTTTTTTTAGTTCAAACATACCTTTTTAAGAGCATTGCCAAAATTTCCACTTTGGAAATCTTTGTTATCTGTTATATTAGTTTAGTAGGGAAATTATAATATGCCTGAAATGCTCTTTGCTATATTTTCAAAGCCTGTGCAAATGAAAAACATTAATCCATGAAATATTCGAGATGGGACAGTAGTTTATTTTTGCATTGTTTAAATCATTTTTTTACTCAATTATATGCAATGTTATTTTTTGAAAAGAGGCACAAATGCACTTATAATAAGAAAAAAAAAGTTACATTTCAAACATTGTCAAAGTGTGTAAAAATCAATGATATCAGTGGAATTAGAACCATATCTCTGTATTATTTATATCTGACTGTGCTTTTTACATCTGGAGGCTGTTTAGAAAATCTACCTTCAGTAATATCCCCTTTTTTTTTCTTTATCTTAGTACCTTTGTTTAATCATAGCAAAACAGATGCTTTGCAAAATTATAAAAATATCTTTGCCTCTGCTTGAAACTTGAATGAGGAATTTTAGAACAATGAATTATGGCAGTGCTTAATAGGTATTTATACATTGAGAGCTTTGAAATTCTCTTAATTATAGTAGAGTTAGATTAGATCTTGGATCAGCTTCAGGGATTTTATGATGAAAGTATGTTCTCTTTATTACAGAATAAATAATAATAAAAGAAGCATAGCTTTTCTTTTTCTATCATCAGTGTTATTGTGTAGCTGAATGCAATTGAATTGGCTGAAATTCTGTACCGTGACTGTTTTTTCTTACCATTATCAAACAAAGTTGAATGAATGAACTCCAAACAAAAGAATATTGTGTGGTGAAACATTCTGACACTGATGCCATTCTTCATTGTGGTGTGAATAAACTCAACGCAGGAGTTTTAAGAAGCTGCTAAATGTGAGATATTCCTATATATATATGTCTTGTTATGAAGACTTCTACTTGTCAAGGTTTTTTATTATAGTCATGGTTTAATAACAAGCACCTTAAAATGGATGTTAAATTTCTAGTTATTTCTATTCTGTTTTGAAATTGTGGACCAAATTAATCATATTTAATGCATAAATAAATTTTCATATCCCTTTTTTTCTCTTTATTTCTCTTTTTTTTACTATACGAGAAGTTATTTGTCTAAATAAAAGCTCTACAGATATTTTATTTTTATTATTACTATTTCTAGTCCAAGGTAGACTTGTATGGAAATATCTATGACAGATAACTTCGTTAAAATGTACTGCCCCTGACGTGTGCAGTAAGTATCAAAATGGGAGAACAGTTATAGCCATTGCACTTCTTATGTAGTAAAATAACATGTACAACCAATCAATATAAAGAAATAGAAGAACAATTAGAGTTTTATAAATTCCTCAGATGTAAATTCCAATATCAAAGGATACTGTCATCACAGTATTCACTGGTGTGCAGAGTATCAGCACATTCTTATTCATTACTTCAAAGTCAAACATTAAAACATATACATGTTGTTTCTCTGAAAAAAAAAAAAAAAAAAGAGTTATTAAAAGGAGTAAGTTCTCAAGTGGTAGAAAATTTTATCAAACAAAAGAGAAAACCTAAGCATGCCAAAGGTGGAATTGTTTTAATTTTTCTCAAATTTTTACAAGCTTCAAGTAAAGAAAGTAATATTTCTAAGATTTCTGTAGCAACTAGATGTTGAGAACCTTTGTTTTAGCTGAGAAATCCTGGAAATTCTTTCTTTGGGTGAATCCAAACACCCTGACATCCAGAAATTAAACTTCTGTTTAGGAGCTGGAGAACCTGGGACCTGAGACCCCTGAAAACTCTGAAGTTCTAGTTTCTCATAAACTGATTTCTCACTAGTCTGTTTCTCAAGGTCCTGGAGCCCAAGAAAAAAGGAAAAAGAAAAAAAGAAAAAAAAAAGAAATGATTGTGCAAATCTAAAGTAGGAAAAACTGAAAAAAAAAAAAAAAGTAGGAGATAAAAGCAGAAGGGATTCGGGCTGGTTTGCAGGAAAGCTTGTGAAACCAAGAAAACTGAATAATTCAGAGTGAATCAGAGACTGAGAAAAAATCCAAGAAAAAAAAAATGAGGTTCACCAACTGTAATTTAGTCATCTGTCTGTAATTTAGTCATCTGTAAAGAACACATCTACACGTAAGCCACCTTCACTAAACTTCCTTCACAGTCAAGGCCAAGATCTGGGCTTCCCTAGATGTTTGCATTAGAACGGGACAGTTAACTGACTCAGAGGCAGCTGAATCCCATCTTACATGTGTCTGGACTAATGAGGATGAAGAAATATCTTCTTCCATAAAAATGCCCTGATTTTGTGCTCGTTGACGTCTCCCATCATTTATACTTTTTATGTACTGTATAGTTTCATGGGGATCATGGGGTTCATTAACTCCAAGGGAGTTAGTTTGTAATCACATTTCCAAAATGATTGAAAATAATATACATATTTATTTCCCTCTTTTTTAACAAATTATTGTGTAAAGTAGTTTCAGTCATCTGAAAATCATTTATGAATTTGAATCTTTGAAGTAGATTTTAAAAAACAGTCCTTTCCTCTCATTTCTTCTTTCTTCTCTGTTTCTCTTCATTCCTTTTGTTCTTTGGAATAAACAGCTAAAAACTAATTAAGGTAAAATTCACAAGATTTCCAGAGGCTGAAGTAATGATATTCAGTAATGGTGAACCAACAAAGATTGTGAAAGTATGCTTTTTATACAGTAGCTTACTGAATAAAGTTCATATCCAAGTTGTGAAAAATAACAAGTTAAACAGAAATACACACAAACACACTTTTTTTTAATGTGCTTTGTAAGCTTAAAATTATTTGAATAATTTCTGAATTTATACAGCTACTTTATCTGGCAAACATTTCAAACATTAATTCAAATATCGTAAATATCACAGGGAGATATGTTACTGTACACTATAAACAATACTGTAGTTAAAAAAATGGTTTGATGTAAATTAAAAATCTGATTTTATGTGAGGGAACCATATTTTATAAAGAAATAAGTGACATGAAGTGAGCCTGTAGTAGCTACATGCCTCTTCAAGCAGTGGAACAGTGTGGGTTGTAGAAAAAACAGGAAAGTATTTTTCTTAATAGAAAAGGTGACAAAAGCAGCAAGATAGAATAAGACATTTTTACACTAGAGAAAAATATAAGTAGATTTGTGATTCCTTCTAGTTTGAAATGTAAAATTTAATTTGAGTTTTTAATTTTGGGAGAAAATTTATCAAATGTATATTTTGTGCTGCTTCTCACTACTTAGCATAAAAAATAGTAACAGTAAAAAGTGGAACAAGCTTCATTTCAGACTGTAAAAGTTTATTAGGTATCTTGGATTTTTATTTGTGCGACTGAGCTATATTGCACTCTCTAGTTGTCTGCTTCACTGATACTGTATTGCTGCTCTAGCCAGACTAACGTTAGATTGTGAATTTATTCCCAGAGAAGAACGATCTTTAAAATACAAATGAGATGAACTATTAACTTAATTAGCAGTTAGGTCAGTGCTTTAATTTCAGTGGAACTCACTGACAAAGTACTAATAGAGATTTAAAACATTCCTCTGCATTTTTTGCTTATTTATAAAGTTATTTTGAAGGACCTCACCAGCTACAGTCCTGCAATGCAGTAAGAAAAATGAAAGAATAGAAAAAACACAGCTACTTTATTTTTACCTTGAAATTACTGAAAAAAAACTTTAAAAAACCTTCTTCCCATATTCCCACATAATATCTGTTTCATATTGTATATGTAACTGTTAAGACAGTCTTAAGGAATTTGCCTTAACTTTTTTTTTTTTTTTTTTTTTCCCTCAAAAATCTCCAGCTCAACCAATAGCAAATGGGGTTGAAGAATTTCTTAAATTCATATTGTGGCAGGAACTTTATGGTACATTATGGTTCTTTGATAGCAATACTTCAAGTAAAAAGTTAAAAGCATTTTTTTCTTGTTGTTTGATGTGTATCTGATTTTGCAGTATAGAATTGGAAGCATCCATATGGATCGATTAGGAAGATTTAAATGTATTTGATGGAATTCACTCCTGTGAAGATGACTGGTCCCAAAGCTGTGCCTGTTAAACCTCTTCTTTCACCTTTTGGAGTGAATGATCTGCATGAGTAGTAGACAAAGTTGGGAACAGCTGACTGCTATGGTCCTGTTTCATTTCCTATGTGGTGCTTTCTCAGTTGTGTAGCAAATTATAATGAGCTTCTGCTTTCCAGGTTAGAATGAGTTTTAGAGACTCTGTTTGGGGAACAAATTTGGAAAGTGGACTGCCACATATAAACAAAAATAAGTTGCTTTTTGTTGTTATTTAGTCTGGTACGGGACAAAATATTTTGTTTAAAGTTGAATAATTATATCTTGAAGATACATTTCTCTGAACCAATAAGAACTAATACAAGACTTGAGGTGATCTGAGCTTTGAAATGAATCTCCCTGAACTTCCTTCTTGCAGTGATATTACCAAAGACCACCAAAAGGCAGTTTTTAATCTCAATATGTAGTATTTTATTTAAAAAAATAACTGAAATACATTTTGAAACAGATGAAACTCAAAAGTGAGTTTCATGAGTAAGATGGAATAGAAATAAAATGGGGATACAGAGAAATCTCTCCTTGCAATGTCCTTCCAGATTGGGCTTAAAAATGGAGAAGCCAAAAAGAAGAAAAAAATCAAAAGAAGGGGAAAATCTAGATAGCTGCATAGTAGGATATTATTTATGAACTGTGAGTAATGATAATATGCTGAAACTATTACAAAAAATTACATAATATGACAGCAGTAAGAAAGTATATGTATTGGCAGCAAGAATGCTGTCAACCTGCTAGCAAAGTGGAGAAATTCTCTTATCAGCTTCTGTTGGAAAGATTTTTGCATTGAAGCATTACAGTCTTGAAGCAGCAGATGAAGACCCCTTGAGAAAAGATATTCATCCTCTAAATAAGGCCTCTCCTTTGCTTACACCTCATCTTTGGAAGTGATTCAGCCATTTCACACTAACTAGCATGCAATACACAATTATTCATGTTGAAATGGATGAATTTATATTTAAGAAAACTGTCATATCTGAAAGGGTTGATGTGCACTAGCTTTCCTTCAGGATATGTGTATTTGATATGTCTACTATAGAGGATGAAAATGGCAATGTTAATGCAAGTTTCTTTTTTCCCCTTCTTTAACCTAAATACAGATTAGTACCATGTTTTGCTCACTGATGCTTGGACTGTTTAGAGTTATGAAGCAATTCCAGTTTCTCAGACTGAATGTTTCCCTGCTTAACGTTGTATTGAAATGATGCTGAAATGTGTAAGCCCCAATCTTCTATTTTGTATCTATATATATAAAAAGAAGAAAGTTTTTTAGGGAAAGAAATCTATTAACAGGCATTAAGTTTGGAGTGCACACTGGTATTCTCTAATAGATAAATATAGACTCTCATAGGAAAAAAAAAAAAAGCGTTCACTATTTTCTTGCAAAGTTTTACAAATAAGTCCCATCTATATGGCATGTGATTGCTACAGATGTCCACTTCAGAGGGTACATTTTTACAATATTTAAAAGATATTTATACTACTTATTTTATTTTTACAGTATTTTTAAATGTTATTGGGCTGGAAATATCTTTACCCTGTTATTTGTTCCTACAAAAAGTAGGGACATAAACATTTTCCTTTTTAACATTTCTTCCCCAGGTATGCCTTTACCCTTATGACTGGTCTTGGTGTGTTTTACATGAATAAAAAAGGAATAGCCTTCTTAACACCCTGAGTACTCTTTTAAAGTGACATAAGACTGTATTTTATAACATTTTCCTCAGCAAAAGAATTAAAAATAGTCTGAAACAAGAAAGGGGTAAAGTTGTACAGAACTGATAAGTGTAATAACAGAGAATGCCCCCACTATAGCAGTGCAAGCAAAGAAATTTCTGTCTGTGACTCAATAGCACTAAATGAGCTGGTGAGTGTTGACAAGAA
The DNA here is from genome assembly GCF_059628265.1 of Tinamus guttatus. NCBI lineage: Eukaryota > Metazoa > Chordata > Aves > Tinamiformes > Tinamidae > Tinamus > Tinamus guttatus. The sequence continues at coordinate 359,615 of NW_028289202.1, read as the reverse complement.
TAAGGTGTGTGTCAGATATGGCTGGCATTGAGAAAAGCGCAGTGCTCTGCCAACAGCTCATAACTAGATTATTCCTATCATGTTGGAAATGAGTAATTTGAACAAGAACAATATAGCTATTAGTGTTCTTTGGCTTGTTTGCAGATGACAGATGTCTTTTATTCTAGTTCCAGGAAATATGCTTTTATTTATCTATTTATTTATTTTTATCTAAAACAAAACAAAACAAACAAGAAAATAAAAACAAGGAAAGATTATGTCCAGGCACTTTGATTCCTATTGAGCTCATTTTCAGTAATTTCCTTAGAGTTATTAAATCAAATTCTATCTTAATCAGAATATTATAAATAATGCAAAGGTAAGAAATACTTTTTTTCCTCACATTGCACAACTGGACAATTTTCTTTCTTAGTACAAGTAAGACTAGTTAACATCCTCTTCTGAAAGATCTTCTTGGACAAAAAAAACTACAAATCAATGTACAAAAGAGGAAAAAGAAGTCTATTTTGTTAGTGCCAATATTTATTTTTGTGATCAACTCTGCATGGGTACAGATCCTTTTCATGGATCTTTAATACCCTACATAAAAATTGCATATTCAAATCCAGAGTCCAGGACGGGATGGTTTTGATATCTTTTTCAATTTTGCATTTATGGGATGCTTTTACTTGCTGCGTCCATTGGGGAAAGTGTGAATAAGATCATCGTGCTACAGTCATTCAATGTTTTCCCTGTAAATCAAAAATATAATGCATAGTAATTTCAATGAAATGAAACTGGAGATGAATTTGGCTGTAAAATTTCAATTCAACTCATATCAGACTCAATTTTATTTTCTTCCAGTGGCAATATTCAAAATAGAAATAAATCTTTTTATTAAAATAAGTATGATCACTTCTTTTGGCCTCAGGATACAAGCTTCTCTTATTGTCAGGACTAGCCAGACTGACTAGCAAACTAAGATTAATCACTTTATATCCACATTAAGGAATTCAAATAACACCTGGCTCTTAGAGGGTTTGATAATGGGGCAACTTCCTCTGAAGATTTTTTCTATTTCCTGCACAGGTATGCTTAATTTTCCCCCCTATTATTATCTGTTACACCGTGCTTTGAGCATCTGTTTTGTGTTCTCAGAAGCATAAGGGCACCAGGCAGCCCAAGGGGCCTACCTTATAGCATCTATAGTTAGTAATCAAGCTGTCAACACAAAATAAATTCTAAAGCAGTAATAATTTCATAGGGCTATATTTCTTACCATAGACATGTGTACAATATATTCTATGCATAAATATCATCATATTCTGCACAAATTTGATAATATTACTGTATGTCTCAAATATACACAGATTTATTGACTTTTGTAAAGCAGCATTATAACAAGGGTAAACCTACCCTCTGAGATAAATGGTCAGCTCTACCAGATGAGATGACTCTGGTATCTGCTGAGAAAACAAAACAAACAGAAAATCAGAAAATGTGGATCATATCATGATGGAGGCCTATCTGACAGCACTGCTGAAGGAAACCTTGACAGTCATGCTTTAGGTATGTGTGAGAAAGAAACAAAGGAGCAGAGGTAAACATCCTTGTAACACACTGGGGCAGAGCGCCCCAAAAAAAAAAAAAAAAAGATTTGCCCTTGGGCCATGGGACCATGGAGGCTATTATGCCAATTACCTAAATTATACAGTAATAACTAGTGAAAACAATAGCCATCGGTGCAGGACGGGTGTGCGGGGAACACCTCCAGGGATGTCCAACACTGTGTGGAAGGGTGAGCCCAAGACGGGCAAAAGCCAGGCCACAAGCCAGGACTTCGCCTGTTCCCCTGTGGGTGTCTGGCTGGTAACAGCAATTCTGGCTGCATGCAGAATGCAGGGGTGTAAAACAGAAATAGCTATCTAACTGCTCTGCCTGTCCTACTTAGCAAATAAATCTTAGATTTTATGCCACTGACTAGTGTGTGACTCTGTGTATTTGCAGCTACCTCACCCTAATTTTTCCCATAAGAAATATACATACTGCTCATATCTCTGACGTTTTATTGTGATTGAACTAGCTCTGGTGCAGCTGAAACACAGACACTCATCAACCTCCTCTAAATCAGATTTATTAAGGCTTTCCCCAAAATAACAACCTGCAACAAAACTTCCTTGGGAAGTAGCTTTTTCAGACACTTTTCCTTCATTGAATGGGAAAATAACAATGGATCTTTCTTCTCACTCATTCCTCTCTCCCCACCCCCATCAGGGAAACATGGTCCTTTATTTTCAACGATTTTTCTACTCTTCATTTTCAAACCTAAATCAGTTTTTGCTCAAAGTCAAAGCTGATTGCTCTTGTTAAAATAATTTTGACTTTCTCAGTGTAGGTTAAATGTAACTATGTTCCCTTAGTAAATTCAAAACATGAAATGGAAAGTTAAAAGGCAGACCACATCTTGAAATCTATATCTGAATTGCATTTTTGGCCTAAAAAGACAAAAATGACTTGTTTATATTCCAAAATTTGTGTTTGTTTGGGCTTTTTGCAAGGTTTTGCAAGGATTTTCTCCATTTTTTCTACATTAAATATTTTGCAGGATTGCAATTACTATCGTACTAGACAATGCAGTGTAATTTTTAGGACATCTTTTTGAGCCTATGTATTACTTTTGGTATCTTATATAGAAAGACCATATACCACTTTCACTGGACCAAAATTAAGTGTCTACTTTAGGCAAATTGAACAGAATTCCAAATTCCTTTTTAAATTCTCCATCACTAAGAATAAGAGTTTAGAAATACAGCTAACATAAAGCCGCCTACATTTACATTAATCAAATAAGATTTCAAAAGCACAAAGCTGTATCTGAACTTTGATTTTTTTTGTTTGTTTTTGCTTTTGTTTTGAAAGCTGTCTATTTGCTAACTGGGAATGTTATTTATCTCAAAACTGCTTTTTATTATGTTAATACTGTGTAATCTTGTTATAAATGCTATGACACTACGTAACTTGAAAACTAACAATATTTCAGTGGGAAATGCTTTGTGGAAAAAATAAAAAGGGATATTAAAAGATTCAAAAAGAATTATGAAACATTTTCACCCATCAGTCAAATATCAAATTGATCTGATTAATCTATAAGGAGAATTTATAGACAAACCTCCAAAATGTGTTCGCGAATCAGTATGATTCCTCTCCAAATTTTAAGAAAAGGAAACATAACCCTAGCTTCTTAAAGAAAGTGACTTATCTAGTTGTGGAAAGATCGCAATTTTGATACCAAATATATTAAAGAATTAAAATAAAGAGGTTCCAATGTAAAACAATAGAAATGTGCATGTATGATGTAATAAAAAACATGTAGTAGGAAAAATAATATCAGTCATAGTCAGGATGTCTGCAGTCTTATTTAATAAGTAAAAAACAATAATGGGGGCCTTTGTGAAATGTAATGAGATGGTGGAAATTGTTATTTCAGTTGCATTAATAAGATGGTCTCTTAATTTCATTATTATATCCAATACAATTGTTTCAACGTGAGGATCAAGAGAAGTACAGCTTAGCTCTAAGAACAGTCAGTTCAAACTTGAACATGTTTAACCCAAAATGAAGCTCTTGAGAAAAAAAAAAAAAAAAAAAAAAAAGACTTTGATTTGAATCTGTATTGTATGAAGATCCAATTTCAGTAGAAGCGCTCCTTAGTACTGTTGAAAACTGTGTACTTTTGCTCCTTGTTTCCTACAACATGTCTATGAACTTTTTTCAGTTTCTCTGTTATACTATTCATGTGATGACAATACACTTGCACTTGTCTAGACAAATAAATCTAACTTCTCCAGTCCCTACTGAAAAGTGGGATTTCCTTTTAAATTCTTAGCCAGCAAGGTGTCAAATACATTTCTCTATATGTTTATTAAATACATCAAACTTAGCTACTGATTTATTAGAATTAATGTTTACAAAGCCAAATATAATGCTCTTAAAGAGACTGTTTTCAACCTAGGATATGTTTATATGATCTCCAAAGTCTTCCACTTCAAAGGCTAAATGAGTTCTTTGTAAATGAAATATTAAAGCAGGCAAATCATTTCATTATCAGGCTATTACATCAATGCATCAGGATTGCTTCTGAATGCAGTCTGTTGATATTCCCATGTCTTCTTTCCAGCTGGCAGTTTCTGGCACTCCACTGAATTTTACAGTTCATAGAAACCCCAACAGTAGAGTCCATTCATAATCTTACACTTTGAAAGTCTTTCATATAGTGCAAGCCTAAATGCCATACACACAAACAAATTCTCCCAGACTAGGGTTCCAATAATGTTTTTGGCTATTCATTAAAGGAATTTTTTAAATGTCACATATTTAATAATGCTTGTTGCTCGTTTCACTTTTCCCCCTTCATTTTTAGGGTATAAATCCAGACATACTTTCTATTTAAAATAGTAAAATGTCTTCCACTGGCATAATTATATAGTGTAGATCTTCATACCTGATCCTGTACCCAAACATATACTTAGTTTCTTACCATTTTCCTTCTCAATACTACATCTCAAAGTAAAACCTCTCTTTTTCTTTGCTCAGAAAAAGACAAAATGTGTGTCACATTATTTTCCAAACATCATGATGTAGAAATTGGCTTCTGGCTTTTCAAGTTCTATGTATCTATCTGAGCTGGGATACATGTTCTGCTCTTTGTGGTGGCACTTGGCAAACATTTAAAATGAAAGCTGACCTGGCCATGTCCCTCTGTCAGTGACAGTTTCCCAGAGGCAAGACATCTTTGAACAGCAACTCCCTTTTCTGCTGGATCTCTCATTCACTCTGGGTGTTGAGGTTAAGATCCTGAAGATTCATCCAAACGGCTCTCTTGAATGTCTTCCCTGAAGGTTATTTGCTCTATGAGGCAGGGCATATGAACTCTACATTTTGAAAAAGTATCACATCATTAATTATAACAGAAACAAAGGATAAGAACGATTTTTTGTTCATTGGTATTTAAAGCAATCTTTTATCAAATATATTCAGTATATTCAAAATGTTTTCAGTGAGCATTATTCACAGCCACCAGTCACTATAGGATCTGTTGGTCAGGTCTGTAGATTTGATAAGATAAAGTCTATGCAGTATAATAGATTTGTGGTTTGGATGATAATTGGATGCTCCACTGGGCATGCAACTATAAAATATCCTTATTTTCATTAGTTAGACATTTTGATATTTTGCCATTCAGAGATGGAAATCTGAAGAGTGATAAAGACAAAACAAAATAAAATAGCTAATAGCTACTAGAAATTTGTATATTATAATACTAACCTAATATTTTTTGAAAACAAGAACAAAACCTCCTATGTCTGCACAAATGCATGGAATTTTCAAGAAAATTTGCTTAAAACTCCCTAATTGCTAGAATCTTTCATGGTATGGGCACTCCTACTCTATCTCTGTTCTGTCAAATAGAGCTGGCAGTTCTTCCCTGTTATGCTAATGCAAAGCGACAATAAGAAACACTGAAAAAAGTCAGTTGTGAGTCATTCACATAACTTTAGGAAGGTATATTATACTATTAGAGTTAATAAGCCCTAGTAGATCTGGTGGAGTTGTGTGCTGTTCTGCTTCTGCAGAGTGGTATTAGCTTGTTTGCTTGTTTGTTTGCTTTTTTTTTTTTTTTTTAATGGTGCAGGCAGTTGGCTTGATGTTGCAGTATGTTTAGTGCACCTTCTACAAGACTGGTTGTGCCCTTCTATTCTGGCTATGTCCATACTAGAGAGACATCTCCGTTGGGCTTTGTATGTTACCCTTTGAGTAGAAGACTGCATAATTTTGCATTTTCTCTTTTAAAATTGTTACAATTTTTTTGCATATTTTATCCAACCCGCTCAAAATGTTCAAAATAATATGGGGGTGTTTACAGGATGAGGATGCTATGCTTTCATATAACAAAATTGAGAGAGTACATTTTGCTCCCTGGGCTTTGAAATAAAGGAAGAATACAAAGTTTACTAGAATAGTAGTGAGGAATTTTAAGAAGATTTGGAGACAATTAATCTCATGTTATCTTCTACATACTGTCTTTTGGGAGAAATTTTTGAAATTAATCTGGCCAAGTCATTATTTTGGACTGACCATTGTCTTCTATACAATTATGTAGTTGTCGTCTGGGCGATCAAAAGTGAATTTAAATGAAACAGGAAAAGCAAGATCTATCATGAAAGTTTAACTATCTCATTAAAAATTTCTTAGAGAAAGAACAAGTTAGATGAGTTTTGTGGAAATCTCATCATAATGCCATTGACACACCTCGGCAAAAAACTCTTCAGGATTTAGAAAGGACAGTTCATTTCTAGGATATCTTCTTTCTGAAAATCAGATGATCAAAAAAGCAATTTTTTTGGTTATTTCCCACTTATTTTGTGCATTAGTTGAGAATACATAAAACTAGGAAAACAGTATGATTGATGGTTTTACATTTTGGTTTCACACTCATTTTCACATTCATATGTTGAGGAAGTAAAAATAAGTGTGTCTGTGTAAATATGATGTGAAGAAGTGTCATAGGGACATGGATATATTTTACTCATTTGAGCAAAAACAAAGAAAAAGGATGCATAAACCAAAAGAAGACTTTACACCTGTTCTATCTTTGTCTAGTTTACTATTATCTCACTGTATCAGCCCTCCTGTTTGAAAAGGAGAAACCTAAGCTTTATGGGTTGTGATGCTTCACAAAACAGAATACTATGGAAGGCATAGAAAGGAAAATAGCCTAATTATTAATCAGTCTGCATCTTGTGTAATCATTTATATTTGTCCCAAGTAGATGCTTTTAAAATATATTTGTAAATACTATTAAAGAGTTAAAAAAATGTCGTTCCACTTTTAGTCACACCAGTTTACAGGGAATCAGGTCTTTGCTTGTTGTAATGTGTAATTTTTGATCAGTACCTGAATGCTGCTTTTAAGAACATATATATTTTTTCACTTTGATTTACACATGAGTCTCTAATGTAAATCACAGTTTTATGGACTCGTGTTAAGACTGCCTAAATACACAAAAATGCAGGAGCACAATCATTTATCTCCAATGTATTTCATCCTGTGTGCATGGTTTAGAGCATTGCATGAGAACAAAGGCAATTCACTTATCCATAGGTTTACAGTTTTCAAACTAACACAGCCACTAAAGAGGGTTTTTTTTTCTTTTCTTTCTTTCTTTTTTTTTTTTCCTCTGCAGACTTTCTTTATGTTGATACTGTAATATACTGGTCTTCTCATTTCTTTCATTTTCATGTGAAAAGAATTACTTTGGCACATACTAAAAGCATAGAAAAGAGCAGGAGTTTTTTTCACCCCAAATCACATTAGCTTTTTAGATTCCTAATTTTCACTACTACATGCCTTCTCTACTGCACTAAACATCAAAGCTGCCATTGTCATCTGTGCAGAGGTGCTGCCTGGCTTAATGTGTGATATGCCTGCTGTAAGTTGTGTGATTTAGAGGAGACAAATGACTCAGAAAAATAGAGTGGTAAGGATAAAAGAAACAACACCTCGGAGAAGTCTAACACCTTTCTGAAAATAGGGTAAAAGAGGAGTGTGTCAGTGGTATATATTGTTTCACATACTTTATGGAATAGGAACACTAGAATAAATTTTCCCCCTCAGCAATGCCAGTAACTTAATATTTTGAAAAAATTAATCACAAAAAGACCAATATATAATAGTAGCAAGAAACAGTGCATACAATAAAATCTAATGACACATCGAGAGCAATCATCATCCAAAGATAAGCAGTCACAGCTGAATGATGCTTGCAAACAAGGGGGTCTAAACTTTGGACAATACTCTTGGTTAAATTTATGTCCAATGCTGACACAGAGATACCTCTGCCCTGTCTCAGTTCACCCACAGTCTCAGCCCTTCAGGGATGTCCTTGTCACAATGTGGATTACCCACAGCTGCAGTCACTACATGTAGCACCTCCAGCATGGGGTGCCTTCTTCCCAGAGCCTTCCATCTCACCTTTCTCCTTCTTCAGGCATGTCCTTGGTAGCGTCTCTCTACCCATCTCCAAAAGCATCTGCTTCACACATCTAAAATTACATGTTCTGCTCTTTCTGAAATACACATCACTTGGACAACCAAGACATCCCTGGCTGCAGTTTTGATGTGTGGTGTTGCTCACACTAGTTTCAGAGCTGGCTAGACTTAGTATTGACCAGAGTGAGGCAGTTCAGGGCACCAAGCAGGCCTCTGCCCTCCATGAACTGCTCATTATGCTCAGGACAGCACTGTGCACTTGTAAGAAATATAATTTAAACCACATTTTCAAAAGTAAGTGTGTAGGTCAGAAAATTCACTGATAGGATTTTCAGCTGTAAGACTTTGATTTTCAGCATTACTAATTTCTCTGTAGATCTCACTGAAATTCCCAAAGACCAGAAATAGAAGACATCCATACTTTTCTTTAGATGTTTCTCAAAAGGAATTTTCTCTAAATAAATTATGGTAAATTCACTTATGTAAACTTATTATCCTGTTATTAAATTGTTAGAACAATCAGCATCAGAATGAGTGTTATATTTTTTTTAAAAAATTACAGCTAATAGTATGGATCAAAAGAAGCCGACCTGTAGAGTAAAAGATTTAGTGCCAAGGACCTGACATCCACACTATATATATAGTTTCAGGGTTTTATTTTACTTCAGACCGGCTAGTTCCATAAATGCCTATTTTCAGAAGGACTGTGAATCAAGTTTATTCCTGAGTTCCTTTTTTCAGTTTAGTTTTATACTTTCTGAGGCTGGTCCATGATGCAAACCATTAAGTGAAAACAATCATGACATTTGATTTAAATATGCAGTCCTGATCTGAACTGAAGCACTCCTGTGGACTGTACACAAGAAATCCTAAAATAACAAAATGGACACAAGTGAGACATATCAATGACATTCTTTCACTTCAAACATGTTCATTACAGGAAGTCTCAGAGTGCTATTCTTTCATATCACCCTAATCACATCTTTCTCACATCCAAAAATCTTATTGCAGAAAACTCTGAATGAGTGACTTTCTTCTTTTGAAATACTTTTCCATGTACTGGCAGATTACAGTAAAATCTCACATGCTTGGGAACTTTAGACTTATAGTTCATTTGCAAAGCAGTGCACACAGGTCCATACTTTCTAGGTCCAATACTTTCTAGTCAAAAATCCAGAAAGGAAATTTAGCAGGTGTAATTATGTGGCATTAACAAACTATTGTGCTCCAAATTATGTTACTCCAAAGGTAGTTTCAGTTGGAACAGACTTTGGGATTGTCAGGACAGACAAAAAGAAACAAAGTAGAAAATGAGTTATTCTTCACTGTGAATTTTTCTATATTATTTACTTTGCAAAAAAAGATGTAGGACACTAAGGCATTTTCATAAAATGTAAGTTGAAATGTTTACTGCAAACTACATATGTAATAAAATAAGATATAAACTTGTCTAGAAAAGATTGACAACTGTAGAGCTGGTGCAAAGCTACATGCTAGTTAGCTGAAATACCATTACTGTTCTGCAAGTGTGAAGCTTCCTCCTAAATCCAAAGGCTGGAAACATCACTCACATAACCTCATGAGTCAGACACTATTCTGAGATTGACATGATTTATGTTTTGTCATTGCCTCATTGTGATCGGTCAGCAGCAGCCAAATAAAACAGTGTCCTTCGAGAGAGAGTCAAGGGTCTAAAAGGGTAGTTCAATGTCACTTACAATTTGGTTTTTATTCTTCCACCTGTTTCCTCTTTTTGTTCATTTTTGCTCTGACGATGCTGATAGAATAGCTCATAGCTATATACACATATATATTTATGCACATATATAAATATATATATTTTTTACACATGCAGGCAGCAAAAACAAAATTGGCAAGACAAAATGGTGTGTGGATGCATGCGTTTGTGTGACAGATCAAAATGTTGGTGGTCACACTGAATGTTTTACAAACTGTCACAGTTTATTTGTTACACATCACTAATCCCAAGCAACCTTCTTCATGAAAGGTATTGTTTTTGAAATAACCTTTGATGGCCTTATTTAAACACGCACTGTGTGTACCAAAGTCCCAATGAAAATGCACATCAGCATTTTTAAAGCGGTTTGTATTTTAATATTATGAATCTTCTCTCTCTTTTTAAGATGACTTTTTTTATAAGTCTTGTACTTTAGTGAATATCAATAAATTTAAGAAAAAAAAAAAAAAAAAAAAAAAACACAAGACCCTTACTGGCTTGACCAAAATACAATTATTTTCCAGGTGATTGTGCTTTATGAGTAAAGAGCAAAATCAGGCTCAAATATAGGAGCATACTTCTAAATGCTTTATAGGGATTACATGAAATTAGTGTTATTACTATCATTTACTTATTTTTTATTTATATCATTGTATCTTATTTCCTAAATTCAAAGGAAAAGCCTCTTCTAGGGAAATTCTTAGCTTAGAGATAAAGGATCAATCCTTTTAATCTCAGCATGAGTTCCCTGTCCAATCTAAGGCTATACATTAATGAGTACTTCTTTCACAAACGTATTCTTGATTGTGGTAAATATTTCAATTATAAGAATTAGGTAAAATTAAATCTATGATGCTCTATATAGCACTGGATTCTTGTTTGAGAGAAAAATTTGCTCTAAAGTCAACAAGTCTTCATCATTGGTTGCAAGAGGATATGTATACTGACTTTTGGACTTTAGATCTCGCTCTGCTACACCGCAAGAGAAACCCATAGTTAGAAGTGCAGAAATAGCTAAGGGAAATGAACAATTTAAAATTTTTGCAAGCATAAAAGGATTAATGCATATGAGCAACAGCTTTGCATGCCATAAAAGAATGTACATATAAACAGAGGTGAACAGCAGCTCTCAGAGGTCTACAAATTTGGGAAAGTCTCATTTGCAGATAGACAAAAGATAATACTTATCCGGAAGTTTCTGTAATTATGCAATGGCAATGATTACATGTAATGGTTTAATTACATCTGCGTAAAAATAACTTTCTCTTGTTTCTCAGTTGACATACGGTTTAACCAGTGATAGGACTATGATGTAGAGAATTTATTCCTCTCACTGTTCCCTAACCTTGCAATGCTCCCTTTTTACAGTCATTCTCATTTCTTAAATTCTTTATCATGCTTCACTTCTTTATTGCCAATCTCATTCCTGACATTATTTGTCCTCTCTTACACATGAATTTGTTACCGCATCAGAGAATATGAAATACCCAAATCAAAGAAAGAATTTGTTTTTGAGAAACTATGAACACAAACATAATGAATTTCATAGTATTTGCTCATTTAAAGGTAATTTCTGTTTTCTATTGCCTCTATTTCGTGTGCTTTTTTTTTTCTAGAGCTTCATTGCCATTTTTTCTGCGTTTCTACATTTTCACTATTTTCTCATTTTATAGTTCTCATTTAGAAGCCTCTGGCCTTCAGTCAGAAAATACTTTTAATATATTCCTTTCTCTTTTCTGCATGTACAAAGTGGTCAAAGAGTACGATGTGCTTTGTAACTATAAGAAACACTTGGAAATCAGACATTTGGCAGACAAATCTATCCATTTTCACTTTCAGTGAGTAGCTGAACAGAAGGTTTTTCACCTGTATTATCCTATTACTATACTAATTCTCAAAAATCTTTCAAAAATCTTGAAAAATATTTAAAATATTTTAAAATATTTTTTATGCTGAAATAGTTTTGGGTTAACTCTGCACCACTGCATCACATCGTAGCTTGTCCTAAATAAAAATGAGAGGAGTAATAAATCTCCAATGAATTTCTTTAAACACTCAACATTTATACCATTCTAACCTAAATATTGTCTTGAAGTATATATCTATTTTTTTTTATTTATGCTATTTTATTTTATTAAAACAATCTGATTGAATTGGAATATTAGTCAATTGTTCTAGCCACATATATGACATTTAGACATTTGACATAGATATTAAGGGAGATGGCTTATAAAGAAGGAATTAGTGATTTTATTTTAAATCAATATATCCATAAATACTTTGGAGTTATGTCTAGGGCACTTCATAAAGATAAAGTTTATTTAATTTGTCTAGAAAGACAAAATTGTCTCTGTGGTTTCATCATCTAACTTTTAGATTATTAAATTATCTGTTTCTTTAGCCATAATAAATGCAATCTTATTCTGTTTATTCAAAATTCTTCTTCATGGATCATTTTCATGGACCTTTGCTTTGTCTCTGGGTCAAATATCATCATCAGGTTCTTGAAAGAAACAATAATTAAAAAAAAAAAAAAAAACTAAAAAAATCCCAAAACACACACACACACAAAACAAACAAACAAAAAAACCTCGACAAAAATGGTATCCTGGAAACACAACTGTGAATTTATAGAGTTACCTGGGACACAGAATTCTTATTGCTTAGGACAGCCAGAGAACAACAGATGGATTGATTCCTAAAGTTATGGTCAGAGGCACTGGCCACTGATTTCTAGGACAATGATAACTAATCTGGGCACCACTACTGCATGGTTTGAATAGATCTTATGATACTATTTTTACCCACTCGGTGATTTCAGTTGCAAATTTACTTTGAAAGACCTGCACATCATTAACTATCCTTATCAACTGCATGCTCTTCAAAAGTAAGGGACCCTTGCTCTAATGGGACTACCTTCCATTTCTCACTAAACAGATTTATGAAACTGTTACCTTCACATATTGTGAGCATATTTCGAGCTTCAGCAGAAACAAGGTCTTTAGGTCATATAGTGATGCAAATGAGAAATAAAGAATATATGACACCACTACTAAGCAAAGTATAGATACATAAGATTTTAGGAACCTAGCTTTTAGAGGACAAACCTAAACTAAGTATTTAAGTTCCCTAGAATGTCAAAGAACAACCAATATACAGTCTACAAAGACTTCTCCAAACGGAAAAGACGACAACCTATTATATGTTTACATGACTTTATACCACACAAAAGTTTACCTAGAAAAAAGAAAGCCCAGGTAGACCCAGAAAACTATCAAAATTCAAAGGACTTAAGCAAGAGAAGAGAATCAGGCTCTTAACCAAATACAAGATCATTTTGTCAGTCAGCTCTGCTAACTTTTCCTTTCAAAATTCAGTTGCTAGGAAACTAAGGAACACAATAAATATTGATTCCCAAAAGAACACGGCAGAGGCAATCCTACTTCTCTGGAATGGACATAAAGTTTATTTTAGCATGTGCTTCCTGGACAACATATTTATTTAACACCAGACGTTCATTAGATGGAGCATAGAAACAAGGATAAGATCATGAACTGGCACCCAAAGCCTCCTATTTACCAGAAAGGACCTCAATCTCAGGCTCGTGTTTACTGTCACTCTTCATGCCACTTCTCTCTTCTGTTATTGTCCAAATAAATATTCCATCTTCAAAAAGGGAATTAAATTAAGCTTTTGTTTTCTGCAGGCTAGGAATGGCAACTAATCTATATAACCTACATCTTAACCTTAACTTATTACCTATTTAAAATTAATAAATAAATGTATAAAACCACATATGATTGATGTAACAGTTAGTTGAAGTAAATGAGGATGTATAAATGTGAATCATTTGATGGGAACAATAGCAGCAACAGTCTAAAGTCTTTAGATTTCAATTTCAAGCTAGAATTCCGAGCTAGGACCCTTGGAGAAGTCTATTCCTCTCCACTGATTAGGAAAATCTGGTACTGAAGGTCCCAAAATATAATTTATTCTCTAACTCACAAAACAAATACTTTTCATCCCTTCCAATTCATAATCACCTCTAAGGTCTCAAGGAGATTAGTCATGGGCATTTGGGTGCAGGCATCCAGGTGTCATGCTTCAGGAGGCCTCCTGGCAAATCCCTGACTTGGACTACATCTTACACCTTATGATGCATCACAGAGATGACATTAATTCTCCTGGGAATCTTAGAGAAGCAGGTTCTTCTATCTTTCATTCCTTATACATCTTATGTATGCTTATATGTTATAGAAGTTTCCTTTCTGTGAATCATAATTTAATTCCATTCGGAAGATGCTGTGAATAAAAGTATCTATAAGTTATAGCTGCTAGTATTTGCAACAACATTAGCAATTTAACAAAAACTAAATGATTATTTTGGATTCTGTATGTAGGAGCATGTAATATTTTTGTTTGTTTGCTTTTGATTTTCACAGACTCACAAAATGGTTAAGGTTGGAAGGGACTTCTAGAGATCATCTAGTCCAACCCCTCTGCTTAAGCAGGGACACCTAGAGCGTGTGGCACAGGGTCATATCCAGCCGGTTTTGAGCATCTCCAAAGAAGGAGACTCCACAACTTCTCCGGTCAGCCTGTCACCCTCATAATAAAGAAGTTCTTCCTTACATGGAGATACGACTTCCTGTGTTTCAACTTGTACCCATTACCCCTTCTAATTTTCAAAGCTCAGAGGGGCAGATATTATCCTTTCATGTGGCTTGATTTGGAGTAATTTTAATAAAATGAGAGGAAGAGTTCTTCTCCATATATCTATATATAATGATAGAATTTGTCTAGATGGTATGAAGAAATAGCAAAGGAATTATTTCTTGTAAACAGAAACCTGCGTGGATAATGATAGAGGTGCTTTTAAAACACTAACTGCAAAGCTATGAAGTTCTTCTCTTGTGGACGTAAAGTCTTGTCGACAGTGAAGACAAGGGGAGTCTTCATGACAATCTGAAAGGGCTCTTCGAGGGAAGCAATGAAGTCACTTTCATTAAAATAGTAATCGACCCTTCATCCCTCCTTGTCTGCCTGCAACTACTTATAATATAGGGAAATTACATGCTTGTGTTGTGCTTCAAAGGGATGGGGGGAAAAGTAAAGGCATATTTTCCTATTAATAGAAATGAAAGAGGTTCCAAATAAAATCGAAAAGTTCATAATTCTTTTAGGTTCCTTAAATATATTTCGTATTCATATTAAATAGATAAACAGAAAGGCTTTGGTATTTTTTGTGGGTTTTCAAAGTGCTGATCATCTGCATCTTTCAGAAACTTCAGTGGTATTTGTGTCTCTGTTAACTAGGGTTTGTATAAATATAATGGAAAATATTGAAATAGCAGGTCCAGTGATCTTTAATTATTTACCCTCCAAATTATTGCTGATTTCAGTATATACAAGCACTTAAAACTAGCACTGTCTCCCCCAAATTATTTATCTAGATGACTAAACTTCTATTTTATAATATTTTTCAAGTGAAACTCTAAAAATTGCTAAGAAAAAAAATAGTACCCTGAATAGCTGGTAGCTGAAAATACTGACACATGACTATAAATACTGCTGCAAATATTTTTCCTTGACCTGACTATTCAGATTGATGGGATAAAAACAAATTTCCCTAGAACAGAAAGGAAAGTCAGAATAAAACTAAATGGAGCTTTATAGTCCATGCAAACTTACTGGATTCATTTAAAAGATGCAATAGTTAGTTAAACTTATAATGAGGAGTTAAACCTATGTGTATACTATGAGCAGCAAACAACATTGAGAAAGACATGTCTTGTAAGTCAGCTCACAAAACTAACAGATTGAGCAATTCATTACTTTGAAATATTCAAATTCCTTGCTTAAAATTTATCTTTTTATTATTGTTTTGTATATACATATCTGTTCAAGATTTCTGAATGAATATACTTTTCATAATGAAAGCCTTTAAGCTTTGCATTTAAGAAGATAAAAGATTTTTTTTTCTTTTGCATTATAATTTTTCTTTCTATGTAAAAGCTTGATAAAAGATTTGTGATCTTTTGCAGCAAAAAGTTCTGATGAAATATAACTTGTAAAACCTGTTTGGACAACTACTTACAGATTTTTAATATATAAATCAAAATAGGATTAGTAATATAACAGATTACTCATGTATCTGAGATTTTTATCCACTTTTAGAAGTAAAAAGTGGTCTGCTGTCTTCTTCTTGCTGCCTGACCCAGAAAAGAGAGGGGTCGTTTCCATCTATATTTAATAAATCATCTTGTTGGCTAACTGAGGGAAGGCTTGAAAGGCTATTACTGTAGAATTATTTAAGATAAGGTTCATTTTTTTTCAGTTTTGGAACTGTGTGATTAACTAATAAAGAAGTCAGCTCATTCTACAAACCAAAAAAAAAAAAAAAAAAAAACCCCAAAAGTAATGTAGTTTCTGCAAAAGAGCAGGGAAATAAAATGAAATAAAAGCATTCTAACAAACATTGTAGAAGTCTAAAAGAAAAAAAAATTAGAAAAAATGATTTACTAAGAAGCTGTGAAGAAACTGGTAAAATCCACCACATTGGTGAGTAATAAAATAAAAAATAAATTATTATGAAGCACCAATTCAAAATAATATTAGACTCATGAAGCAATACTGAGAAAGACATTCATACTTACCTTATATATAAATCAAAAGGGTAGATAGTATATTTTGTAACATTAGCAACAGAAGTAAGCGCAGTTTGACAAGGCATAAAATAATTTTTAAATTATTTTTAAAAAAGTGTTGGGTACTTGTAGCACAACAAATTCTTTTCGGCAAGGATAAAGTTCATTCTTACAACAGCAGTGGGAAGTTGGTGGGGGGCAGTGGGGGAAGGAAATGAAAGAAACCTCAGTAAGGATTGCTGTTCACTGCAAAATTACCTTTTCTTCTTCAAATACCCAAAATATTTCTTTGATATTTCCTTCTCTGTTATAACTTAAGAATAATAGGCTTCTAAACCAGGCACTAAACCTAGTACTTTGCCAGAATAATGCATTCCACTGCACATGCTTTTGCCTTTGGAATAGAGAATGACAGCATATATAACCATATATTTGGTAATGTATTTTCAAACATATTACCAGAGTTGTCCAACTGTTGTCATTGTAAGTTCCTATGCAGCGAGGCAAAATGAAGTGAGAAGAGAGGCCAGGAGTGTAGAGAGGCCAGTGTGTTAAATGCTATGAAATATGTGAAATTTAGCTGGAGACTGTTGCTCAATAAGTAACTGAAAAATTCCCTAAAGGTCATAAAGAACAACTGATAATCAAACAATAACAATAACTGTTGGGGCCTTAGTAAGAATATATAAGAAAGTGGAGTAGCAACCGAACACCTGGAGGAGAACCAATCAGCTGGGAGCCTGTAGCCAATGAGTACTGCTCCTCAGCGCATGCCCACCTGCACCGGTATAAAGCCCTGCTACGGACAACAGCAGAGTGGAGTTGACTTCACTTCTCATAGAGGTGTTGTTCACTCTGGCTTGTGGAGAAGGCTTCGGCACTTGCCACGAGTTAAACCACCTTCATATTAAAGTGCTGCTCACTCTGATTTGTGGAGTGTGCCTCAACATTTGAGTGACCCTCGACATCCGGTGACCCCGACGTGATCGTGGGCGACGTGATCGTGCGAGAACGCGAGGGATCTTACTGGAGAAAAGCGGATTGTG